>NC_133350.1:30448100-30763933 GCF_030506205.2 Paramisgurnus dabryanus | reverse complement strand
TGTCATGCACAGGTGCTCTGATATTTATTGCATGCCATGGAACGGTACCAACTCACTCACTGCGCAAATAACAAAATCTCAAGTGCAAGGAAATCTCACAGCCACGCTTATTACATTATTCAGGTGCAAGAAGGTGTTTGGGCCGGGAACACGAAATGCGCGTTGGTGATGATTAGGGATGTCACGGTACCAAAAATCTAGTAGTCTGTACCAATACCACAAAAATTACACGGTACTCGGTACCTAAGTCGGTACCACAGTAGGGATGTTCACATTGACCGTTTAACCGTTAACCGAAGGTAAGAAATTATGACCAATTAACATTATCAGTTAAAATAAAAAATATTTGTTAATACATGGTGTGTGTCGTCATGAGCCGACAGACATTTCGCCACTTTTCTATCTTTAATTTGTGAATGTCCTGTAAATGACACAAATGATTGCTGCCCTGACGGTCTGATAAAGTAATCATTTGTATGAGAAATCATTTGTATGCGTGTTTGGAAGCTGAACGGAGACGCGCGCGTGTCCGCGCAAGATGACGCGGTCCGTCTGCGCACATCCGGACAGACGTTCGCTGATGGCCTCTGACCCTAACCATAAACATCTAGCTCTTTTTGGACAAACGGAGAAAGACGACGCAAAACCAAAACTTTCTGAAAAGCGTCCGGCTTTAGAAATGACCACTGTGGTAGATGAAACGGAGACAATCTGCCATTTGGATATTAATCCACTGGACCGATCGCGTGCTTTTTAACAAGGTATGTTGCGTGAATATCTGATAATGTATGAATCCTGGTTCTGTTTTTGATCTGTGGCTGCTGTTTGCACAACGTAAAACCAAAGACGACGCAAAACCAAAACTTTCTGAAAAGCGTCCTGCTTTAGAAATGACCACTGTGGTAGATGAAACGGAGACAATCTGTCCTTTGGATATTAATCTACTGGACCGATCGCGTGCTTTTTAATAAGGTAATGTTGCGTGAATATCTGATAATGTATGAATCCTGGTTCTGTTGTTGATCTGTGGCTGCTGTTTGCACGTTCAAATTAATGTTTTGTTTTTACTAGTTCACAGACAACCGTCAACTGTATTTTTACTCCATGACAATTTCATATTAAAATCTTATCAGTTAACGGTTAATGTTCGGTTTAGAAGCTACGGTTGTCGGTCGGGAAAATTAACTGATATGAGCATCTCTATTCCACAGTGTGTAAAAAAGAACAATTATACTTAAATATTATTTTTTTATTAAAACATTTCAACATTATAGAAAACTTTTTAGAGCTTCTGTTTAGGTTGTCTGTGTTAATGTTTGTTGACTTTTCTCCTGACTCTCTTGGTGTAAATCCTCCTCTGGCTGATACTGTTAAAAAGAGAGAGAATAAGAAATACATTTTATTTATTTAACATACTGTCTGACAATGACTAATAAATCAGCTAAAGTAGGGGTGTGACGGTCATTATATAACCGTGAGACCGACGGTTATAGTTGAACACCGTCATTAGAACTCTATAACCGGCAAAACCGTGTTATTAAAATATTTTTTAAAAATTTTTTATCATAAAGAATTTTTAAATACTAATTAAAAACAACTGTTAACAGTCTGTGTTATACGCCCCCTCACGTTCTCACGCAGTGAAAAATACAGAGCGGAGCAGACACTGACAACGCGCTGACATACAGGACAGACCAGGTTACTTTTCGGTTACTTTTGAGATTTAACATATTAAACAAAGTCTCACCTTTCCAATCATCTCTTCCTTCTAGTTAATTTATAGCATCAAATAAACATGAATGACCATGAGAAGGAATGTTGTTTTAACCGCGGAAAGGCGTCAGTACACTCCGCTTTTCAAGTTCAAATCCTCCCATGCTAATCTACTAACTCTCTTGAACGCACATTCACTGCTAGTTGTCTTGCTGTTAATTTTAAAGAAACGTAGAGCAAGTAGCTAATCAGTGTCTAGTTTATTCAAACGCCGGGTGAGCACTGTGCAGCGCGTCTGCGGAGAGCGTTTGCTGCGCGTGGCCATTGTGCTTTTACACCGGCTGCGTTTAATAACAATCTCAAGTTCACATTACTTTCTTTTACCTGCATTTATGAGCAAAACCTCTTCAATATGCTTTTAATCCACATTGTTTTCGTGCTGTTCTGGTCCGTGTAATGACAGATATTACAGACATAAAAAGCCCAATGCACAAATCTGTTTCTCTGTAGATTATTAAAATAGATGATAGATAGAGGATTAATTTATGCTGGGCAGAGAGTGACAGCGCAGTCTTCTGGCAACAGTGTGTTTTTTTATTTTTATATTTCATTGTTTTCTGTTAAATTGTTATTACTGTTTAAAACACACTTGGCATCACATTCGTGATTTTATGGTAAAATGACACTTTCCCGTCAATCCACGAGCATTTAAACGAGCAAAACGCCCCCCACTGACGGTTATGTGACGAACCGTCACATTTGACTCACGCCATAACCGTCATCACCAATTCTGAAACCGGCACACCCCTAAGCTAAAGCTACAGGTGCTAAGGTGCACTTATAAACACACGCACGTGCACATACACATACTCTGAATGCAAGCATTAGTTTAATATCACTCACATTGTTGCAGGATGAAAATAGTTATTAAAAACCCTTAACATTTTAATACTTCATCCAGTAACATTAGGCTACATTTTGCTGACAGGATGACTAAATGGCGATGCATGGTCGCCCATTTATAGAAACAAACATAATATAGGGTCTGAGTTTCAGTATAAAATTAAAGTTTTACAGTTTGTATATAATGTTAATGTGAATTAAAACTTACCTCGAATTCTTTAAAGAGATCGGGGTGTCTGTCTTTCAAGAGCTTTGCCAAATTCTTTGTTTGATAGCGACAAACTACTTAAGAGAGATTCCCGTGTGCTCGTAAGAGGCGTTCTTCCTCTTCTTAACTCTTGTGGAGCGTCAAATACACACGCGCGTATATGCTGCCCCCATCAGTCCCGGAAGAGTATTGCAGCCTTGGTACCTCCGGTAGCAGAGAAAGCAGGTACCGTCATGTTTAAAAAAAATTGGTATTGACTTGGTACCGAAGTATCGGTTCTCGTGACATCCCTAGTGATGATAATAATAGCATAATTATTTAAAACTATAATGGGCAAACATGCTAACTATAGTTATGAAGGCTAGCACGATCGGCTGTAGACCTATATGTCTGACTATCGTAGCGAGGAAATGCCACTATGTCTGACTATCGTAGCGAGTAGGGCTGTCACTTTTGAGAAAAATCAAATTCGAACGGATTTCGAATATCATGCAATGTATCCGAATATATTCGAATATCTAGCCCCCCCCCCCGCGCACATAAAAACCGTAATGGAGATTCAATCACAAAATTATTAACAGCGACAGTCATAAACAGGGCTGTCTGGATTACTTTTTTCCTTTATGTTTGAAACAGCAGGTTATCAACTTATGAATAACAAACTTATATATATATATATATATATATATATATATATATAAACGATTCAGAACAGTTACAAACTATAGCGTGACAACTTAAACAGCAGCATGAGTAAGGCATACAGCCAAGCCCCAAACGGAATTCGCGCCCGCAGATTTCAGCAGAAAACTCAGCGGAATTCCGCGGATTTAATGCCCGTCATTGACAAGCACACATATCCCGCGCTTGAGCGTTTTTGTGAGAAGAAATCTCATTGACAACAAGAACACATACATAGCCTATCCCGCGGGTTTGTGAGCCGTCATTGACAAGTACATTAACCCTGCGCGTGCTGTTTGCTTGCCCGTTCTTAATGATAGAGAGCACACAAACCCTACTTGAGATGAAATTAAACTTACCGCTGAGTAAAGCAGCTCTCACTTGACTCTGTCGTCTATGTGACGCGCGACAGTCAGCACATCATCATTTAAAATCCGTTTACAAGACAAATCCGTGTTGTTTAATATAAAGTTTACATTCCGTTGTAAAAATGACAGCTTATCTTCATACATGCTAATTTCATAATGCGAACGTATTAACACAGGCTTTTTATTCTGCTATAATATTTAACACTATAAACAATATGTCACTTTATATACAAACTATCATTCTATCTTGACATGCACATTAGGTTCATTTCGGTCCAATTTGATTCCCTCTCTTGCGCACAGTTGCAGTCGTCGGTCTCACTCTCAGCCTCCTTCCCATTACGAGGTGTTGCTGTGAAAAATGCGCTAAACATGTCATTTTAAAAACCGGATGGTTTATTTAAAGTTCGAATACGGGTATTTCACGTCATGTTCGAATGCATATTCGAATATCGAATAAAAAGTGACAGCCCTAGTAGCGAGGAAATGCCACTATCTAAATTCACATCTTGTGATGATTAACTATCATGTGGCGTTTGTCGGACTTGGGAGCACCACACATACCTTAGTAAAGCATAAAACTTCAGCCCAGCAGCAACAGTTGGAATCTCCAAGACTTCTGTGAGAGGAGCGAAGTACCGGAGTGACAGCAGTCAGGCATGTGAGCGCTTACTGACAGCGTGACTCGCTAATGCTGTAAACTAATTTTTCCAGCTCAGGATCAAAAAAGTCTTATTATCTTCTTAAATTTGTAAATGGACAGCAGAAATTTAAAGCATTGACTGGAGTATCCATAAGTTTTGCGCAGTTATTTACGGGATGATGCAATAGGCTATTTCGTTTCTTTTCTGCTTTGAAAAATTCTAATTAAACATATTAACTATAGTAACGTGAAATAGTATTTATTTTCAATATCTTTTGAGTTTAATATGAATTATGGAACAGTTTTTGTTATTGTTTGTAACCCATTTTATTGTGCAATAAATTATTTAACGTTCAACCAGTTGTGTTTGGAGGAGTGCGTTATATGCACGGAGTGTTACCCAAAAAAACACTCTAAAAATGTCTAAAGAAATTGGAATCAAGGTTTTGCTTACAAGAAACGATGTTAAACAATGTTAAGCTCGGCATGTTATTTCTATTTTGTTTCAGGTTGCTATTCTATAAAAATGTATTGTACAAAATGGGTTATAAACGATGACAAAAAAAATCTATAATTCCAATTACATTCAAAACACACACACACACACACACACACATATGGAAACACATATTATTTCATCTTGTTATCGCTAATATAATTTGTTGTTTTAATAATAAATAAGAATACTGTTTCCCAATGCTTTGCGGGGGGGATCGGAGGGCGTTTGAGCTTTGGGGGGTTACTGTTGTGCGTGATTTTTTGATGCTTCACCGCGGTGAGAAAAAAATCCTAACCGTCACAGCCCTATACACCCCTACTGACTTGATGGTTACTAGCGGACCAATCACAGAGCTTGCGCTCCGTTTATTATGGGCGCATTGTTACATTTTTGGAGAGGTGTGCGTCAGGTTATGCACAGCCTACGGCATAGGTCCTCCTTGGGACCATAAATCACTCGTTATCAGTAGTAGTTAGGGGTGGGACAGCTTACATTTCTCATCGGTTTGTATCACGGTTTTATGGTCACAGTTTTGGGTATGGTTCAGTACTAACAATGTTTAGAAAAAGTGCTACAGCCAAATTAACAGACCATTCTTTTGTTTAGCGACATACGTATTTTTGTTTAGTAACAAAAGAGGGTCTTTGCTTTCAGTATCCTTGTTTGCATTTACGGCATCGGACCCTCTCAGATCCACTGCGGATGTCATTTCATTGCGTTGGCAGCCAGCCTCGTCTCGAATGACGTTAAAAAGCCTAGGAGTGTGTTTGGCATCGAGCATCGTTGTGATCATGGCTAGTTTAACTTCTTCATGCTTGTTTAATTTTTTCACCAGCTGTGGATCAGCTTTGCGCAGGCGCCGCACACACATGCTTGCTTTTTCGACAATTGTTAAGTTTTATCGATTTAATTCTTATCGACTATTAATTGTTAACATCCCTAGCCGTTACCATTACTGTCAATAAATGCTGCGCATTACTATAATTAATCTCACTGAAGCGATTTTCACCTGAGTAGGTTCTCTCATCCATAGGCAATGTTTTTAAACAGCTCTGCTCTACTCTACTGTAGCTGTGATGAACGTGAGCGGGCGCTCTGTATTTACAGTCATGCAGGGCTTAGCGGAGCTTCAGCTTTCATTATAAAACATTTATTATAAATGAGTTAATGAACCATGCATTATATACGTACCGACCCGAGGGAGGGTGAACTGAATGGTTGGACTTTTCCAGAGAACCGTCCCACCCCCAGTAGCAGTGTTGTCACTTTACCAAAATTTCAGTAGTCGGTACCAATATGAGTAAAAATTCATGGTTCTCAGTACCAGTTTCGGTATCATAACAAAAACATGCTAATTAAACAACACGCTATTTTTTTTATTCATGAATTTAAATATCAATATAAAATAGGGATGCACCGATAGGATTTTTTTGGGCCGATACCGATTTAAACAGACAACTTCTGGCAGATACCGATGCCGATACCGATATTAAACACTTGTATACAATACTATACAGTTGGTCTATTAGCTAGTTTATTTCTGCATCAAATTATTTTTACTGAACATGGATTGGATCTAATTAACATTCAACTGACCAACATAATAAGAGAGGCACAAATTAAGCTAAAACCAATATAATAAGACAGTATGACAACCCTCAAAGGTGGTTTTTGCTTTTCAGCATTTATTTTATTAACAACATTAACAAATTTTTTTAAATATAATGGATTTCTTTATCCAGTTAATTAATAAACAAACAATCGGTATCGGCCTCTCTCGTGGCATTGCCGATATGCCGATGGTTTCAAATTCATCAAAAATCGGCCGATAAATATCGGCGGCCGATACATCGGTGCATCACTAATAGAAAATCATAATATTAAAGCATTGCCATTCTGTTTTTACTTTACATTTATACATCAAAATTCATATGTTGCTGAAAAGTTTGGATTGCAAAGATTAAGGGGCGGTATTATTATAATAAGATCATCTTCTGACATCACAAGAGGAGACAAATTTCAATGACCTGTTTTTTCACATGCTTGCAGAGAATGGTTTACCAAAACTAAGTTACTGGGTTTTTCTTTTTCTAGGTTGATAGAAGCACTGGGGACCCAATTATAGCATTTAAACATGGAAAAAGTCAGATTATCATGATATGTCCTCTTTAATGTGCGTTAAACTTAGGGCTGGGTATTGTTTAAAATCTTTCGATCCGGTGCCAATTTCGATACCTCTGTTTCGATCCCGGTTCCTAACGATACTTTTTTCGATACCATGTTTTAAAATCCATTGAAACATTAACAAAAATACATTAAACACACAACTTTTATTTTTCACCTTAATTAAAACAAATTCTGGTAACACTTCTCACTCAGGGTAACATTAATAAAACTGGTTGTGCTTTTTGGAAAGGGGTGCGCCAGCAGACACACTTATCAGTTTTTTTTATGAAAATAATGAAACCAAAATAAAGAAATTAAGAATATAATAAACACTGCTTTATTTTATTAAATGTAAAATGGTATTTAGCTTGGACTAACAGTATTTGTGGGTTCATTATAGCTGCAACTTTGACAAAAAGTTAAAATATTTAAATGGTTGACTGAGTTTTACTGGGAAGATTTGTATGCATGTTTGTTTTTTGTAAACAATACTCAACTTCATAATTATCAAAATATTAAATACATTTGGGATTTTTAAAATGAGTAGAAAATGGCATTTAATTCAAGTGAAATTAGCAGACCAGTTAAATTGAATTTTAGTTTGTTTTAAATAACGAGCCAGGCTTTGGGCTGCGCGTGTGCGTCAAGTTTAAACCATAGACTGTAAAAAATAGGTTTAAACGCATCATCCATTTTGCGAGACGGGGGCATGAAGGCTTTGCGATGTGGAGAGACAGGCGCAAGTATTTCATAAGCATTGAGAGACACAAGCTGCGCACGTGGGTCTAGTTTAAACACCTTGTCGAGACTGTTGTGGGAGACGCGAGCGCAGAGCCTTGCCATGCGGAACCAGGCGCGAGTAAATCAGGCAGAGACACAGGCTGTGCACGTGCTTTAAATTGAAACCCCTCGTCACTAGGAGAAGCGCCGTTTTGGTTGACGTGTCGTGCCTTTCACGGAGACAACACGGCCATGCTTGCGCTAACTCTATTGGTAAGACTGTCACAAAGCCTTTCTACACTTGTGTTGGGTGACTGCGAGGTGGACTGTGAGTATTTTTATAAATCCTCCCCGTCACGTGGTGGTGGACAGCCAATCGCTGGCGCTTTAGGTCCTTACATGCAAGTACAGGCTCACAGACACAGCCGCTTTTGGAATCTAAATTTGGCATCGAAAGATAAATCATTTTTCGATACTCAAAGTACTGAAGTTTTTCATTCGATACCATAAAAGTA
Organism: Paramisgurnus dabryanus; assembly: GCF_030506205.2. Taxonomy (NCBI): domain Eukaryota; kingdom Metazoa; phylum Chordata; class Actinopteri; order Cypriniformes; family Cobitidae; genus Paramisgurnus; species Paramisgurnus dabryanus. The sequence continues at coordinate 30,755,517 of NC_133350.1, read as the reverse complement.
TCGACGTTCGGTACCCAGCCTAGTTAAACTAAGGGCTGGGTGATAAAAAAATAACAATGCAAGTAATGCTTGAGATTACATGTTGTAGACCAGCCTTCCGAGTGCGGCAAACCAGACAGTGAAAGGCTTGTTTATACTTGGGTCTGTCTCCGCAGCACATCTCCCCAAACGGACATGGCATTTATTTTTTACTTTGAGTAATCACGTCTATAAGGCCTTGTTTATACTCACACTTGTGGCCCCAGACTACAGGTCTCTACTGACTGCAGGCCTGCTTTTCTATGCAAATGAGGCATTTATTCTTCATCCATTTGCCGCTGTAATATTCTTTGAAATAACACAGGACAAATCGGAATATTAAATCTGTAAACAAACACAAATTATTGCTGAGTAGCAGTTTGCTGGAACAATGCTTGTCTCTTGCCCTCATCTCTTGCCCTCTGTACTTATGAAGTATTTAGGCCAGTTCACACTGGTCCAACTCCATCCAACCCCAACATTCTCAACAAGTCTCTTTTATTTTGATCCAACAACTGCCAACAGTTGTTTCATACTGACCCAACAGACTCCAACAGACGCTGTGATATAGGGCTGTGCAATTAATCATTTTTGAATTTCAATTTTTGAATCATGCAATTACAAAAACAAGATGATAAAGGTCAAACAATTATTGGGCGATTAAAATATAAATTGCGTGCTGCTGGGACGATGGGTTTGTATGGCACTTCGAAGTAGGCATGGGCCGATTACCAGTTTTAAGGTAAACCAAGGTTTTAAAGAGTCAAGGTTTTAAAACCACTAAAATTTTCTGTGATACCATTTTCAAGGTATGAGCGGTGTTATTTTTGCTTAAGGTTATCATACCGCCAAAATCTCATACCAGCCCATGCCCTACTTTGAAGGCACCACTGCTTTGACACATTTGGCCTATTCCAACACTTACTTAAAGCTCTACTGTGTACTTTATTGAGTTAATTCTTAACAAAAACCCATGTTTTCTTTCAAAAGTATGTGCTCATTCATGTGTAATTACTTCCACCCCACTAATCAAAGTATTCTCGTAAGTGTAGAATCTGCTATTTAAAATGCATACCGTCGAAGCTCTCTCTGGCTGAATCCATGTTGTGCCTCCATCTTTGAAATACATTCGCCGACGAGGGACATTCCTGAAATTCAAGCTCCGCCTTTCGCGCTTTCACTCTACACTCACAGCTGGCTGATAGCTAAAGCCTCCGGAGGTTGCATGTGTAGGCGGTATACGTCATCAAGACAGTCTTATTTCAGAATATTAACAATTATAAAGCTGACAATTATTCTTAGTTAATTGTAAATTGATGTAATATGCTTATGACTTGCGAATGTAATGCTCAGTTGATTTAAATAAACCAGGCTTGATGACGTATCCAGCCTGTGACCTGCGTAGCTGAATCCTTCGGATTTTACAACAGCCGCACACCGTCATGAACCTGCGATCTAATGCTTTGATTTGAAAGCCTGTTGAAGACATATTCTCGAGGACATTAAAACAAATCGCCAAGGAAGGGAAACGGGGATTTTAAACGACAACGTGACAGGAAAAACATCAAGACCAAAGTCACTATTGGAGTTAGTTTTCCAAGATGGGGCTCAAGGGACACTGAAGTTGCACTTTATATCTTCTCCACAGGTAATTCAGCATATTCGTTTACATCTATACAGTCCATGTTGTAAACTTGAAGTTTTATAGTTCCTTGGCTAACTTTAGCATGATTATGCATAACACTTAGTGTAAACACGCATGTGGTTTAATGTGTGTCTCTCCGCCCATTTATGTAATCTGAGGTACTGAGATAAATGTTTTTCATCTTTTCTGACCTCTAGCACAAACGCATGGTGACAGCCCTATTTTTAGCTTTTCATTGATAAAAGCGTCTGATCTGCGCGTCTTTCGTTTCATTTTACAAGCGTGTGAAAGTTGCGCGATCTTTTTTCACCAATATGAGAGAAAGCTCTTACATATACACGGACATGTAACGTTTACTTAAAACATAAGCATTGTACTCTGACATAATGTCTGACATAATGCTCTGATAAAAGCGTCTGATCTGCGCGTCTTTCGTTTCATTTTACAAGCGTGTGAAAGTTGCGCGATCTTTTTTCACCAATATGAGAGAAAGCTCTTACATATACACGGATATGTAACGTTTACTTAAAACATAAGCATTGTACTCTGACATAATGTCTGACATAATACTCTGATAAAAGCGTCTGATCTGCGCGTCTTTCGTTTTATTTTACAAGCGTGTGAAAGTTGCGCGATCTTTTTTCACCAATATGAGAGAAAGCTCTTACATATACACGGACATGTAACGTTTACTTAAAACATAAGCATTGTACTTTGACATAATATTAGTTCGCGTCCATTTAAACCCGTCATGGTTGTTTTTTGTATGTGATTTTAAGCGGACATATCATGACAATCAGACTTTTTTCATGTTAAACATAAATCTGTGTGCTTTGATGGATCACAGGCAAAGGACATTGCAAATTGTTCATTTTTTTCTCATTGCTTTTGCTTTGTAGCTACTGGAAGCCATGTTAACCTTGGCATGACACGGCCGGGCCACCGTACGAGTTAAAACGCGTTCCGAATGGGGGGGGGCTAGAAAGTAATATTCAGTTGCTTGTCATATAGACTTTCACCGCTAGATGGGAGTAGATCCTACACAGTGGAGCTTGAATAAACAGGTTAAATAAATGCATGTTTTCAAAGTTACTGAGTAATTGTTTAAAATAATAGTGACAATGAAAAAATATGATTTTGCCCATAACCAAGATTATTTTTTGGCTATATCGCCCAACCCTAATAGAAACCCACTTTTTGGTGTGCCTTTCAATCAGCAGCAGCTAATGATGCCATCTTTGTTTTTTGTTGACATGCGACAGCATGGCCAAAGTGCCTGAGGGATCATGTGGCTGTGAAAAAATTATTTTGTTCAAGCAAAAATTATTTTTACCCTATGAATTAACATGAAAATATTGTTGAAGCCAAACCAAACTTGATTTCATCCAAACTTTACAGAATGACCATGTGTTGACAGGGATCTGTTCCAATAGGTTTATTCCTTATAATTCAAGATAATTCAAGGGTATGTTAGTGGTTGAAATAATATGGGTATTTCAATGGTAGATGTTCATATATTTTCACTTAAAATCTTTGGCAGATGCTTATATACCCAAAGTGACTCTGGGAGTGCACATATTTAAAACTGAATAAATAACATAAACACCTATTTTATACTGTATTTGCTCAGTTCACAATGTTTTCGTAAACAGATTGGCTTTTGCCAATAACATCAACCAGTCCAAATATAAAATCATTAAATTAAAACATAAACTCAATTAAGGAACTATTTATCAATGCTACGTTTAGTCAATCAAATTTGAGAATCTGACTTAATTGTCGTACAACGTCTAATGTGTTTTACCCATAATTGATATGAATATGAAGTCAGCCCAGAGCTTTTCCTAGGTTAACATTTAGAGATTGTATTTGTTGCAATATAAAATCAATTTCCCTTACTTTCATTTGACTTAGTTAAATGCAAGAAGTCAAGTTTAAGATGGAGGTTAAACAAACCATCTTTCTGTCCAATATTTGAGCTGGCCAGAGTGTTGCAGGACTAGTCCAGCACACCCACCCTCCATTGACTTTAGCTTCTCTTGGGACCTTTGCACTCACATGCAGTCATAGCCAAATGATTAGCTTACAAATTCAATAGACTTTAATCAGAGCAATGATTTTGTTCTCCAGATCATTCAGTCTGCCTTTAAAAGTAGTTTGGGGAAGTTTCGGCTGCGCTCCTGCTGTGTCAAGAAACAGCCTCTCCTCTCCATCCTTACATGGAAAGACAAGTCCTTGGAATGAAATAAGTAATGAGGTCATGCTTGAAAGAGAAAGATAGACGTGTTTTGTGTTCTTTGTGGGTGAATGTCCTAGAAAAACGAGAGTTTGTGTTGATGACTACATGCGGAAATTTGCTTGTTTCCAACCCTTATTTGAATTGATTATTTGAAGTTGCAGCTGTTTCGTGTGAGCCAAAAGGTGCGGTCATACACTGTATTTCTCCATGTGTTTGCATTTTCTAATTGTTTTTTCCCCAAGCATCATAGGCTGGAAGTCATTTGCTGCTGAAATACTCATAATCACATCTAAGTTGCAGTCCTACATTACCTCGGGTCATTATTCCTCTCTGTGGCCTCAGCTTGGCATCCCATCGTCTTTTCTTGCTGCCCTTACCATTAATGGAAGAAATTTCTCTGCTCTGATTCTGGTTTTCCAGGATTGGTCGGCATGCAGAGTGAAGCATTTAAACAATAACACCTACGAACCTCTCTAAACAGCACTGGATGAGATCCCTTGGTTGCATGCAGTCTGGCTATTATACAGATCTGGGAGATGTAATGTCAGAAGACCTGAATGAGGCTCTGCACATGTTTAATATGTGAAAGTCAGCAGATTGGTTGCCATGTTACAGCTTTTCAGACTGAAAGGATTATCCAACGTGTATTATTCATTCAACGCAACAACAGCAACAGTTGGAAAAGAGTTGGTTTGTTGTTTGTGAAGAACAGCCTAAAAGTGTTAAGTGCCAAGGACAGCTGGAGTAAGTGAAGGAGAACTGGTTTTCGCTGAACACACAGGCTGCTTTCGGAATTAAAGCTGTTCATAGCGCAACTCTGGATTGTTTGCTCTGAAAGCCAGTGGTGGTTAACTATTAACTCTGCAAACTGTTCAGAGTTCTTGTAGTTTAACTGATAGTGTGATGCAATAGGGCTGGGCAATGTGTAATTTTTTTTTTTTTATCGTAATCTCCTTTAAAAAGATATGACAATATCAGATGTGTTCCACTTAAGGCCACTCCACATTGACTGCTCAGTGTTCCATTAATGAACCGCAAGGATGATTTGAAAGCATATGGAGCAGTACTCTTGCATTATTGTTATATCATATGAGTCACAGATGTTTACAAAAGTGAAGCGAATGCAGCAAGATAGACCAAGTGTGTGCCCAAGAGAGAGCCAAAGTGCGCAAGTAAAAGGGATTTGCATGGGATTAAGATCACAGACAACCTCTGCAATTATAACTAGGGATGGGCATTCGATTACATTTTTTTAGTCGATCGTCGGGAGAATTAACGATCGACTATCGATTAATCATTAATATTTTTATCATAAAAAATAATTATTTAACTTTTATAATTCAAAAATGTTGAATACAAAAATACAGCGCGTTTTCCTCCATTAGACCTTTATTACAAGATCAACTTGTGGCAAACAGTTAAACTACATTTAGTTAGACAAACGGAAGATATATGCGCTTGAATATGCGGTGCTCTAAAGCAGCGGAACCTGCAGCTGCGAGCCGCATTCTTAAACAGAGACTTCATTTGTTCCAAAAAATCATGACCTCTTCATGATTATTTTTTTGAAATCAAAACGGAAGGTCACAGATAACGGAGTACGGTGTCAAATATTGCACCCTGGTGGTAAAATGTTGAATTTCTGCCATACAGTGAAATTCATTTAACTGCTTCAAGACACATGCTACGCTAGGCAACGCAACCTGCATTAGATAAAAAAGTATTCGATTAATCAACAAACAAATTAACGTCATCGACTAAATTCTTAACGATCAATTATCGATCGTCGATTAATCATGCCCATCCCTAATTATAACAAATGATTATAGGTAACCAGGTAATACTAATCCCGTGTGAATAGGGTGTAAGTTATACATTGTAATGCTTTGCATTTATAAATTATTTAAATTGTCAGCCACCTGAGCACTTAATTTATATTTTAAAGGCTTATTATTATGGTTCAGTAGGTCTGCTTGTTCAACTCTTTAAAATGAGGGATTTACAACATTCACGACGAGAAATGTCAGCAAACTGGACTGAAGCAGATATCAGGTAAGTTAGCTCGTAACTTACTGCGTTGAAACGGAGATCGTTCAGCAGCATAAAAGAATATCGCGTCACGTGCTCATTTGAGCTATAATAAACGAAAATAACCGCTCGTCATCCCAACAAGATGTATCGTTCAGCTCCTCAAAATGCGGGTTTTAAATGCATATAAACAATCACGATGAGAAATGTCTGAAAACTGTATTAAAGCAGAAATCAGGGAGCTCGTCAAATATCCATTCTGAAGCTGAGATCATTCACCAGCATAGAACTGTGCGTTCACGCGCTCCTTTATAGCCTTATCATAAACAAAAATGCACGCGAGTGGTTTCTGGAGAGAGAAATATTAAATCATTTGCAAACTTCAGACGCTGTGTAGAAGAGAGGGCGGGACTTTCAACAGGTCACATGTCTTTCCGGGACCATCAGATGCTGGGTAATTATGGCAGTGTGAATGAACAAAAAATCTAAGGATTCCGGAAAAATCCAGGATGCCGTTCCCGTGTATTTTCCGGAATGTCTGTGTGAAAAGGGCTTAAGTGTAAATAAGCCCCCTTTTTTAGGACGATCTCACAATGGGGCATATCGCCCAACATTAACTCCTATGTAACAGTTTTTGGTTTATGTCAGAAATGTAGTTTTCGCCTCATGCTGTATCCAGATCAGTGCAGGCCTTTTGATATGGGTTAAACCCATATAGGCCTAGAGGCTCAGCAGGCCTCAGTTCTGGCTCCACACCATACACTTCCTTCCAGAACCCACAGCTGCTTTGTGTTTAAGAGGTCATGCTCGTGATTTCCCCCACCCCTGGGCTCTGATCCAGGACGCTCCCTACCGCACGCACAAACCGGCATGTATCTGAATGCAATAACACACTCATGCTCTCTTCTTTATCTTGTTTCAGAGTGTTGAGGAGTCTGGTGAAGAGGCCCGGCCATGCGTGAATACAAGCTTGTGGTGCTCGGCTCAGGTGGTGTGGGCAAATCAGCCCTGGTGAGTACATCTCTTCCTCCTCACAACAAGTAGATTCCAGCGCAATGATGTGATCCTCAGGAAAGATTGGTATTGATGACTACATCCCAAATTACTTTGGTTTTCTCCGATTCAATGTGTCTGGCTGTTTTGTAGCTGTAAAGGCCTCTTCACATTTTCACAAGTCGGAATTTCAGGCACAAAAGCTAAACTCTATCTGTGTTTCTTGTAGACGGTCCAGTTCGTCCAGGGAATATTTGTTGAGAAATATGACCCCACAATAGAAGACTCCTACAGAAAGGTAGCTGTTGTCTTCTTAGTGGCTTCTGTCATTGACACCATGATGTTTGTGTCTTGAAATTTCCTCTACTTCTTCCCATGCAGCAAGTGGAAGTGGACGGCCAGCAATGCATGCTCGAGATACTGGACACAGCGGGAACAGTAAGTGCTGTCGGCCTCCCTGTTGTTTCCACACCTCTTTGTCTCTATGAGCTTAGCCAACAACAGCTGGCAGCATACCGCAGCTAGATTAGAGGACAAATAAAGAATTCACACCCTTCTTTTGTTTGTGTTCTGAGTTTAGAGTTGAGGTCATGGAAGAGTCACATTTTCCCAAACCCATATTGAAACTATTTGACTTGGACTAGAAGCAACAGCAGAAGTGTAATGTTAATTATAATGTCCAAAAGGAACATCAACTTTATAGTTTGATCAAGATATACGTTTAGGCAACCCCTTTGGATGAGCCACATTTTATGTTCAACTAACAAACTTCTGTTCGGGAAAGAGGTTTATTGTTATTTCTGCAATTAAAGGTGCCTCAAATAACTGAAAGAGTAATTTTTCAGTAGTGAAATGAGGTTTATTGGATTGGCAGATATGCAGTATGCATCAAAACAAAATTAGACCGATGCATAAATTTGGGCACCCTTGTCATTTTGTTGATTCAAATACCTGTAAATACTTAGCACTGATTAATTAGAACACACAGTTGGTTTGGTGAGCTCATTTAGCCTTGAACTTCATAGACCGGTGCATCCAATCATGAGAAAAGGCATTTAAGGTGGCCAATTGCAAGTTGTTGGACTCTCCTCTGAAGAGTGGCAACATGGAGGCCTCAAAACAACTCTCAAATGACCTGAAAACAAAGATTGTTCAACATCATGCAGGGGAAGGCTACAAAAAGATATGGCAGATAGGGATGTCCCGATCAGGTTTTTTTGCCCTCGAGTCTGAGTCCGAGTCATTTGATTTTGAGTATCTGCCGATACCGAGTCCCGATCCGATACTTTTATAATACATAAAAAAAAAAGAATAAAGAAGAGCGAAAAAACAGAACCAGTCCAGGATGTTCCTTATGTCATGAGTCTAACTCTGTGCCAGCGCATAACTACAGATGTGTTAAAAAAAAATGAATATATACTATATATGTTCAGGGGTTAAATTGGGGTTTGTTTTGTGGGGAGGCTCTGTTGGGAGGGAGGGTTCGAGGGGTAACATGTTTAATCCTGATGAAAGCAAAGCCACTGGGTGTGTTTCAATGACATTTTGTATCTCTGATAGGATTTTATAAGTTTCAGTTTTAAAGCTGTGCCACATGTTGACCCAAACTTTAAAACCTGAACTTTAAATTATGCAAATCTATGAGTCTGACACCCTATATGCATTTGGTGCACATGTCATTATGCACAATTGATCAAACTTTGAATGAAGTTATAAGACTTAACCTCCTTGACTCATTCTATGCATAAGATAGGCTACCCAAAAAGACTCAATTAACAAGAAAAACAACATACTGATTCAGCAATATATCTTATAAATTAGCCATAGAGATTCCCTAAGCTGGTCAGCAGTTAGTTATAAAATACCTATAGTTAGGTCGTGATTCATTTGTATAATCAAAATACATTATTTTATTTAACTATACAATCAGTTGTATCCAGTTATCTAGTTAACATTTTGTAATGAGATGAGTGACATGGCTATACATACTTTAATACTTTGTTTCTAGACTTATATTAAGTTTTTTCGACATGGGCACCATTCTTACCTCTCTTTCTCTCTCTCTCTCATCTCTACAGTAATGTCAAATGATCCTGCGCGAATGCGCGTTCTTGCGGTTCTGAGTGAGACGCGGAACTGCGTCTGAGCACATGTTGACAATAACGATCAACGCGTCGTTTAAATGAGCGGTAAAAACGCGGTTTTGTCGTGGGTTCCTTGCACGCACGAGTGTGAAGCCTATGAATGAAAGCACGTCAATAGGCTTGTTCGACTTCATGCGGCGCCGCAAAAATCGACAGCCGGGTGACGTCAAACTACCGCGAGAGTGATCCGCGAAATCATACGGAGGAGTTTGCTTTTAAATCGTTCTCGCGGAACTTTGACGTCATGCAGCACCACAAGAACCGGCAGCCGGATGAAGTCAAACAAGCCTATTCTCTTCAGTTCACACGCACCAGCGCAGCGCGTACACTGGCGTGGCGCGGAGGGAGCAGAGCGAGAACTTAATGGATTTTAAACCCTGCATATGTATCCGAGTCCTGATCGGGAGGTAACGTCCGATTCCGATCGAGTCTGAAACCACGTGATCGGGGCCGATTTCCGATCACGTGATCGGATCGGGACATCCCTAATGGCAGAGATATAAACTGTCAGTGTCTACTGTGAGGACCGTAGTGAGGAAATGGAAGACCACAGGCACAGTTCTTGTTAAGACCAGGTCATGTAAAATAATGGGGAGTAAAAGGCGAAGGATGGTGAGAACATTCAAAAACAGCCTACAGACCACCTCCAAAGACCTGCAACATCAACTTGCTGCAGGTGGTGTCACTGTGCATCATTCAACAATTAAGCGCACTTTGCACTTTGATACGAAAAAGCCTTTTCTCCACACACGCCACAAACAGAGTCGCTTGAGGTGTACAAATGGAATTTTGGAATAAGGTGCTGTGGACTGATGAAACAAAGATTGAGTTATTTGGTCATGACAAGGGGCGTTATGCATGGCCGCAAAATAACATAGCGTTCCAAGAAAAACACTTGCTGCCCACAGTGAAATTTTGTGGAGGTTTCATCATGCTGTGGGGCTGTGTGGCCAGTGCCGGTACTGGAAATCTGGTTATAGTTGAGGGTCGCATGAATTCCACTCTTCTCAACAAATAATGTTGAGAAATCAGTCACAAAGTTGAAATTACGCCATGGCTGGACATTTCAACAAGACAACAACCCAAAACAGCTCAAAATCTACTCGGGCATTAATGCTAAAGAACAAGTACATTCTAAAATGTTCTGGAATGGCCATTCCAGTCCCCAGACCTGAATATTGAACATCTGGGGGCTGATTTGAAGCAAGCAATCCATGCTTGACAACCATCAAACCTAAATGAACTGGAGATGTTTTGTAAGGAGGAATGGTCTAAAATACATTCATCCAAAATATAGAAACTCATTGCAGGCTATAGGAAGCATATAGAGGCTGTTACTTCTGCTTAAGGAGCCTCTATTAAATATTGTTCCATGTAAGATGACCCGCGGTGTATGGAGATAAAAAAGGCTCTTTCTTATGTGATAAAAACAATAGGCTACCCTTCATTATGTAAGGTCTTTATACACCCCTGATAATATAGTTATGTACATTATATTGGCTTTCTGTCAAGAGATCCTTCAAAAAGTTACACATTGCACATTTAATGCAGAGCCTCTCTCACAGTGCCACCTATAGAGCGGGAGGGTAAAACACACTTCCTGTGTATTTATAATTTATAAAAAGTGCACTTTACCCTCCCGATCTATAGGTGGCACATTAGGCTAGTTTGTTCTCCTTGTGACCCAGTCTGTAGAAACCCTTCTAAAATAATTTCATCCTCATCCACCACTTCTTCCTCCTCTGCCTTTTAGATTGTGTCCATTCATTGTTAGTATAAACATATGACACCATAGACTGTAAAAAAAGATGGACGACGCCTGTTCACTCTCTTCCATTGGTGAAAAGTGAAGCTGCAGGTGTCCCGATATGGCGCTGACATCTTGGGTCTTGAGTCTGCGCACTAGCGATTTCGGGACCAGTCATGCGCACTAGTGAGCAGGAAGGGAAGCCGCGAAGTCAAAACCCCGCCCTCGCTCTCGTAGAATGCGCATATCACACGATATAACAGCTGTCAATCATGACGTGACACCACCGTTTTTATATCATTAAATAACTAACTAAACACAAACCTATTTTAAAAACAAACATTTGAATTTACATCAGCGTGATAAAAACTACAGTAAATGACAGAAACCAGCTTCGGAAAAAAGATAATTGAAGTGTAATTAATTTTTTTAGTTGGTCCCAAGTCCCATTGAATAACATGGGGAGGCGGGGTTTATGACCTATACTGGGACCAGTCACTGGGGGGCGATCGAGACGTTTTGGCTTCACTTTTCAGGGCTTGTGCGGCACGCTTGTATGACACACATGTACCACCCGTACACTCTGAGCTGTTTAATATTGTGTACAATTGGTAAACACATCATTAGTAAACTGTGAAAATTTTTTAGTTGTTGTGTTTACTCAATGATAAGAGTGCTGTAGTTGCCGCCTGTGTTAAGAGTTTTGCCAAAGAAGTGCATGTGTTTTACAAAGTGTCTAACTACCTAAACTTGTTTAAGATTTTGCTGAATGAGTGAATGATTTGACAAATGGGTTTAGGCCACCAAGTTTTTAGTTCTTAGAATGGGGTATAATGTTTTAGCAGTTCAGTAAAACTAGAGAAGGAAAAAGACAGACAAAACGGCATGAGTAGTGCTTATGACTTTCATATGACTCAAAACTTATGTTTTGCTGATGGGAACATTTTATTTTGAGGTGGAATATTTCAGACAACACCCCTCAGTCTTCTCATTGCTGTAATGTATTGCCTGTAGTATTGCTTTAACCATCAAATTAAAGCCTCTTTGTTGTGTTTGCTTCCCTTTAGGAGCAGTTCACAGCCATGAGGGATCTATACATGAAGAACGGTCAGGGCTTCGCTCTCGTGTACTCCATCACAGCACAATCTACATTCAACGACCTGCAGGACTTACGGGAGCAGATCTTACGAGTAAAGGACACGGAGGACGTAAGTTTGGGAGAGAGCCCTTTGAATGGACATTGATATATGGATGCACTTAACCGGCTTAGTTCAACAAATCACTGCCTTACTGAAGCCATTATATGTCTTTCATCACAATCTAAATGCACCTGGTTGTTGCATACGCAGGGTTTAAAGTGCCATTATCTCTCTGTCAATAACATTAGAAAATATAAGTGTTTACTCCCTGTGTGTACTTCCTTTGCCAAATGGCTGATTTGTATTTCAGTGTACTTGAATTATTGTTTTTGTTTTCTTGTTCAGTTTTGCTCCCTTTATCCTGGGTTACAAGAGTTAGGGCTGGACGGGCTGTTAAAATCAGCATGAAAATATCATGAAAATTCATAGCCCAGCCCTAAACCATAGCAAATGTCACACGTTGATAAAACATGTCATGTCATGGGTCTACACCCTGCAGCCGTTCACCCTCAGCCCAAGTCCATCTGTCTTGCCTCGCCTCTGCTGTGTGTCAGTTATGGGATATCCTTTTTTGGACATATACGTGGAGAGAGCCCTGTGCGTGTGTTGGAGCGTAGTGTGAAGTGCATGCCCACGAGACTTTAGCCTTGGGAAGTTAACCACTCTGGAATTTGTTTTGATTGGCCTTCCTCTGTCAGTCTCTCTTCTCCCAGCTCGCTGGACCAGTCGATAAGCCGAAGGTTTAAATCCATTGACGGATGAGACGTGTATTGCGGTCACGTTCATAGTTTAAGTTGATCTTATGCCAGCTGCTCTCATTGGGAAAGTATGAGCGATTTCTCGTTTTCCACTCATTTTGAACAAACCTCATTGGCTGTCTGATGTTGGGAATAACAGTCATCATCATTAATTCTGGATGTTGGTTGGTTTGTTGTTTCTCCAGACTGTCGTTCTCCATTTGGTTCTGTATCCTTGGCTCTGATCTGTTTTGTTACTGTTCGATTTCAGTTGACTCGGGACATTCCTGGTTTTTACCCCTCTATAGAGGCCTTTACTAAAATACCTGCCCCCACCCCTAACTCTTCTAGTTTGTTTAGATTTGAAACATTTTCCATGTGGCCAGTCCAAACATGGTAGGCTCCTGGTGCTAGTGAAGTGGTTCAGTGAGAGAGGACCTCTGTGTGCTCTACTTTTAAGCTACAGAAGAAAAACCTGTTGGGATGTGCAAATGTACATATTTTAAAATCAACTAGTTAGTGGGTTCCCTGAACGATAAGTCTGTAAAAGTAACTGTATTTCAAGGTTGTTGCTTTTTGTGCACTTAATCCTAATGAGATGTTCTTAGTGTCCTTTATGCGTGGAGCAATCTTATTTGAAACAGAAGCTAGAACATTTACATTTAGGCATCTAGCAGATGCTTTTATCCAAATCGACTTGAAAAGATTCGGAAACAATAAAGCGATTTGTCATAGGGAGGCAATGAGCGGAAACGCAATGTTATGCACATTTGTGAGGGTAACAAAAGGCACTGCTCATTTTTTGAACGTAAGGTTCTGGATGGGGTGTAGGAATGTCTGAAGGTGTTAAAAAAAAGTTCTGTAAGTTAGCAGTAGTGACTTATGGGGTGTGCACACCAAAGGGACAGATATCACAAACAACCAACCGGGGCATCATACAACGACTGATAAACAAAGCAGAAGTATCACAGCAACCAAAGCACTCAGCTGAAGAAAGCTGGCTGTGTTTACAAGCTTTGGTGTGCACAACCCCTTATACCTGACACACGCCTAGAGATTACCAGGGCCTGGATCAGAAGTTGTGCAACATCCTCCGTAAGGTATGGCTGCATCTTCCTGATATTGTATAAAGCAAATCTGCATGATCGCACTGCCTTTGCAATGTTGTAAGTGAAGGACAGCTTGTCATTAAAGACTACACCAAGGTTTCTGGCAGATTTGGAGAAAATGGTTGTGTTGTCGAGTTGAATGTATAGGTCATGCTGTAGTGTGGGTTGTGTTGGAAATACAAGCAGCTCCGTCTTAGCTAGTTTCAACTGAATGTGGCTTTTTTTCATCCAAGCCGAGATGTCTTCTAAGCAGGCTGTAATACGTGCTGCTACGGTGGGATCATCTGGGTAAAATGAGAAGGTCTGGGTGTCATCAGCATAGGCGTGGTATGAGAAGCCATGTGCATGTATGATAGGTCCTAAGGCGGTTGTGTAGGTAGAGAAAATGAGTAGACCAAGCACTGATCCCTGAGGGACCCCAGTGACCATCTGAACATGTCCTAACCTTTGCGCATTTGTGCAGCCACAGGATATATCATCACATACTAAAGTGTAACATATTTTTTAGGGTTGTGCTTGCACTGCTACGGTTGCTTTTATTATTATTGTACAAATTAAGATTGAGCGTTGCTGTTAATTCCACCTGAGAAGGTCTTTCTTTGACGCACCAATCATCTGTTTGGCCCCACGCCAAATTTGCAGATGCAGATCAGAGTTCATCAAACTTAAACTTTGAAACGCAGCGACAAGCTTGCGTTTACAGTCTGATACATTTGCATGCCTATGAATTGAAGTCATGAATGTGTATGAATAAAGTGTAAAACCCATTGTATATCACTGACCACAGCTCCTTATGATGTTATCATAAACTAAAATGCACACATGTGGTATGTCAAGAGAAAAATCACAGATAATAAGCAAACTAGTGTTATAATGTTATTGCAATTTGATTCAAACTGGCATTTTACAATAACACTATGTTTCATAACACTGTCCTATAATTTTCATTGATTGACTTGATAAATCTGTGTAACTCTTTTTCCTTTTAGGTGCCGATGATTCTAGTGGGTAATAAATGTGATCTGGAGGATGAGAGGGTGGTGGGAAAGGAACAAGGTCAGAATTTGGCCAGACAGTGGAGCAACTGTGCCTTTTTAGAATCCTCAGCTAAATCAAAGATCAATGTCCTTGACGTAAGTGCATCTTGACAGTTATTCCCTAGTCGTCATGTGTTCGGATAATTCACTTTTCTCTTCTGTGTTTTACAGATCTTCTATGACTTGGTTAGACAGATTAACAGGAAAACACCAGTGGAAAAGAAGAAAGCGAAAAAGAAATCAAATTGTGTTCTCCTGTAGAGCCCTGTCCCAGCAGCAGCTCTGAGCCAGGTCTGTCAAACTTATGAAGTGTTTTCTCAATTAGCTGCAAAATACCTTGTGTTCATTTTATATTTACCTCTTATTTACGTATCACGTGATTCTTGTCACAGAAACATGCAAAGGCAACACGCATAATAGAGATAATGGGGTCACGTGCTGTACATTAGGCTAAATAAAGCAAACGTTGTGCCCCTCGTAAAGTGTTTTCTTTGCATATACCTGAAAACTTCTAAAAGGGACAATAAGTAGGATTTTCCCCAATCTAGGGGTGAAATTGTATTTTGCATTCAAACGAACAGTGCTTTCGCGCCTATGTGCACGTGCACATTGATGCATATAGGTCTTATACATAATGCATACATATATTTTGAAATATAAAAATGTAAACGAGGATCAGATATACAGTTTTTAGCAAACATGCGTGTTCATAGGCGCCAAATTCCGGTGGATGCTCGTCACAGCATCACGCAATGCTTAGCTTACTTACAACGAAAGACGCTCTGAAGTGCCCATGCGCTTTGAAGAGGAGGAAAGCGGCGCGGTCACGTTTTCCGGGTGGTTTTAGACGCGACGTGAAGCAACTGTGCGTATGTGCTTGGCCTTATCGGTGGCTGCTTGAGCCGAGCCCCGGAGCACCCAGGGGATCGGCGCATATCTGCGTGTTTATTGTAGCACTTCCACTAATGAAACAACAAGTGAGAAACCTTTTTGGGGTTATAATGTTTCCAGGCGCACTGAAAACGCATTCTGATGGTGTACTGGTAGCGCAGATTGATACTTATTCGCAACTTTGAGTGACCAAGAGAGAACAGCCGTTTCTTAATCTGATGGCTGCACCCTCCGGAGGTCGCATATGCAGACTGCATGTCATCAAGCCTGGTTTATTATTTTCAGACATTTGTAAGTCATAAGCATATTACAACAATGTATGATTAACAAAGAATAGTAGTCAACTTTATAATTGTTAATGTTATGAATTAAGACAGTCTTGATGACACATGCAGCTTGTAAATGCGCCTTCCGGAGGCTACTGTCTTCCGATTGAGAAACGACCAATATCTTGCCTCATTGTTCCGCAGATCATCGGCGGAGGTAATTTGACACCAATGAGGACATATTTATGAATAAGGACATTGATTGATACATTCGACTAATAAAATACTTTAAAAAACTACACATTGTTCCTTTAAGAACAACTTTCTCCAATTCAACTTTGACTTTGTAGCGGAGAGCGGGGCACAAAGTAACGCTTATTGGCTTTGGCTCTATCTGTCAAAAAATAAATTGTAACACTGTGTTACTGTTACTAACCCTGCTGTGTAAAAATGTTTTCAATCTAAGCTATCAGTTACTAAGACTTGCTGACATGTTTTAAAATGTTATGTTTTAGAAAAACTGAAGAAGTATACTTCCATGCCTTTATAACACTCGTTGGTCAATATTTCACACTGCAAAAAATGACGTTCTTACTTAGTATTTTTGTCGTTTTCAGTACAAATAACTAAAAATTCTTAAATCAAGATGTATTTGCTTGATGGGCAAAATAACCTAAGCAAATAAGTCTAGTTTTTAGACAGAAATATCAAATTTAAGTGAATTTGTGCTTAAAACAAGCAAAATAATCTGCCAATGGGATAACAAAAAAAAATCTTGAAATAAGTTTACCTTTTTCTTAAACACTAAATGCAAGAAAAATTTCTTACCTCATTGGCAGATTTTATTTGTTTGTTTTAAGCACATATTCACTTATATTTGATATTTTCCTAACTACTTTTTTTTGCTCATCAAGAAAATACAACTTGATTTAAGAATTTTTGTATATTTGTACTGAAAACAAAACGAAATATTAAGTAAGAGAGTCATTTTTTTGCAGTGTAAACAAAACAAAACAAAACACATTTTTCACAGAGTCACAGGAGATCTTCTGACAGTAAGAGGAAAAAGACCAAAAGCACTGATTGCTCGGCCCTGTAGAAATATGTAGCCATGTTACAATTAACCCTGTGTTAGTTTGTGCCCTGTTCTCCCCTACATTTATGCAGAGAGAAAGCAAAGTCCTCCTGCTTTTTGAAGGAGTTCAGATTAGGGCTGAATTCAAAAAATAAACTTTTCAATTAGATTTTCTGCAAGTTAAAGATGAAAGGAATTACGTTGATTAGTTATTTGTATTTGGGCTGTGAATAGTCTTTAGGATGCTTTCGTGCTAGTTTTGAATATCCCTTGGACTGGTTTTAATACACAAATCTGGCAACCCTTACTGGCACTTACCCAGATCTTTGGTTTGGATTATATAGAATGTAAATGTAAACAAACATTTTAAATCAGATTGCAATGCTTAGGGTACATGTGCTGTCGTAACTTGCAATCGGATTTAATTTATTCAGATTGACGAAATTTTGTGCATGTAAATATAGCCAATGATGTGCTGGCTCAGTTTTCCATCACTGTTATGCATTTGTTGATGTAATCATAAGTTCTTTTGATTTGCAATGTTTGGAGGTTGTGGAAGAACATAAAGTACAGAACAGTGTTGTCTAGTAAGAAAGCGAATGTTTCCTTTGTCTGTGGCAGTTCTGGTATATGTAAAGATGCAGTTATGTTTGCAAAGACAGTTCAGTATCAGAATAGATAAAGCACGCCCTCTGCAGGTCATCTTGTTGAATTGACCTGTTTTACTGCTTTTCTTTTTTTTAAGACCATAAAAGAAATAGTTCATAATTTTCTCCCCCTCATTTTGTTTTAAACCTGTATAAATGACTTTGTTCAGCTGAACACAAAAGAAGACATTTTGATAAATTATGAGTTTGAAGGCATCCATTGATGTCCATTGTATGAAAATCAAATACTATTGAAGTTAATGGGTACCGGTAGCTTTGTGCTTACCATCATTTATTAAAATATCTTCTTTTGTATTCAACAGAATAAAGAAACTCATACAGGTTTACAGTGACATGAAGGTGAGTAAATGATGACAGGATTTTCCATAAAGGTTTTTGCATTATATGCAAATTTATAATTGTGTTCCTGTATTTATAAATGTGTGTTTCCTCTGCAGAACGCTGTAATGAAGAACTATTAGCTTGTTTGGATCATGCCAGCATTCCCGTGAATCAGCGGAGCAGCTGACCGACTCGAAACAGCACTGGACATACTGAGCAAGAACACCAGTCGCTCTTAGTTTCCCGTTTATTTTGACAGAAAAATCTGAGGAACGGCTCAATTTCCCACTAAGCAACTGTGTTAGAACCGAGGACAACTCAACATTTTCCTGACCTTCTGTATGGCTGATGATGAAGAAAATAAACCTCATTAAAATAATAGTGAAAATTAACCATCATAATCTAAAAAAATTGAGTAGCTCCACGAAATGATTCCAAGGACGTAATAAATATCTTAGGGTTCAACTATCACTGATATCCTTCCAACATCGAACCTAACTTGAATGCTGAAAATCGTATGGCAATATATAAAATCCTTCAACTTCCTCTGAAAATCCAGATGTTCAGAAACTTCCTTGACCCACACCTGCAAGGATAAACAGACAGACATTTCACCACAGATGTGTTTTAAAAGGATTAAAAACTGTTTCCCATAAACTCTTGAACTCATTGCTTTTCAATGGCATGATGATCTGTTGGAAAAGCAGGGAGAGAGAGTCGGCAGTATTCTTTTACGCAATACTGCTCATTCAAAGACATGGAGGATGACAACATACAAAATCCTGGTACCGGCAAACAGCATGACCATCTTAAAGTGTAGATGTTGTAAATGACGTCAAGTTCAGATGTTGCTTTTCCTAAGTTGTACTTCAATTCTTGATACAATGTGCAAATGTCTATAGACATCCTAAAACTGTATATAAATATTGTTTTGCTTACAACTGTGGATGCGTACAACGGAAAATATTCCCCCTTCCCCAATGTGACGATATTTTTTATTTAGTCACTTGGTTTTCTTAGCTCATAAGTCATCATACTAATGCCATTCTGTTATATAAAGACTGTTTCATAAGACAACAGGGCTTTTATAATGTAAAAGAGACAGACGGAACGACTGATTTCTGTGTCTGAAATATATTGTACTAAACCAACTTTTTCCTCTTGCTTTTCTGTCGAAAGATCTTCTGGCTTTTAAGATTATTAAATTTTAGTACCTTTTCATTATTTCTGACAGTCTGTATTTTATTTGTTTGGTCTGACATCTTTTATTGACAGATTTTATTTCATTATTAGGCTGTCAACGTTTTTATTGTTTATCGTTTTTTATTTTGTGCCAAACATATTGCATAGAAATCCGTGCGCTGACACCTGTGGCGCCTGTAGTTTTTAAGAGAGGTTAGGTTGCATTTAGCTCATCTTGTAAATATTTTGCACAAATGTTACAGCATCATATGAACCTAACAAAAGTGCGTCTGGTTATTTTTTATATATTTGGTTATCTTTTAAATATTATTTTGCATATAATCATTCAAGTCAATGTGATCACATATGAAATTGAGGGGGTTTTTTTACTGTTTTTTTTTTTTGTGCTGGGTTGCCATGACTTTGTATGAGGAGATACTCTCTTCTTGTTACTCACTCGAGCATTGTATTAGCAATGTAGAGGTGTGAGATTCAATCCCAGAATCAATTAATCAATGCTCTATTAGTAGCTTTGGATAGAAGTGTCCAGCAAATGCATAAATGTTCTCATAGAGTACAGTATAAAACTGACACTCCGTGCTTACATTTGCATCATAAAAACACTGATCTGATCTCCTGGCAGTTCCCTCAACAGTCACATTGTCACTTGTTAATGGAGCAGCTGTGGAGCCTGGCAGTGTTAGTTAACATACATTTTATTACAGAAAAAGAGAAAAGGACTTGTGAGGAAAAAACAAATGGAAAAAAAATTGGAAAATTATGAACGATATTTGGAATAAATGTTTTTTTATTGTGTTAAAATTGCACTATAAATACGTCCACACATTTTTATTTCCACATTATGGAGTAAGTTGATACAGTGGTGTTGTCCTGTGTGAAGGCATGGGTATACAGGGTTTAGACTTTTGGCTGAGAAAACTGCCATGTGGTGTTCTTATGCTGAATGTGAGCTCAGCAGAAACCCTGCTTCCCATCCTCAACACCTGTGATCTGACATTGAGAAGATCTAGCCTTCCTGGTTATAAAGTACTGAAGGCAGGACTGTAATCCAGGAAAAGTATCCTTGCATGTGTTCTACCAAAGTCCAGGTGTTGAAGAGTCTAATTCAGAGCCAAACACCCCTTTTGTAGTCCACTGATCTGTTGGGCCAGTTGTAAGCAAAGTTCTCTTGGCACTTAATGGCAAATTATGTATGTGCTGCTGAAGTCATCCAGGGTAAATGTGTCTTGTTTCTTAGGAACCAAAAGACCGGAATTAGCGTGGTACTAAGCAAACTGGTTTTAGAGGGGTTTGGCCACTTTTAGCTGGTCAGGCTGGAAGACCAGCTACATACGGTAAGTGGCCAAAATGTTTTTAAACCAGCCCAATTGAGCAGCTAAAACCAGGCTGATTGACATTTTTTTTACAGTGAGTCTTGTAGTTATATTCCTCTTTGTGTCAGATTGCGGAACTTTTGTCTGACTTGAGACCATGTGACACCATACCATCCTTCCTTACATACTCCTTACCCTACCAATCTGTTATGTTCTGCGCAAGTGTGTAGTGTACTATTCATTATGATCCCATCAAGTGTTCATAGATAAGATAACTTAACTGTTTTTAATAATGAGGGATGACAGAGATTGAAAGATCGCTTCACTAGTGAGAAACATTGTGATTATGTGAATGTGTGAAGGTAAATGTATTCAGAGAGTAATCCAAAAACAAACATTGCTGCACTTTGTTAAAAAATGTAATGTCATTCTTCCGCAGTTCTATCATAATGTGTTTGTTTCAGTTGGCTATCATAAAGTTTTAAGTTAGGACACCTGTGAGGTTACCCTAAAGCAGGGGTCGGCCCGCCAGTAATATTTTCTGGCCCGTCGGATTGATTTGAAATCCGTTTTTTTATTTTTATTTTTTTTAATCACACTTTTTTTATTTTACAATAACAGTTTACAAAAATGGCCCCGTGTTTCATTCCTTCATTCGTTTTTTCAAATCAAAACCAAAAAGAAAGAAAGAAAGAAAAACGACTTGTTTTTCTATTATTTATTTCCTGAACTAAAATCAAACGACTCGTTTTCTGAATGTGCGCTCAGATCAAAAATAACAAAAATGAATAAAAACGGGTTCGGACAAATTTTAATTGAACACCTTAGCAGACATATACCAATGAAATAAATTTAAACAGATCAGGTACTAACATATTAAATTTCAATAAGGGTTTTAATAAGTTTGAATAGAAACCTTTCCGGTAAGTCTCATTCGCTTACAGTCCGACTTTTGAACTTTTTTCATTATTATTTATTCGCGTATAACACACTGACAAATAATATGTATTACCTGATAAAAAAAATATTTGCGTCGTGGACAAGTTGCCACCGGCTCGCAAGAATGTCCTGAAAAAAATGCGTATAATAGCTAGTTTAATCTTAACCGGCCGCTCTTTCTCGTTCTCTTTCTCTACCAGCGCATAACTGTCATTAGATTTTGAACATACTTCTAAAACACAATCAATCAAATAATTGCAGAGGTTTGACTTCATGAATCATTTGCAAATTTACCTCGTAAATCATGTCAATGCGTCACGCGTGAAGACGTTTAACTCCGTGACATTGCAAATTACTGAAAAGTAATTGCAGGCATTTAGAAACCACTACACAAAATATGATAAAATAAACTCTTTTACTGCAGTAATATTTTAACTATTACACTTTTAACGTAGATTTTAAAGGAATCTACTGTTCTGTTCTGTTACTTGAACTTGGGGCTCGAGCCCGACCTTAGGTTCGACAGCAAGTCAAGTTCGTTTACCGTTAATTATTAAGACTAAATGGGCAGGTAAATTCGTTAAAAAAAATGAAAGTAATCCGCCAAAATATGGTTTTACATGTCTATTAAAATAAAGCCATTATTAATTTTCCTAACGCATAGTTCTTTGATCTTTACCTCCTTTTAAAAATATATTTGGCAAAGGAGGATTTTCAGCAATTTGTTTGAACAGCAACTCTGCAACCAATGGTTTCGGTTTGAGTGAGAGGCTTTGTCCTATTTAATTTATTATTTATATTTCATTATTTTTTCTGTGACATTTTTTCTCTGCTAACAATACAATGTTAAAATAATATTTATATTGGCACGAACACAATTTTTGTATAACATTTATAATTGTTATAGGCTACTTCATCTCTCTTTTTTCGTTAGAGACATTGAATTTGAGATTCTGGGAAAGAGATCTAACGTTAAGTTTTGCGGACCCGTCAGGTCGGGAAATAAAGCGGGTGAACACAGAGTGTATTTTAAGCGGTTTACTGAATAGAACCTTGTCGGAGCTGGACAAAAAGCGGAGACCTCCTTAAACCTTAGGTGTGTATGTGTGTGTCCCGGATAAATATTAATAAAAAAAGGAATACAGTTCAAAAGTCGGACTGTAATTTAGTCTTTCATGAGAGCATAAATGCCGACCTTAGGTTCGACAGCAAGTCAAGTTCGTTTACCGTTAATTATTAAGACTAAATGGGCAGGTAAATTCGTTAAAAAAATGAAAGTAATCCGCCAAAATATGGTTTTACATGTCTATTAAAATAAAGCCATTATTAATTTTCCTAACGCATAGTTCTTTGATCTTTACCTCCTTTTAAAAATATATTTGGCAAAGGAGGATTTTCAGCAATTTGTTTGAACAGCAACTCTGCAACCAATGGTTTCGGTTTGAGTGAGAGGCTTTGTCCTATTTAATTTATTATTTATATTTCATTATTTTTTCTGTGACATTTTTTCTCTGCTAACAATACAATGTTAAAATAATATTTATATTGGCACGAACACAATTTTTGTATAACATTTATAATTGTTATAGGCTACTTCATCTCTCTTTTTTCGTTAGAGACATTGAATTTGAGATTCTGGGAAAGAGATCTAACGTTAAGTTTTGCGGACCCGTCAGGTCGGGAAATAAAGCGGGTGAACACAGAGTGTATTTTAAGCGGTTTACTGAATAGAACCTTGTCGGAGCTGGACAAAAAGCGGAGACCTCCTTAAACCTTAGGTGTGTATGTGTGTGTCCCGGATAAATATTAATAAAAAAAGGAATACAGTTCAAAAGTCGGACTGTAATAAAGGCCGCGGTATACTTTTTTTCCGCGTCCGCGTCCGGCTCGCGCGCGCACGCGTCCGCGCAGCTTTTCGAGTATACTCCCCGCGGCTACACGCGGATGGCCGCGTTCGACACTATACGCAATACAAATGATTTCTTATTCAAATTATTAGTCTAACAGGCTGTCAGGGCAGCACTGATTTGGCGACATTTACAGTACATTAAAACATTATGGTAGGTGAAGAAAAGTAACTCATCCACCATTGCAAACACAGTTTAGAACAAACAACAAGACAACAAAGAACAGGAATCAAATAAACATGCTCCAGAGCTTTCTGTTCTTTGAAGAAGTAAAAGTTAAAGAAGAAAAACCATAGTGTGTGTGCAAATGCTGTCTATTTCCTTTGTATAATTGTTTATAGTGGAGTGTCCTGTCGAAATATTTTGACGCGCATGCGCTGTTGTACGCGGACTGTACGCGCACTGTCCGCGCGGTCTCAAATTTTGGGCTGCACGCGGACGGTCCGCGCGGCCGTCCGCGCACCCTCCTGATGACGAAAATGACGTCATGCGGACGGCGCGCATACGCGGACGTCCCGAGTATACTTTCGGCTTTAGTCTTTCATGAGAGCATAAATGCCTGTAATGTTACCACTAATAGTACTTGATCTGATTTATATATTATGCCTATAAAGGTGTTAAATAAAAAAATTGTCTAATCCAGTAATTAATTTTTTATGTGAGCACACAATCAGAAAACCCGTGGTGGTTAATTTTTTCATTTTTGTTTTTAATTTAAAAAACGATTGAACGAATGATACACAGACCCATAACCATGTTTTTAGCCATTTTTAATGCCGTCTTTCGTATTTTAAATAGGAAATAAAGACAATGTTTCTTGACAAAAGATCAGATAGCCTATACTAGGCTAATTCAAAATAAGACGTAAGTGTGCCAACAGCAGTTGGCCCGCCATCTACTGGCTAAAAAAAATTTTGGCCCGCGGCCAAAGTTACTTGCCGACCCCTGCCCTAAAGTTAAGATCGTTTTCAGGATGTTTTGTCAAGTTAGGATGCTTCTGTAATACCACTTTCCTATCTGCAGTTAAGAAAAGATCATGCATTTAGGAACATCGTTCTGTAATAGCTTTTGTCTTAAATAAGGTCCTAACTGAAATTACCATGGTTACCAAACAGTTCAGATAAGATTTTAAAGTTAGATTTTTTCTGTAATATACCCCCAGGCAACCAAATCCAAAACAGGAGGCCGAAGGGCAACAAACAGTATAATCCACTTCAAAAATATGGTGAGCAACTAGGAGGCGATGAACATCAGGTGCATAAGCAGTGGTCAAAACCCAGGTGAAGGTTGTACTTAAAATGTATGGTTTGTTTTAAGGGTTTTGCATATGCATAATTTTCTATGAGTGACGATTGAACACAACCACAATACTCTTACAATACTCCCCAGCAAGCAAAAACCAAGACAGTGAAATGACGGCTAAATATAGACCCAATATAGTCTGGCTACTAGTAACCCACTTTTACCCTAAATTTGGTTACATGCCATGTTGGCCTAAATAACTTGGAGATGTACTATATTCCATCATGTTAGCAAAGTTAACAGGTGTTCAAGGTGTTTGCTTTCATTTCTTTTACATGTTCAAAAAGTAGACATAAGTATTTTTGTGTTGTTTTCGGCATATATATATAGGCTATATATAAATTCTTAAATTAAGATGTATTTTCTTGATAAGCAAAATGACCTAGGATCAGGGGCGCCGTAAGGGGGGGGGGAGTTAGGACGATTCTAAGGGCCCATGAACTTTTGAGAGCCCCATGCAGCCAAGGACTGTGCCGCACACGCAAACCCCTATGTTTATACTCGACGCGTCCGCGGCAAAAATGACGTCAACGCGGAGTGGGCGGTCGCGCGAGACCCCATTTCGCGTGGTTGTGTGCACGGCATTTTTTGTTACTTTCCGCGCGGCTCCGCATCCGAAAATGACCGAACTCGAGGCGATTCTGTCCGAGCAGGCAAGCCTGTGACGTATCTCTTTGATCAATCCAAGCTAAACAATGTATATATTTATCTGACACTCTGTAAGTAAAGTATGGAAACTTTGCAGTTTAAAACACGAATTCTTTTACATGATTCAGAATGTTTGGCTTATATTTGTATTGAATGAACCTCTAGACGAGGAATAAAATACAAACCTTAAGATATCTGCACTGTTTGTTTAGTAAAAAACGTTAATGAAATGATAATGTTTAATAAAGACATATTTAAAAGATTGTTGTTTTATTCATGTTCTCATATTTATATATCAAACTCTGATGTTAAAAGCACCAGGGTTGTTCCAGCGGACGACTTCTTCTATCCTCTTCTTTGTGTTTGTTTTTGACTTTATTGCTCGCGTCGCCCCCTGGTGGTTCAAAAAATTAGTGCAACAGCGAGCGCGTCAACTATACTGCCCTCCAAAGGCTAAGTGCAGTATCTACGCAAACACTGAAACAGAAAAATGGCTTTAAAGTTTTTTACACCAGTCAAACATGTTACTGCAATTTTGGCACACACGTTTCTCTGAAATGGGACAAAATTGAACCAGGAGACTTTGTCACAAGACACAACAGATCTCACAAAGCCCATTTTAACCCTTAACTCAATTTTGACCAAATGCGTAGTTACTGCGCTTTGGCTTTGTAGGGCAGTATAAACGCCTCGTCCGGTTGGTGAGACGCGCGCGCGATTCGCGGAGGCTTGCGTTGCGGACCAAAGTGCGAGTATAAACAAAGCTTTAAGCTGAGCCCTCTTAGCTCCGCCCCGTCTTTACTCTGCGTTTTAGCGCCGTCTTCAATCCACGGTCTCACAGTGCGCGTGAACTTCAGAAGAGAAAACTAGTCAAATTATGTATATTAAAGCTTCTCAACTTGCAACAGGTTTAAGAAATCAATGGAAATCTATGTCGTAATCTGCTATAGTTGTCATTAATTTCATTTTAGAGCCCCGTTGATTAAAAAACAGTCTTTAATACCACTATAGCTGTTTTCTTAAAGAGTAACTAAACCCTAAACCAACTTTTTTAGTTAATGATCTGTAAGAATGGGGTTTTATTAGTGCTGTTCATTGATTTTAGTAAGTTTTTTGACATTTGGATATAAAGTGTTTCAATACTACAATATATGGTGTAAAACGTCTGAGTGCTGCCCTCTTCAGGTTGAACGGTGGCTACTGCAGTTGAATTTTCCTATTGAATGTTGGGTCCAACAAATGCCTCGTGGTGTAAGCAGGTTCAAGCTCACCACGCCGCTTTGGTCAAGCATTGTTGACCCAGTCTTATTTCAGGCAGAATGTACATAAAAGATGCATTGTTGTTGTTCGCCATTTTTAAATGTTACAATGTCGTGTGTGTAACAGCTCAAGTATACAGTATGTCACTAAGACTGTCTCTGAAAATCAGACTAAAGCCTCAAATCTTATTGTGAGATAAAAAGCATCACAGTTTAATTTCAAGCATTTATTTCACTATGATTTCAATCGCTGACATGACATTACTCAGTCAACATTAAAGATATCAAGTTTATATTTTCACAAATGTTCTTTACATTATGTAGGATGATTTTATGTGGAAAACAGTAAATCACAAAGAAATACTTCAGCTGGGTTTTCACAGGCATGGTCACATTTATCTTTAATCTTTAAGAATGTTGCATTTTCTCTGAATATTTGATTTAATGAATTTGCATTGCACAATAAATTATCTTAGCTGCAGACATTCTAGGTATCTATAAATACTGATAACTGTGGTCAAAACAATAGCAAAATAAATAGTTCTGTATTATTAAATTACAGACAAAGATTTTGAATAGCTACAGTAGGTTGGATTGTATGTTTGGTACGAAAATGGGTATGGGGGGGCCTGACCCGGGCCCAAAATTGCTAGCGGCACCCCTGCTCTCCAATTGCACGAGATAAAGCACATGTAACAAAAACGTGACCCTTCCTGTGAAAAGCCAGCTAAATCATTTTTTGTGATTTGCTCATTTCTCCATAAAATCATCACACATGACGTAAAGAACACTCTGTAAGACGCAACCTCGATATCTTTAACGTCCACTGCCTCATCAAAGATTGAAATGAATGTGACACCAACTATTGGGATGAGCCTGCGATGCCCCGATCTCATTACGAACAACACCAACACAAGCGGACATCTTTCTTTGCCAACGACTTTGTAAGTCTCTTAAGAGACTAGCAAAAATTGCCAAAGCTGACTGTATTTCAAGTTATCCGCGCAGGGCTTTGGTTAAAGTTTTCAACCAGCAATGATCACGCCTCGGGTAAACCTCATAGGCTACCATATTGCCTCTGCGAAAGAATGACAGCAAAGGTCACGACCTCTCCTGTGCACATTCACGGACGCTGGACGACATGGTGGTAATCACCATGAGAACTGAGATTAGACTTCAGGTACAAATTTTAGAGCATGTTTTTTGTCGAAAGTATATTGAGGAAAGGGTAAACACTGCAGAGGGCAATTAGGCAAGTGGGAATTGTTGACTTGAACCCTGAGAATATAATCTGTTACAGCTTGGAGAGTTTATTTCATTATTTAAAGATAACAGGATTGATTAAGAGAATGTAGGGTTTTTTTGTGGGGGAAAAACTCTGCTACAACACAGTAGGTGGCGATAATGCACCTTAAATATGGTGCTACCCGCCATTAAACAGAGAAGAAGAAGAAAAAGAAGAAGAAAAAGAAGAAGATGGTACTGCTTTGTTGTATGTTGTGCCTTTTCGGCAGGTAAGAGATCTTCACGAGAAGTTTATTTATTTTTCGCTTTCTATTAAGAAAAGCATAAGTGCAAAAACATGTTTAAATTAATTAAGGACAACAATATGGGGCAGGGAATTATGGAAATTGTGAAAAGGAAGGGGTGGGGCCTTAATCCTTAACCTCTCAGAACATGGCTCAGGTAAGGATCAACACGATTAGCCACAATGCACATCTGTTCTAAACAAAGACCTGTTCCAGCTCTTCTTTGGTCTCATGTTGTACGCGCTGTATATGGTCAAAATGACAATGAAAGCCGCATCACTCCACAACAGGGCTGCTTGTTTAACACACACAGGAGAAACTACAAAAGGCTGCTTGGTTTTCCCTTTGCATATCCCACGGTAACAACTTGAGCTGCAGAAATACAACACCTCGTGAGCTGGAACATCCAACAAGAGAACGTCCGGGAAGCAAACGCTCGTAGTCGGCAGGGTTTGAACGTGCGTGGGGAGACCCCAACGGCTTTCAAGTCAATCGCCTTAAGAACACGGCCCCGACTATGACGAGTCGTCTGGGTGAACCCTCTGGGCTTGGTGTGTGCCGAAAAGAACATGTAAGAAGAGTTTTTACATTTTTACAGAGTGGATTGAGCAGCTGGTCATAAAAGGGTCTGCCACCCATCTTCCTGAATGGATTGCTGTGACCTGGATTCGAACCGGGGTTACTGCTGCCACAACGCAGAGTACTAACCACTATACGATCACGGCGTGCCATCAGGCTCCACCAGAACACCCCCTGCAGGTCTGCCTTAGTGTGTCGGCCGGAAGGCGCTTGGCATTGATTTTCCGATGTCTCAATCAACTTTTTGTTTACGTTCATAAGCAAACCTTAAACGAAATGCCTCTTAAAGTCCAATCCATCATCGAGTCCGAAAGCTGACCCGAAAGCCAAAGGAAAACGCCCGCAGACGTAGTCGGCAGGATTCGAACCTGCGCGGGGAGACCCCAATGGATTTCTAGTCCATCGCCTTAATCACTCGGCCAAAAAAGGGGCAAAATGGACTGCTTGTGGGGGGAAGAGAAGAAAAGAGAGAGGAAAGAGGGGGGGAAAGAGAGGGGAAAAAATGAGAAAAAGGAGAAAAACGTACACTATATCAATTTTTTATCTTCTCTTTTATCTTCTCAACATTGTTTACACACAGTTCTCCACTATTTGGAAGGTTTATCATCACTTTAATTTTCATGTCTCTTGCGGGATTCGAACCTATGCTATGGCAATGTCGCTTGCATTTTCGCTTGTTCTCTGGTCTCGTAGTGCATTCCGGAAGTACACATGCAATGCATTTTGGGTAATGTAGTACTTTTTAACACGGAACTCTTTTCCATATGAATCACCACAGTTATAACCCTGTGATTAAGCGATTATACACATAAATGCATTTTAAGCAAATTCTCTTGTAAGTAAACATATTTTGAGATGTAAAAAAAAATTCAAATATTTAACTCAAAATGTCACATGCTACATTTAAAGCTATAACAGTATTAACAGTGTATAGCTTTAAATGTAAATAAATCCCACATCGTGTTTCCCCTCCTTTTTTTTAAACACAATTATTTGAGAGACTACATCTGTGCAACACAAGTGAATAAAACATATTATAAATTGAGCATTGAGTGTTGGGTTTTGTAAATAAATGTAAAATGATTCTGCAAGTAATTCTGGCTATAGTTTTTACAATTACATTCAATGGATGACACTCACTGTCCTGGTATTCAAGAGGAAATTACATAAAAACGTGAAGGTTGTTCTTGGCTTCATAAAATTCTTAAACTTTATGGTAACAGACATACAAACGACATAGAGAGATCCAGTACAGTACTTTTATTCTACCTCTCTCAAGTGCCTCCATAAATGTACATTTGTATACTTCAAATGTTTATATTTCAAAGTCTATATTGTAAATATCCTCTGATTCTATTTTATTTTATTTGCAGTAGTACTTCATCCATCACCCAGCAACTTAGCTTAATTGCACCTTAATGTTTGTTACTACTGTTTTATTGTATGTTTCTTGTTTTATGTATAATGCTTTGGCAATATTGTAAGTGACACAATCATGCCAATAAAGTTCTTTAAATTGAAAATTAAAATTGAGATACAAGTAATAGTGACAGCAACTATACACTCTTCCTCCAGACACCCAGGGTCAGTCCTGAGGCTCGACAGTACCACCACCCCTACACCTTACAGGTGTAGTTGTACTTTTCCTTTGTCAGCCTCTTCTGTGCCGGTTCCCCCCTTGAAACTAGCTCCTCATCAGAAATTGCTATGAATTTATTAAATATGGCTTAAAAACAGATACAAATAGGATTGGTATGAATAATAATGCTTTGTTATGATAATTATGAGTGCGGGTACATCTAGTAATAATAATGAGAAAAGGAGAAAATGCAGATTAAATGATGTCATAAATTTTTTTTTTTATTAAATACTGGTTGGGCCAACAGTTGCACACTCTTGCCAGGATTTGCACCTGGAGTCTCCCACCCAAAGGATGGACGTGTTACTATTACACCACAAGAGTTGTGTTTTTTTTTTATAGTTGCATCAGCAACTAATATTTTTTTCCATTTGCAACAGCAAATGGTTTGAACAGTGAATGTGAAATATTTTCTTAAATAAATAAAAAAATATTATTAATAAAAGTATAAATAAAAAAGAATGAATTTGTTATATTTATATTTACAAAGAGCTTCTCCACTCCTCAAGGGTCTGTCCAGATGCAGGGCAGTACCATTTGCCTCGTACCTGTGAGTGTCCAGTTTGCTTAGATTTAGGCTGACCACACAGCTTACACTCATAGTGATAGCTCTCTTTTGCCTTTTTGATCTTTGGGGGCTCACCTTTCCTCACTCTCTCCTGGTTCTCAAGTTCTGCCTTGCGTAATCGCCTTTCACGCTGGCGATTAAAGGGATCTAGAGCTTGGTGAGGGAACCTAGGTTGGTCAGGACAGTAGGAGGTGGATGACCAGCCCTGGGTGGATGCTGAGGGTGGTGGTTGGGTGGTAGGCCAGCCCTGGGAGGATGCTGAGGGTGGTGGTTGGGTGGCAGGCCAGCCCTGGGAGGACGCTGAGGGTGGTGGTTGGGTGGCAGGCCAGCCCTGGGAGGACGCTGAGGGTGGTGGTTGGGTGGCAGGCCAGCCCTGGGAGGACGCTGAGGGTGGTGGTTGGGTGGCAGGCCAGCCCTGGGAGGACGCTGAGGGTGGTGATTGGGTGGCAGGCCAGCCCGGGGAGGACGCTAAGGGTGGTGGTTGGGTGGCAGGCCAGCCCTGGGAGGACGCTGAGGGTGGTGGTTGGGTGGCAGGCCAGCCCTGGGAGGACGCTGAGGGTGGTGGTTGGGTGGCAGGCCAGCCCTGGGAGGACGCTGAGGGTGGTGGTTGGGTGGCAGGCCAGCCCTGGGAGGACGCTGAAGGTGGTGGTTCGGTATCAGGCCAGCCCTGGGAGGATGCCGAGGGTGGTGGTCCGTTGGCAGGCCAGCCCTGGGTGGATGTTGAGGGTGGTGGGTGGGTTGCAGACCAGTCCTGGTTGGAGGACCAGCCCTGGGTGAATGCTGAGGGTGGTGGGTGGGTTGCAGACCAGCCCTGGGTGGATGTTGAGGGTGGTGGGTGGGTTGCAGACCAGTCCTGGTTGGAGGACCAGCCCTGGGTGAATGCTGAGGGTGGTGGGTGGGTTGCAGACCAGCCCTGGGTGGATGCTGAGGGTGGTGGGTAGGTTGCAGACCAGCCCTGGGTAGATGCTGATTGTGGTGGTTGGGTGGCAGGCCAGCCCTGGGAGGATGCTGAGGGTGGTGGGTTGGTGGTAGACCAGCCCTGAAAAGATGCTGAGGGTTGGGGGGGGGGGTTGCAGACCAGCCCTGGATGGATGCTGAGGGTTGTGGGTGGGTGGAGGACCAGCCCTGGGTGGATGCTGAGGGTGGTGGTTGGGTGGCAGACCAGCCCTGGGAGGATGCTGAGGGTTGTGGGTGGGTGAAGGACCAAACATGAGAGTGTGCAAGGGGCACCTGGTAGGAAGACCAGCTCTGGTACTGTGTTGGGGATGGCTGGTTGGCAGAGGACCAGCCCTCCGTACTGCTGTTTTGAGAGGAAGCAGCATCGTGTTTGGCAATAGATGCTTCTTCCCCACCTGTGTGTGCAATAGCAGGTGTTCTGGAATTGTGTCGCCTGCGGATTTTTGCCTCACCCTCACGGTTTTTAGGCTCCTGGAACTCCAAAGGAGTGTGTCCATGCTGAACTGGCTGTGATGGTAGGTCACGAACCTCCAGGAGGGATTCTTTAGCCACAACAATCTGCCGTGGAAGCTGCACGCCCTGAAGTAAAGAACCCTGCACTGTTTTCTTAGAACGTTTATACAGCCTGCAGAGACAGAAAACAAAACACACAAGAGTAAATTTTTCAGTGTGTTAATATTAAAAAAATGTGTTCAAATACACAATTCAATCAATTTATGATGATATTAAAGATGAACTCACCAGTCGGACACTGTGGTGTTGTTAATGTTAACCAGTACCAGGCTAACATCACTCCTGTCCATGATCTCTTGGCAGTCCTCAACTAGCTGCTTGATGTGCGAGTAAGTCATGACAATGGACTGGGGTATGGCAAATCTCCTCCCTTTATTGTCCTTTGGCCTATTTCTGGGTTGCTTGTACTCTTTGTACAGCTTGAGAGCAACACATTCCGAAATTCTGTTCTTGTCTGGTCTGTGAGCAGCCTGACCATGGACCATGAACAATCTGCAAATAGATGACCAGATCACATAGTGCTCATTACATATTGATGTAAACATATTGACATGCTCTCAAACGACAGCATGAAGCTTCTGTTAACTCCAGGGGATCTTATGAAAAACTTTCCTTATTTTACTCGAAGTCAACAAAAATCTAGCAGGACCAAAACAGCGATGACGTCCCAAGTATAACAGCAGCAATGACAATGTTCTTAATAAGTAAGTGTTTTGATTAATGCCATTAATGTTTATTTTAATCAGTGTATACCACTAGTCAACTAAATGAATATAACATGGCATCTGTTTTTATAATAAATCTTTGAGTTGAATAGTGGTTTTTATCTTTTCACTTTCTTGGTATAGAAAACATGTTTTTACCGAAATTAGTCAAAATGGATTTATTGCGTTTTGGAATCAAACTCTTTAAATATTGATACGAATACTAAAGAATACAGTTATATGACATGTAGATACCTCTCAGCTGCTTGCTGGCCTGGAGCAGAGCCACTGCGCTTTTCCTCCAAGGTCCTGTCAAATCTTTTTTTTGCTCTTGAGGATGTATCTGGTGGGGGTCTGGTCAAAGGCACTTAGATGTGAGTATAACCTCAAAATCTCTGCCACCTCAGCATTGGAGAGTGCTGTTATAGTCCGGTTAAGGCCAACCAGGTAACCTGCCAAGGCATCAACTGCCTCCCATCCAGGAATCCCTCTGGCATCACACCTGGTGTCCTGTTACAAAATTAAACCAATATACATCTGGTACAAGAGCAAATATAAAGAAGCCCACATTTCTAATGGTGAAACATTATCCACTTTACCGGAGCTGGAGTGACGAGGCCACTTTCCTCAAATGGGGTGAGAACAGGCCTGGTAGAGGCATCACTCTCATTTGGGGAGAGGACGGGACTTGCAGAGGCCTCCCTCTCCTCAAATGGGGAGTAGACTGGCGCAGCAGAGGCATCCCCCTTCTCCAATGAGGAGTAGACGGGCCCCGCAGATTCATCACCCTCCTCCAGTGGGGAGTAGATGGGCCCAGCAGAGGCATCCCCCTCCTCCAGTGGGGACCTGGGATCTGGCCTGGGCCTAGGGTCACCGCTTCCAAATTGCTGAGGTGATTAATAAAAGTATACACAGAATAATTAGTAAGGAATAAATAATCCTTTAAATGTTTTTTGTGTCTGTTCTACATTAAAAATTTAAAAACTGGTTATTAGTTTTCCAATATTTTTTTTTATGTCAGGGGTCCGTTCTTTGTGCGTCACTTAATACATCCGAGATCAAATGAGACATCCGAGATGTTCAGATCTGGCTAATTATGATCTTGCTTATTCAGTTCTTTGAACACCTCTGCCATTGATGATTAGTATGGCAGGATTGAATTATCTGAGATCATTGCACATTCGTTCACTGCAAGAAAAGGCAATAAAGGTCTATAGTAGAAACACTGATCAGCCACGCTGTGATTTCCCAGTTGTGATTGCCTTGCAGGTTATTGTGAACTTTCTTTATGAGGCTGAATTTGTAAACCCAGTTAAAGCTATTTTTGTACATAAACCACCCTACATAATGTAAAATATTTTGTGTAAATATAATCTTGATATCTTTACTATTCACGTTAAAGATTGAAATTAATGATTTTAATCAAACTTTGATCCTCCTCAAGTACTTTAAGTCCCTTTTAAAAACAGTTAAATGCTGTTTTGTCTGTTTGTAACATCAACCAAAAAAGCAGAATAAAAAAAACAGGTGGTGGTCCTGTATCTTCATGTAATGTGCTAGCAGGAGTGATGTCTCTAAGCTGATTGATTGTACAGATCATCTCTGGAGGCAGCTGCTCTCTTAAACCTACAGCCAATGCAACAATTTAATTGCTGATAAATAAACTTTGAATTGTAGTTTATTAAAAGATGGTGTTTTTCCCTCTTTTGTGCAGTTGTAGATAATACACCAACACTTTTAGCAGTTCCCAATAATGTGTTAAATGAAGTATGATGTGCAGTAAATGAATGTAAATGTTATTCTACATCAAAATATTATAAAATGCAACTGTTTTTGAGAGCAATACACAAGACAGCAAAAAAATGCTCTCAGATGAAAGTCATTCAGAGAAACTGTATGCAAGTGTAAAAATAAGTTTAATTAAATTGTGTTTTTCTTATATAACTGATTTCTGACTATATTAGCAGTAGTCCACATTAACTGAAAGTCTTGCATCTGCTGAGTCTGCACAGAAATGTGTAGTAAAGAAGATAAAGATATGTGAAAATATGTGCAAAAAAACAACTTATTTGGTTATTGGCATTTTTTTCACAGGAAAGGGACAGGGTAACATCTTTGTAGACAGAGTTTTAAAGATAGAATAGATAGAAAGGACTAGGCCAGGGGTTCTCAAAGTTTACATTCAAAGGTCCAAATCTGAATTCTCATCATTTTCATGGGTCCGGAAAAACTGGTTATTACAAAAATTGTCAAGCATGGTAATGGGGTGGCGCTAGCATAGCGACGCGCAGCAGCAGTGTGTGAGAGCTGTTTGAGAGTTTTATGTGTTTAAGTAGGTTTTAACTCGTTTTTACAGTTTGTCCTGTCTACGTTTGTTTTTCCTTATTCTTTTTGGACTAATTGCACCTTATTGGATCCACATGTGGACTTACCGTGGAGCTGGATTTTTCCTTTTGTGGAGCGTGCTTTGTCACCTCTTTGCACGTCTCCCAGTATATGGTGAAACGTTACAGTATTCACGGGAATTTCTTCTCTTGCTCTGTAATGCAAGAGGTGGTTTTGTGGATCAAAATGTGGTCTTCCCTGAGGAGATTGTTCAGCCACCGGTTCCCATTGCTGTGGTTCAGAGTGGGATACTGCCACGGGCGAGGAGGAAG
Source organism: Paramisgurnus dabryanus (assembly GCF_030506205.2). Lineage (NCBI taxonomy): Eukaryota > Metazoa > Chordata > Actinopteri > Cypriniformes > Cobitidae > Paramisgurnus > Paramisgurnus dabryanus. The sequence goes on along the minus strand of NC_133350.1, from coordinate 30,719,743 downwards.
AGAGGGAGACGTGGAGGTGTACGACAAAGGCTTAAAAGACTCGGACACCGCAGAATCCCGCTTCCCTCCATAATGTTAGCGAATGTTCAGTCTCTCCACAACAAAGTGGACGAAGTTCGAGCTCACGTGAGGTTCCTGGAGGAGTATAGAGACGTGTGCATTCTTGCCTTTACTGAAACATGGCTTAAAAATTACGACTCTCAGGACAGCATGGAAATCGAGGGCTTTGGAGCTCCCTTTCGTTTGGACAGAGATTCTGCGGTGACTGGTAAGTCGCTGGGCGGAGGTGTATGTTTATATATTAATAAACGTTGGTGCAACACAGTCATTATTCGTGAGTCCTTGTGCACACCTGACATCGAGCTTCTAGCAGTATCGCTACGGCCATTCTACCTGCCGAGGGAATTTCCCCAATTATTTGTGACTGTGGTTTATGTACACCCCAGGGCTAATGCGGACTTGGCAATACAATCCCTGACCAAAACAGTGCAAAGTTTCCAAGCACGGGCGCCAGATGCTCCGATTTTTTTACTGGGAGATTTTAATCATTGTAAACCCGCTAAAGCGATTGGCCACTTCTTTCAATATGTCACCTGCCCGACTCGGCATTCTAAGTGTCTTGATCTTTGTTTTGGGACAGTCAAAGGAGCATATAAATCGCTCCCGAGAGCCCCTATTGGTGCGTCTGACCATAGTGTTGTTTATCTTGTCCCGGAATATAAAACTGTTCTGAAGAGGAACAAGCTTGAGAGAACTTTGGTGCCGGTATGGTCGGACGAATCGGTGATGGATTTACAAGACTGTTTTGCAGACACTGATTGGGACGTTTTTAAGAATTCCTCTACAGACATACATGAATTAACAGAAACTGTTTCTAGTTATATTTCCTTTTGTGAGAACATAATTGTTCCTAAGAGACCGCGTTTAATTTATGCTAATAATAAACAATGGGTCACAAAATCCGTTAAAGAATTAATTATACAAAGGAATATTGCTTTTAATCAAGGAGACATGCTAAAATATAGGGAGCTATCAAAGCAAGTTAAGAGAGAACTTAAACTTGCTAAGTTTGCTTATAAAGATAAAGTCGTAAACTTACTGAGTGCAGGGAATGCACGCCCTGCTTGGGAAGGTGTAAAAAATATGATGGGTATGCCAACAAAGAAGAATGTAGTTTCACTTAATGGGACAAATGACCTACAACTTTCTAATGAATTTAATGTTTTTTTTAATCGTTACGATGAGCATAATTTTTGTAATGAGGTTTCTGTTTTTAAGGACTCTGCTTGTGCTCCCCCTAATGTCCACATCAACAGATGTGATGTCATCAAAGTTTTTAGATCAGTTAAAGAGCGGAAAAGCCCTGGTCCTGATCTTATCGGAGGACGACTCCTTAAAAATTGCGCTGTGCAACTGGCTGAAATTTTTACTTACATCTTTCAATTATCATTACAGTTGCATTTGGTCCCTCATCTTTGGAAGGACTCTATAATCGTTCCGGTTCCAAAAATAAAAGCTCCTAAGCTACTGAACGATTTTAGACCTATAGCGCTCACTTCCCTGGTGATGAAAGCATTTGAAAAACTTGTGAAGACTTCCATAATGAATTCTGTGCAGGACAAATTAGATCCCTTACAGTTTGCGTATAGGCCAGGTCGGGGGGTGGATGATGCCACAGGAACACTTTTAAATTTAATCTTAAAACATCTTGAGGGAGCAGGTTCTTTGGTCCGGTTGCTATTTGTTGATTTTTCCTCAGCGTTCAATTGTATTAGACCCCATGTTTTAGCCGATAAACTAAAACAAAATTTTAATATTGATCCTGGCTTGATCAGCTGGCTGATGGACTTCTTAACAGAGCGGCCCCAGCGTGTTAGGGTGAACGGGGTCCATTCAGATGTTCTCTTATCATCAGTTGGATCCCCACAGGGCTGCGTTCTGTCACCACTTTTGTTTGTTTTATATACCAATGACTGTCAAAGTACCTACCCAGGACATCATGTTGTTAAATTTGCAGACGACTCTGTCATCGTTTCACTTTTAAGTCAAAAAAACTTTGAGCACGGCCCTGTTTTATCAGATTTTGTTGAATGGTGCGAATCTTCCTTTCTTAAAATAAATGTAAACAAAACTAAAGATATGCTTATTAACTTTGGTAGGACATCTGTGTCTCTTAGTCCAGCTCTTATCAACAGTCAAGTTGTGGAGCAGGTAGAAACCTATAAATACCTGGGGACAGTCATTGATAATAAGCTATGCTTTGAGTCACAAGTAGATGCAGTTTGCAAAAAGGCTCATCAACGTATGTATTTTCTTCGCAAACTTAGAAATTTTAACCTGGATTCTGCTTTTATGAAAATGTTTTATACTTGCTTTATTGAATCAATTTTTACTTTTTCATTTATCTGTTGGTATGGCTCCCTCTTGGAGAAGCAAAAGAACCGTCTGACTTCTGTAGTTAATGTGTGTAAAAAAATAGTTGGAACTGCTTTAAATGATCTTAGTGAAGTGTACAGGGTCAGATGTGTGAAGAAGGCTAAGGCTATTATCTCTAATCCTTCCCATCCTTTGTGTCAAGAGTTTTTACTGTTAAATTCTGGGCGCCGCTATAATGTCCCACGTTGTAAGACCAACAGATTCAAAAAGTCTATGATCCCAAGAGCTATTAGTTTTTTTAAATGATTGAGGACAACATACTGTATTATTATATGTTTTGTATATTGTATGTAACTGCTGCTGTAAACCAAATTGCCCCACGGGGGACAAATAAAGCTAAACAAACAAACAACAAACAAACAAATAACTTTATGTAAATCACTTGTTTATATAACAAATCAACACAAATAGTTTGGGAAAAACATAATAAGTGTATTTTGCATTTAAAGTAAAAACATTTTTTAAACATAAACACAAGAAATATGCCAAAAGTAACCAGGTGCAAAATACAGAGCAACCTAATTAGAGAAATGGCAAAGTTTGTTTTCCATCAGATACATAAACCATGGCAAAAAAGTGTGATTGGTTGGCGGAGACAATGACCAAAATTAGGGGTGCACCTATAAATTGGCTGATGATGCTTGCTATATGCTTCTCAATGTATTACGGTGAAATGCCGTTACATCCAAAAGCCAGGGGGCGCTCTCGTGCAGAAACTCAATATGCGCTGCAGCCGAAGAACCAGACACACGCAGCTCCAGGAAATGTCTGGATATATTTATATTGCTGTTCTTCAAACCTTTTCAGGTATTTTCATGATAATAAAGAATATGTATAAAGATTATGGTTGACGAGTGTTTTTTCAAATGCATGTTATAAACGTCTCAAACCAACAGTGATTTCAGATTGATAAGGACTTACTGATCAAAAGCCGTAGTACATGAAGTAGCTGTGCATAATATCTGAGTGTGATGGCTACAGCGTCACACAGGAAATTTTTAAATAACTCGTTTTATTTTCGGACCAGGAATACTCTTAGTTTATAGGGTGTGAGCGCATGTGGCGGATTTGGGTGTAAAACGGAATAATAAAATCTTTCTTTGGAACTACGTTGCATCTATAGTTATTTGCATGGTAGCAGAGGATGGTTTCCAGCTACAGAGTACCACCTAAGCTTGACGAAGCCCAACCATACGAGGGCTGGAAAAATGAAGTTAGTATTTGGAGACTTGTTACAGACTTGGACAAGAAGAAGCAGGCACTCGCGGTGGTACCGGGGCTCGAGGGGCGAGCCAGAGAGACGGCTTTGGAAATACCTGCGAACGATCTAAACAAAGACGACGGTATGAAAACTTTGCCAGCTAAGCTGGACGCGATATTCTTATGAAGCATACTCTCATTTTGACTCAATTTCTAAAAACTGTGTGGTGTCCATGACGGACTACATCATAGACTCATAGCAGAGATACAACAGCATGAAGAAGTACAATATGACCCTGCCTGACGCTGTGTTGGTGTTTAAACACGGCTTGTCTCGATGAGAAGAGTAGAAACCTAGCACTTACAGCGTGCACGGATTTAACATTTGCATCCTTGAAATCAGTGTTGAAGCCGATTTCAGAGGAAAAACCAGTGGAGCAAGCGGCGGCAAAGAGACTCAAGATGCAGTGTTTTTCACGGAGCAGCGGCCACCGGGCAAATTCAGACGGAACAACGGCCCGTCACAAAGCAGACAGTCGCAGCCATAGCAAGGTGTTAACCCACTTGACAAATATGGTAAGCGGACAAAATGCGTTTGTCAGAGCATGTACCATTGAGCAAAAGACTGTCCATATCGCAGAAATGAAGTAAAGCTAGCAGAAGATGAAAATGTGGAAGAGTGTAACATTACACTGTTTATCAAAGTCATGACAGACTCTGAGATCTTCCTAACTGAATCACTGGGATCAGCTATCATTGACACAGCATGCACACTTACTGTTTATGGTGAGAAATGGCTGGATAGTTATATAAAAGATCTGAGCCAAAGCCAAATAAATAAACTGTTGCAAACAGAATCTTCAACCGCAGACCGTTCAGATTTGGTGATGGTCAGGTGGTATACTCCAACAAAAGGGTGAAGCTTCCCGCTAAGATCGGACCAACAAAATGTAACATTAAAACGGAAGTTGTTCCTGTTAATATTCCTTTACTGCTGAGTAAAATGTCTCTAAAGAAAGCAGGAACAGTTTAAGACATGGAGAATGACAGAGTTGTCATGTTCAAGCAACCAGTGCCTCTTGAGCTCACTAGTTCAGAACATTATTGTGTTGACATTAGAGATGGTAATAATGAAGCGGACACCAATGAAAGTGAAGTTCTTGTTGTCACAATAGAGATGTCTACAAAAGAGAAGGGTAAAGTTCTCCTGAAGCTTCATAAGCAGTTTGGCAACGCCTCCGCAGACCGGCTGCAGAGGCTCACCCTCAGCTCTGGAAATACTGACAAAGACTGTCAAGTTATTCTGCAAGACATCATCCGTATGTCAAAGATATAGCAAGACCAAGCCCAGGCCTGCTGTTGGTTTGCCTTTAGCCTCAGAGTACAATTAGACAGTGGCAATGGATCTACATGAGCTGGAACCTGGCGTATGGTGGTACCTCCATATCATCGACCACTTTACCTGCTTCAGCGCTGGAAACATTGTGAGAACAAAGAAAGCCTTGGAGATCGTCAACTCTTTCATTCACTTGTGGATAAGTGTTCATGGTTCCCCCGAAAAGAATATACACAGACAACGGTGGTGAGTTAAACAATGAGGAGTTAAGAGAGATGGCAGAAAAATTCAACACTGAGATAAAGACTACAGCGGGATTCAGTCCTTGGAGCAACAAGCTGTTGGAGAGACACAACATGACACTGATTGAGATCCTCCTGAAGGTGAAAAAAGGAAACGGGTGTGGTTGGCAGACTGCTCTAGACTGGGCTCTAATGGCCAAAAACATTATGATCAATGTGCATGGTTATAGTCCATATCGGCGTGTGTTTGGTTGCAGTTCTATTGGTACTAGAGTAAGACAGCACTTAGCAGCATTGCATGCTTCCAGAAGAGCATTCACAGAGGTGGAATGTTCAGAAAGGATAAGAAGAGCTTTACAAAAGCAGATCAGGCCTACAGATGAAAAGTACGAGACAGGAGACCGGGTGTACTACAAACGTGCAGACAGTACAGAGTGGAAAGGCCCTGCTGTGGTTATCGGTCAGGATGGCTCTGTATTATTTATAAGACATGGGGTGATCAGTCCAGGCTGAATAAAGTTAATGCACAGGATGAGGATAAACTTGTACTACTCGATATTCCTGAAAATAGTAAAGAAAATTCAAACGTAATACACACGGATGTGTCAGAGAATTCAGATTTTGAAATGATTGTTAAGGGAGATGTAAAATTCCCTTACAAACACAGAAACCTGGCTCCACTAAAGAAGAAAGTAAGAGAACAACTCCGGTCCAAAATAGGACAGATTTTGTGGGTTGCTAAACAAACAAGACCAGATGTAATGTTTGACACATGTAGCCTTGCATCCAACATTAAGAATGCTACTGTTCAGTCCATACATGAAGTGAACAAAGTAACCCGTAAACTTAAGTCAGAGAAGGTCACACTTAAGTTCCAACACTTGGGAAACAGTGATGATTTAAGTTTAGTGGTTTTCAGTGATGCCTTACTGGGCAATCTTCAGGATGGAGATACAGAGGGAGGGGCTTTAATTGTCCTCATGGAAAAAACTGTAAAGTTTTCCCCTTCGTTTTGGCAATCTAAGAAAAATTAGACGTGTGGTAAGAAGCACGCTGGCAGGAGAAACCCTTGCGATTGTAGCAGCACTACCCAGAGACGGGGTGAATGATAAGTGCTTTAATTAGAGACAGGTGCGCTATGGGTGAAGGTGTGCATAAAAGGAAGGTTTCCAGCATTGTTTGAATGTGTTGATGGGTGGTTGCTGCTGTGACTTTGGATGTTGAATGCATTATGTTTTCTTAGTGGATCTTTTGAGCCGTTTGGGACGAGCATTTGATTGTGGACTTGCTGCATTTTGGGTATGTCACAATGGATAAATAATTTCTTTTATTTAAGACGAGCTGTTGACTGTATGCGCTTTTTTCATTTGTCTTAGTATTCATTCCGGGCTGTATTTATCGTGCCGTGCTTTGTCGTTAGCAAGGCTGACTCTATTAATCAGGTTTGTAAATAGGGATGTCCCGATCTCCACTAATAATACGTGGCCGATCACATATCTGAATCGGACAGCCGATCTTATTACAGCTACGTATTACAGTACATGTACTACGGCTTTTAATCAGTAAGTCCTTATCGCTCTGAAATCACTGTTAGTTTGAGTCGTTTATAACATGCATTTGAAAAAGCAACACTCGTCAAACATAATTATTAAACATATTCTTTATTATCATGAAAATACCTGAAAAGATTTGAAGAGCAGCAATATAAATATATCCTTCAGCCATTTCATGGAGCTGCGTGTCATCACAGCTGCGTGTGTATTGTTCTTCGTCTAAAGCACATTTTGAGTTTCTGCACGAGAGCGCCCCCTGGCTTTTGGATGTAGTGGCATTTCACCGTAATTCATTGAGAAACATAGCAAGCATTATCGGCCGATCGATCGGAGCATCCCTATTTGTAAACTATCGTGAGTTAATTAATATAAAGGGAGCTGTTGTTTGTAAGTGCTCTATTTGTTTACAGAGTATACATGCCGTGCGGAGTTTATCCATCACTTAATGTGTCAGCAGTGCCGACTCTCTAATAATCAGGTGGGTATGCTACTGATTTATTGCATGCTGATTATGAAAATTCCATCGTTAATGCTGTACTTTTCTTTTATCAGCTTAAAGCCCTCTGGAGGTATACGCCCATATGACACTGGGTAGCTGATTAGGATGGTGGCCCAGCTTCCCCTTCTTGGTGTTTTGTTGTTTTTCTATTTTTTTTTTGTCTAAGTATCTGCCTAGCGGCGTACATTTCTGTGACGCCTGGTCCACCCCTTCATTTCTGTGTCCGCATTAAGTGGCCTGTTCCTGGGAAAAACTGTGCGACAGGGTATTAACTCGGGCATTCGCTACCCCCGTATTGTTTCAACCAGAGGAGGTTTGCGTGGTGTATGGTATATTTGTGGTCGTGTGAATGAGTTAAAGTGTGTGTGACTTATAGCGTGCATAGTGTGAGAACGACACGTCGTTTAATGTGTGCGTGTGTGAATTATAGAGGGTGTACGTTTGCGTGTGGTAAGTAGATTATGGTTTAAGTGTGGAATGCTAGTTTGTTTACTGTGTTTTGTTATAAACTGATTTATTTTGTTTTCCTTGTTTATTTGATTTAATATTGGTTTCACAAGTTGGTGTGTTTATTTGGTTATTTTGTGGAGCTGTGGTATTTTATTCAAGTGTTAGATCGGTCAGGGAGGAGTGTTAACCTCTCTAAAAAAATTTTGTAATTGTTCAATGAGTGGTTTTATGTGTAACTTAGTTTCTTTGAAACCCATGTGGTGAAGTTAGCTCAAAGAAACTTGTATTAAAAGTGTGTGGTGAAGTGGAAATTTGCTTTTATTTCTCCCTGTTATCCGATCTGAACTTTTGATGTCTGGTACCTAATCCAGTGTTTTTAAATGAAGCTAGCTTCACAAGTCTTTTGTTAAAGAGATTACTTTACGGGGTTTTACACTCCGTATAAATAAAGTATTGTTGTTTTCTTCCCCTTATTTGTTACTGATACTCATTCCCTGTTTGACGCTCTTAAGTCTACAAAGCAGGTCACAGAGAAGAGGCTAAGATTAGAAATAAAGTTGTGTCAAAGAGCTCCTACATGCTAACAAAATCAAAGTGTGTTGGTCAGAAGCCAAGTCACAACTTGCTGACTGTTTGATGCAGAAAGGTGCTTCCTTACTTATGCTTCTTAAAGCACTCTATGAGGGCGTATGGAAACTGTAATATCTGATTCATTGAACTTTTTTTGTTAAACTGTTAAATACTCTAGCATATTTAAATGTTACTGCGTTATGAAAATCATTTGTATTTGGTGACAATGTTTTATGTCAAAGTCACCTGTTCATTTTTTTTAAGAGGGGGAGATTGTTAACTTTATGTGGGAGGGGATATATTATCTTAGAGTCTACGAGACTGGGGAGAGGAAGTTGTTCTCAGTTTGTAGGGTGTGAGTGCATGTGGCGGAAATGGGCTAAAACGGAATCAATCTTTGGAACTACGTTGCATCTATAGTTATTAACACAACACCTATTATTGCTGGGTAAAGATGATTTGATTGCTATTTTTATAAAGAAATTAAAATGAATGTGATCATAAGCATGTTTGTCTTGTCATTCGTTTAAGAATAGGTAAAACAGCTGCTCCACAAAGATGCACAAGTACATAAACATATGTCTTTTATATTTTTTTAAATAACAACGCTAAAAGATTCAATCTTTCCTTTTTTATGTGTTGAAATTGAAATGCCTTTCATATTAATAGTACATCTTATACAGATTGCCTATGTATAATGAGAATGCATAACTGCGACAGACTTTACATATCACATCCGCTTAAAAAGGTGCGATCTAATGTTGTTTACATAAAATAAGCCTGCTCCCGAGCTGGTTTAATCTTATGGACCGGTTGCTATGACAGCAACTCTAGGATGAGTTTCGAAGAACCAAATAATTCAAGATCAAGAGAAATCGCCAACAATCAAATCCAGCTAACTGAGTAATCCACGTATGAAGAACAGACCCCAGATATACTGTTGATATAATATTACCTGCAATGTGAGGTCATGAGCCTGTTGTACGGTCACATCAGTACATTCGTCCTCAAGGTCTTCATCCAAGATCTCAGGCAGGATGTCAGCATTACCAGTCTGCTGACTCAGAAGATCTCCTCTGTTGGACTGTGCCAGAAGATATTCTACAGCAATTCGCTCTCCTGCAATAGATATTCACCCAGGGAAAAAGTCATGACAGACTCTGAGATCTTGCGTACCATGTCACAGTACAGGTCTGATCATCAACAGCAGACTTTTCTTACCTGTAGGTTTCCCAGGGGGGATAAACTCTAGAAGAAGAGGTTTTCCCAAGACTTTGTTGCTGAGCGCATTCACATTGGGCATCAAACGAATGTCATACAGCTTTGTCCTGGATGTCTCAGTCATTGAAAGTGCTTGTGCTGACCGGTTTAAATTCCACCTTGACACACCCTCAAGCATGTACATCTGAGTGTGCAATGCATTGCATCTCCACCCTACTCAGACAAAAACAGGATCACTGATTACAACAAATTACAACAATATTATGTCAACATTCAATAGCAAAATATACCATGTGTTTGTGTGTGTGAGGTTTTAACATGCCTGGAATGAAAGCACACTGGTGCTTATGAAAGCTTTCCAAAGAGAAGGACCCTCTGGCGCATCTTAGCACATACAGTGTCTTCTCCTCCAGCCCTGACCCAGTGTTTGTATAAAGCTGCACTCCTGGTGGATCCTGGATGCAGGCAAGGTGCTTTTGCTGTACCTTCCACACTTCAGACATGCGCTTGTGTTTAATAAGGTGCAGACCAGTGCCATCCACAAGGTTCCACATGGAGTCAAGAAGACTTTTGATGAGGGCACGGGTCTCCTCCACTCCCCGGGTTTTCCTGCGGCAGTGCTTGGCTAGCTCTTTAGAGCTGATGCTCACCAACACCTGGGCATCTGTTGGCTCATAGCCCTGATGCTTTTGCCTCAGCTCTGACCGCTTCGCCTCTTTCAGATTACTGATGTCCTGGTAATCCCACTCAAAAATGCAGCTCGACAATTTGGAGCAGAACGTACCGTATAGTGGATGGTGTTCTGTGGTGAGACCTTTGGTGAATCGCCTCATAAAGTGGAACACATCCAACCGCACAGTGGACGTCCATGGCCGAAACCAATGGAGAACTGGGCTCACCCCTGTGTAAATTCACAAGATCATGAATAAATTTTTTTCCCTCACAACATGTATGTATTCGTCATGTGTGTGGTTCGTCATTTCAAAATATGTGTTTGGTGGGTCGAGTGTATCTATGTCAGGGTTCCTCAAATCTTACCCTGGAGGTCCAGAGCACTGCAGAGTTTAGCTCCAACCCTAATCACCTGTGATTTTCTAGTGATCATGAAGACCTTGATTAGCTTGTGCAGGTGTGTTTGATCAAGGTTGGAACTAAACTCTGCAGGCTCTGGACCTCCAGGGTAAGATTTGGAGAAGGGGGATCTATGTGCATCATGTGTTTTGTCAAAATCAGTACCTGCTGCAGACGCGTTTTAAGGGTTTATGGGTTCATAAAAAAGACGCTTGTGTTTGCCAGATACTCATATAATCTCAAGTTTACTGTAAGGGAGTGTCTTTATGAAGGTATATTTGGTGCAAAACAACTCCACACCTGTGAAAGTGGATATTGTATTTGTAGAGATTATCCACACATGTGTATCAGTAAACTTGAAGTCGCAGAGGACATGATGCAAACTTGTAGATTTTTTTTCTTTCCCTCAAATACAACACAACAGTTACACATTCACAAATCCTTCAGTGCAGCTGCACAAATCCCATTTTACAAATCACAAATTAAGAAACTCACAAGTTCACATTTTTTGCTACAATTGATGCAGTAAATATGGTGCATAACCTACTTGAACACCTGCATCAAATAATGTGAAGTCACACACAAATTTTGTACATTTGCAAAATCAGTTTGTGCATCTGTGTGATGAGACTTGCATGTGTGTACAATTTATTTTTCACAAATTTTTTTTATTTTTTTAATATTTTCTAGCCCAAACACAAGTACATAAATACAACTGCTTGAATCTGCTGCTACGAATTTCAAATACTCTTTTTCATGTGCTCTCTCTTCTGCACCAAATATCTCGAGATAAATGGTGCGAAAGTGATTTATATACCTGTAGGCTTTGGCGAGCACTGTTCAGCACTGCCCACCAGGTGGCGCCCCAGACACTCACTGAAGCAGAGTTTATTAATTACCACCAATGTTTCAGCAAAGTAAATCGCCTTTATTAAGGTATTATTTTCACCAAGTGGAGAACAATATAAATGGGAGTGCTAATTATACACACATGAAGGTAATTACATACAATGCTCCAATGATTCATTAGTAAACAAAATATAAGTTTTTATAAATTTCAAACCATCAATATAAGTAGATTAAAAAATACAAGCAGCAAATACACACATAGGCCTACATTTAAATAAGATACCAAATGATGTAAGTCCCATTCATTTTTAATATCATAAAACAAATTATTTTATTTTTCAGACTAATTTTTAATTCAAACAGGAGGTGGGGCCATGGAAAGAACGTTTGTGATTTCTTTTGCAAAATAACCTTTTTTTTAAAGAAAAATATGTGATTTATATTTAAATCATGCTTTTTCTTCTAATATACTAATTTGGATGATTATTTCTGTCTTTTTGAATCGGGTTACTGAACAACTAAATTCTTTTTATTATTATATAAACAGTTGTTCTGATTTCTTAACATTTACTTTGGATCCTAACCCAAATTAAATAATTTTTTTAGACTTGTGGATAGCTCGTAATTGTTTATATAGGGATCCGATTAAAAAACCTACAGCTCGTAATACACTATTGAGAGTGGATTCCTATTGTCGTGAGCAGGGCAGTACGCAGGATTTTATAAATACCGAGGTCCATATGTATTTTTCTAGGGCATGCACCCCAGGAAAAAAATTCTTATTTCTCTGCTCTACATATATGACTTCTAACACATCAGAAAACAAAACAATCAAATAAATATAGATTTCAAACCATGTCAGTATGCACAAGACTTGTGTTGTTTATTAGTAAGACATTGAAATAATTATGTTACCATCCTGGGCACTGTCAGTTAAGTAAACATAGGCTAACTGAATATAGGATCAGTTTAGTGAATTAACCAAAGGCTATCAAGAATTTGTTTATTAAATTCATTCACAATATGCACACACTTATTATACACTTAATATGCTGAAATACAACATCAATATTGCAGTGGCAGAACTAGAATTTTATAAATGGGGTGCCAAGGCTACTTTAGGGGGTCCATATCACATGAAAGAAAACGATATGTAATTATTATAATACTTCACATTACCCCATATTAGATAAATATTCTTCTTGCCCTGAATTCATTACATGCATTATACTAACTGTAAGATACAAACATAATGCAAGGCTGAACTTGCATAATAAACCAATAATAAACCAACTTACTTCAAAGAGCAGAGCTCAACATTAAGGATTGTTGGCAAAAAAAGATATTTATTTAAAATTAAATATGGATTAATCTTTTTTCACGAAGTTACAGTCAGGACCAGTGAGTGATTTTCTCTTCTTTTGTTATTTAAGTAACTTTAATGACTTTAACAGGTAATGTTTATTAGGCTTTAAGACAGAATGTAATAAAATCAGGGACGTGCACAGGAATTTTTAGGGGCAGTTGCTCTGACTTAAATAAAGGGCACCCCCCCAAAAAAAATTTTTTTAACTCACGGCCTATATGAAGGACTGAGAATAACATGGTCTTTATTAAAATCAGCAAACATGTTTGCCTAATGCCTACCAAAAAAATTGTAGCCTAGGCTGCTTGTCTCCAAGCTGTAGCTAGCTGCTATCTGTCTGATTATTTAGGCTTAACTGTGGCAAACTCAGCCTAGATTCATGAAGATTTTAACAGAGGTGGAAAGAGTAGCCAAAAACTTTACTCAAGTAAAAATACAAGTAACTAAATAAATAATTACTCAAGTAGAAGTAAAAAGTATGCAATGAAAATAATACTCAAGTAGCGAGTTACTAGTTACTCATGAAAAAATTAATCTAGATATACACGCGCACACACACACACACACACACACACACACACACACACACACACACACACAATACAGTGCCCTCCATAAGTATCAGAACTGTAAAAACAAGATTTTTCTGTTAGCTGTGGAGACCAGAAATTGGTAAGATAAATATCAGTATGTCAGAAGTTTAGAATGTCACATTTTATTAACCTTTGTTTATGTTTCAACACATACGTATGCTTTAACAACAAAGAACAACAGCATTAAATGCTGACTTATGTGTGTTGTACACAAATGCACATAAGTGAATCAAACTGATCCTACACATTTTATGCTTTTCATGTGTAAACAATCAGGACACAGCTCAGTGACCATTAAAAAAAATAATGATGTGACAGATTCTGTACTTTTGTCTCATGTTCATCTTTTAATGTTTAGACATTTCTTGACTCCACAACAAACAGAAAAAAACTTATGAAGGGCACTTCTACAGTATGTGTAAAACTGCAACATACACAAACAGTACAGAAAAAAAGAATACACAGAATAGACAAGCATTTCAAATTAACAAATTAACTCTAGTCTCAATGTTGATGTAGCTTATAGCTGAAATATCAGACAAGTAAACTGACAACAGTTTTGCATATGTATAAAGTTGGAATCTCCTAAGATGGTCTGAGGACATTGACAGTTTACACTTACATAAAAATGATTTGAGACAAAACTCATGTTTTCTTACGTTGTCATGTCACGTGTGTTTTGTGAGAATCACTTACATCATATACAGTATAGTATACAGCGAATCAGACGTCAATCATCGATGGATTTTCTTCAATCTGTGCTGCAATGCTTCTGGAGGTTGCACGCGTTTAACTGTGTCTGACGATGGACGAACAGGTCGCGTGTATGTAATGGCGGGTACATGTGTGAAGTTTTGCTTTTAGTTAAAAGATTGGTAAATTCATTTCCACGTCACCCAACACTGGTTATTTTCTGCGTGTTTCTACATAGGTTACGAGTAAAACAGCTTCGAACGATTCCGTTTTTGCAGCGATCTGAACAATTCATTCAAACTGATTCGCGAACCAATTTAAACGTTTGGCCCATTCGCTTTGTAAAGAATCGACTCAAAAGACTCGTTTATTTGCAACACTTTGTAAGGAATCGACTCAAACGAGTCATTAATTCGCGAATACGCCAGAAACACAAGATAGCAATTTAAAAATAAAATACAAATTTCGTAATTAATTAAAATACAGTAACGAAGGAACGCTGCATAGTGTAAACGAAGTAAAAGTACAATTTATTTTTTTCCACCTCGGAAGGGCAACTTGAGTCGAGAAGGGCATATGGGCAGTTGCCCGGGCAACCTGAGCAACCCCCCTGTGCACGTCCCTGAATAAAATGTTTACATTCGGAAGACATATTAAGACATAATCAGTAGTTTACTATGATACTCACTAAAACAGTCCGGACCTCAATGGTGGGTACACCCAAGGTCAAGAGTCCTGTCTGTGTCTGTCCTATTTCCCTCTTGTTCCTTTGTTGCCCCGCCCCCTTTTTTGTTGCCATGGACATTAATTCATACTCCACCCACTGCCCATCTGTTTCCATAGTAATTAATTGTTTCTGTTCTGTCATTGGTTCTTGTCACGTTTAATTACCCTGCCTGTTGATTGCCTGTTTGTCAGCCGTTGTTTTCTGTTGGTTGTTTCCTGTCATGTGTTACTGTTCGTGTTCTTGCCTGTGCTCCTGTACCTTTTTTGGATTTAATACACTTAAAAACTGCATTTGGATCCACTCATCTTGCCATGTCTTGCCTTCCTGTGACAGTTATCATCCGTTAACATTGAAGAAAAGTCTTCCTTAAGGTCAAATGTAATATATAAAGTCTAAAAATAATATATAAGGGACCAAATGATTTTATTAAGAATCTTAATGATATGGAAATATCTTTGGGATTCACCCCCAAACAAATACAAGCTTATTTATTTGATAACATGTCACTGTGGTAAATCATATGTAGGAAAAACAAATAGAGAGTATAAAACACACATCACAAAACATCAGAGTGCAATAATATGCAGAAATATGAACCTGCCATTAGCACTGCATTTTGTTGAACTTAATCATCCTATTACTTCATTATTGTATATAGGAATTGAGAGGGAATTTCCATCTAGAAGGTGAGGTGAGTTTGACCAATTTTTACTTAGACAGAAGGCCTTTTAGGTATATTAAATGTGAACATTGGCACACATGGTTTAAAAGTAGATTTTGATTTGGGTTGTTTTTATAGGTATTATGATATTAAAAATGAATGGGACTTACATCATTTGGTATCTTATTTAAAGTTAAAATGTGTGTATTTGCTGCTTGTATTTTTTAATCTACTTATATTGATGGTTTGAAATTTATGGAACTCATATTTTGTTTACTAATGAATCATTGGAATATTGTATGTAATTACCTTCATGTGTGTATAATTAGCACTGCCATTTATATTGTTCTCCACTTGGTGAAAATAATACCTTAATAAAGGCGATTTACTTTGCTGAAACATTGGTGGTAATTAATAAACTCTGCTTCAGTGAGTGTCTGGGGCGCCACCTGGTGGGCAGTGCTGAACAGTGCTCGCCAAAGCCTACAGGTATACAAATCACTTTCGCACCATTTATCTCGAGACATTTGGTGCAGAAGAGAGAGCACATGAAAAAGAGTATGAGTACTGATTTTGCAAATGTACAAAATTTGTGTGACTTCACATTATTTGATGCAGGCGTTCAAGTAGGTTATGCACCATATTTACTGCATCAATTGTAGCAAAAAATGTGAACTTGTGAGTTTCTTAATCTGTGATTTGTAAAATGGGATTTGTGCAGCTGCACTGAAGGATTTGTGAATGTGTAACTGTTGTGTTGTATTTGAGGGAAAGAAAAAAAATCTACAAGTTTGCATCACGTCCTCTGCGACTTCAAGTTTACTGATACACATGTGTGGATAATCTCTACAAATACAAATTCCACTGTCACAGGTGTGCAGTTGTTTTGCACCAAATATACCTTCATATTGTCTTGTCTGTATTTTGTGAATGTGAGCGTCTCTTTTATCATAAATGGTTTTGACACGTGTGGAGCAGGCACTTATTTTGACAAAACACGTGATGCACATGGTTCACATTTTTTGAAAACACAAGCGACACACATGACACTCCAAACCCATATTTTGAATTTGGCCCCTCAGAGGAGCAGTCACCAGCAGCCACTGGTTTGTAATGTCATCAACTGCAATAATTGGGCAAAAAAACATCAACACCAATTACAGGTAACCCACCTCTGTCACTGCAACAGTCTCTATCCACATAGATGGCGGCTGGCTGTGGCTCACCAGCATCCCTGTACCGTTGGACGATCCCTTGGCACAGGTCATCCAGTCCAGCCCCCTCGCCGGTTGTGAGGACAGAGTTGAGGACCTGACCATGCTCGTTCCCAACATTGGTCATCCATGTTGCCGTGTTCTCAATACCCCCAGCCAGTTTTTTGGTCACCTGTTATAACAAAAGAATATACATCATAAGCACATGTATTCTTATTAAACCCTTAAAGAACAAATGAGCTCAAGCTTATATGTTTACATTTACCTTCTTAGTGGAATCGAGCTTCAGAATTCTGCCAAATGTTGAAGTGATGACACCTTTGAGTTCATCAAGGTGGCCGACAACATCGTTGGCATGCACTGTCTCAAACCACTGGGCCAGGGGCAAGGGAATGAAGAGTGGTGGTGGGGAATAAACAGCCTGGGACTGCTTCAGGCAGGATTTTTTGTGAATTTCACAATCTGTGAAATAGTCACAGGATCTCCTAGCCCACTCCTCACTGTGTGCCTCTTGAAATGCCTGCTGCAGGTAACTGGAGCTATTCCCTGCTGTTCTAGGATGCAAAAGTGTCACACATTTTCTGTCCAGTGCCAAATGTGTAGTCAACACAGCAGGGAATAAAAAAAAAAAAAAAGGAATGCTTCTCTGGGTCAAAAAAATAATGTATAAACAATCCAGGGTGCTCTTCAAAAATGGGCCTATAATATAATAGCATTAAGAAAAGAGAAAAATGAGGCACTCCTGATAAATGTATAAAAAGCCTTTAATGAAACAATGGCTACATGCCTACGCGTTTCAACTACACAGTTTTCATCAGGGCATGCCAAACATACACAGGTGACAGCATTTATCAGGTAGAGAGGTAAGGGAATGGTCACATGACCCAAGCCCCACCCCCAACCTTAACAGCAACTAAGATAAAACTTATTTAATTATTTTCATTACAGCCAAACACACTGAGCTGTTCACAAAGAATACATTAATCGTAAAAAACAAGTAAAGATTGCACAAAATGTGTTAAACTTGAACATTGCTATGCACACACAAGTAAAGATTGCACAAAATATTTGTTACACTTTAACATTGCTATGCACACACATATCAAAAAACATATAACCCATGATAAATCTAAAAACAAACATTATAAAAGTATTATCAAATATATATCAAGATGACTAAATGCCCTATAAAAAGGGTGAGAAATCCACATCATCATTCAATCCTGGAAAAGTGGTGGCTCTAAGTTTTACAATCCACCAGGTTTCCCTTTGAAGAAGACGTCGAAGCCTGTCACCACCCCTTACATTCCTAGAGATTACTTCAATGACCATTACCTTCAAATTATTCAAATTCATGTGCCCTGCCTCTTTGAAATGTACGGCCTTTTCTTAACAGCAGGGAATTTGTTGCGGTTAGAGGGGTCCAGTTGCTTTAAAATCTCACTACTCCAAGGACAGACAGGTAGTTTGCACTGGCTGCACCTTGGGTAGTCTCCCCCTATTAAATAATACTTGCTGTCCACATCAATTACCTCTCTGACCTTGGTGTAAATGCCAGAGTGGTGCATCTTTCGGTTGCACTGAGTACATTTCAAAGGGATGCCCCACATGCGCATTGGTGCCCACAGGAACATCATCTGTCGAAAGTAATCATGTGGGTTTGGAGGTGCCACAGATCTGATTGGGCTTGGGGGGTGGTGCCAATTTTCCCTGACATTCGGTCTCAGTTGCCCTCTTGCGTAATAGAGAATGTGGGCAATCCACTCCAAATCACCTGGCTTGATGACCCGGAGTAAGCACTTCAAAACTGGTGAAAAGAAAACACACTGATTTCTCTACTCCTAGAGGTGTGGGAAACAACGTAACCATCGGCAATGTGGCATGTTAAAGACAGTTCAACTTCACAACGACAGACAGACGACGAGGATGGGATTCGGACCCACGCGTGCAGAGCACAATGGATTAGCAGTCCATCGCCTTAACCACTCGGCCACCTCGTCACGTGAAACTTTGTTGGAACCCCTGCGGTTGGGCATTGTGCGATTCCTAAATTACCATCAAGTACGTAGTAGTGTGAATCAAATAGTTTCCGTTGTTGATTTAATTAAACGTTACCTTTTTGAAAGTGTTCATTTTGGCCTAACGGAAGGTAAACGCCTGAAGAGAACTGTGCATGAGCAATCCATCGCCTTAGACATGTTTAGAGATATTATCAAGGATTGACCTTTATTTGATTGGGGTTCTTTTTCAAAATTGTTTTCAACGGATTTCAACATGAAACAGACAAAAAACAAACGAGACATTCAAGACTTTATGTAAAGGGAACAAGAGGTTTTCATTGGCTTATCTACACAGCCAACTGGCTGGGTAATGTTGACTAAACCTCAGTACACTTTCCTGTCTTACGTTCAACTAACACTAACAGACGATCAGGTTTAAAATAACGTGCATCAAACTGATGTAACTGTTGAGGTACTTAAATCAACATGACCAAAACCCTGTCATATCTCTAACAAAGTGTTTATTTCAGTCGAACCGAGGACTTTTTGTGATAACCACATCACCACAGAAACCTGTTCGTGTGGATTCTTTGGTTATTTTGATAGATTTAGCCACACATTTTCTCTCTGTGCAACACTCCCCAAAGGGGCAATGCTTTTCGCCCACTTGCGAACTGACCACCTTTCACGCGTGAAGCGAATGTGACGGGCGGAACTGTGTGTAACTTTAAAAGTGCTTCATGACACAAGGAGTAACGTGTCTCAAGAGAGGCTTTTAACTCGCAGCGTATCAAAAGGAACGCGCTGTTTCTGCCCGGTTTCGAACCGAGGACCTTTTGCGTGTGAGGCGAACGTGATAACCACTACACTACAGAAACCTACACGCTGTGGTACTTGGTTGTATAAACGGATTTTGCCACATATTTTGCAATCGCTTGAAGGAACCGCACAAACTGTATGAGAAAGGCGGCGCATTTCCCAGGAATGCATGGATGCTGATTCTGAAACCGGCAAACAGCCACACACTTCTTAGTTCGGGTATCTCACCGATTTGTTTCAGACGTGAAGTGTGAGCAGTCAAGTCGCAGCTCTGCGATCTGACCGAATTGTGCAGGTATCTCCAAACCTGCTTCTGGTCGGCTACCTTCCTGCAGACTTCAGTTTCAACACACCTCCAACACACCTCTCTTGAATTATCAAGCAATCCTGAAAACCTTGATAAGCTGCTTCAGCTATGTTTCATTGGGGTTGGAGCTAAAATCTGCAGGGCGGAAGCTCACCAGGAGCAGGGTCGGAGACCCCTGGTAGAGTGTGAGCATGCAATTTGTGAGCTTTGGCTTCACGTCGCATGGGATTTACTCGTTAAGTGTAGGTTGGCATTTAGCCACGACTGTGCTGAAATGGCACAGTGTATGCTCGTCTTTAGCGTAGTACAGGGGTCGGCAACGCCGGTCCAGAAGTGCTGCAGTCCTGGAGATTTTACTTCCAACCCTGATTAAACCTCATCCACCTGTAGTTCTCATGTGACCCTTTAGACCTTGGTTAGCCTGTTCATGTGTGCTTGATTTGAGCTGGAGCTAAACTCTGCAGGACTGCTGCACTCCAGGACCGACGTTTGCCTACCCCTATGTTAAAAGGATCCAGGATGAACTTTGAGTCAGAAATATTAGCGCGCCAAACGACGGACATACAGGCGTATAGCCAAGGGGGCACCCAGATTTGAACCGAGGACCTCTTGATCTGCAGTCAAATGCTCTACCACTGAGCTATACCCCCTCACAGAAGACACGTGGCTGAAGAATTGAAAAAGCATCATGTGTTATACTTCACCACAGTTAAAGCTGTCGTGATAATGTCCAAGTGAACCGTTAGACTGCCCTATTTGCGTTTAAACGCTTTAGCACTGACCTATAGAAATTGTGCTAGAGAAAACGTATGTTTTTAACCATTCCGCTAATGTTATTCAGTTGTTATGATTACTGTTTTGTTCCTCTTTCATCAAACATCAACAAAGGAACCACTCAACCCTGTCTTTACCACTTTCTAGACAGTTGGCACAAAGCATGGACTTTAGAGTCTGAAAACACTCAAGTGTCCGCCAGAGACTCTGGCGAGTAAGCACTTCAAAACTGGTGAAAAGAAAACACACTGATTTCTCTACTCCTAGAGGTGTGGGAAACAACGTAACCATCGGCAATGTGGCATGTTAAAGACAGTTCAGCTTCACAACGACAGACAGACGACGAGGATGGGATTCGAACCCACGCTTGCAGAGTACAATGGATTAGCAGTCCATCGCCTTAACCACTCGGCCACCTCGTCACGTGAAACTTTGCCGGAACCCCTGCGGTTGGGCATTGTGCGATTCCTAAATTACCATCAAGTACGTAGTAGTGTGAATCAAATAGTTTCCGTTGTTGATTTAATTAAACGTTACCTTTTTGAAAGTGTTCATTTTGGCCTAACGGAAGGTAAACGCCTGAAGAGAACTGTGCATGAGCAATCCATCGCCTTAGACATGTTTAGAGATATTATCAAGGATTGACCTTTATTCTTTTTCAAAATTGTTTTCAACGGATTTCAACATGAAACAGACAAAAAACAAACGAGACATTCAAGACTTTATGTAAAGGGAACAAGAGGTTTTCATTGGCTTCTCTACACAGCCAACTGGCTGGGTAATGTTGACTAAACCTCAGTACACTTTCCTGTCTTACGTTCAACTAACACTAACAGACGATCAGGTTTAAAATAACGTGCATCAAACTGATGTAACTGTTGAGGTACTTAAATCAACATGACCAAAACTCTGTCATATCTCTAACAAAGTGTTTATTTCAGTCGAACCGAGGACTTTTTGTGATAACCACATCACCACAGAAACCTGTTCGTGTGGATTCTTTGGTTATTTTGATAGATTTAGCCACACATTTTCTCTCTGTGCAACACTCCCCAAAGGGGCAATGCTTTTCGCCCACTTGCGAACTGGCCACCTTTCAAGCGTGAAGCGAATGTGACGGGCGGAACTGTGTGTAACCTTAAAAGTGCTTCATGACACAAGGAGTAACGTGTCTCAAGAGAGGCTTTTAACTCGCAGCGTATCAAAAGGTACGCGCTGTTTCTGCCCGGTTTCGAACCGAGGACCTTTCGCGTGTGAGGCGAACGTGATAACCACTACACTACAGAAACCTACACGCTGTGGTACTTGGTTGTATAAACGGATTTTGCCACATATTTTGCGATCGCTTGAAGGAACCGCACAAACTGTATGAGAAAGGCGGCGCATTTCCCAGGAATGCATGGATGCTGATTCTGAAACTGGCAAACAGCCACACACTTCTTAGTTCGGGTATCTCACCGATTTGTTTCAGACGTGAAGTGTGAGCAGTCAAGTCGCAGCTCTGCGATCTGACCGAATTGTGCAGGTATCTCCAAACCTGCTTCTGGTCGGCTACCTTCCTGCAGACTTCAGTTTCAACACACCTCCAACACACCTCTCTGTAATTATCAAGCAATCCTGAAAACCTTGATAAGCTGCTTCAGCTATGTTTCATTGGGGTTGGAGCTAAAATCTGCAGGGCGGAAGCTCACCAGGAGCAGGGTCGGAGACCCCTGGTAGAGTGTGAGCATGCAATTCGTGAGCTTTGGCTTCACGTCGCATGGGATTTACTCGTTAAGTGTAGGTTGGCATTTAGCCACGACTGTGCTGAAATGGCACAGTGTATGCTCGTCTTTAGCGTAGTACAGGGGTCGGCAACGCCGGTCCAGAAGTGCTGCAGTCCTGGAGATTTTACTTCCAACCCTGATTAAACCTCATCCGCCTGTAGTTCTCAGGTGACCCTTTAGACCTTGGTTAGCCTGTTCATGTGTGCTTGATTTGAGCTGGAGCTAAACTCTGCAGGACTGCTGCACTCCAGGACCGACGTTTACCTACCCCTATGTTAAAAGGATCCAGGATGAACTTTGAGTCAGAAATATTAGCGCGCCAAACGACGGACATACAGGCGTATAGCCAAGGGGGCACCCGGATATGAACCGGGGACCTCTTGATCTGCAGTCAAATGCTCTACCACTGAGCTATACCCCCTCACAAAAGACACGTGGCTGAAGAATTGAAAAAGCATCATGTGTTATACTTCACCACAGTTACAGCTGTCGTGATAATGTCCAAGTGAACCGTTAGACTGCCCTATTTGCGTTTAAACGCTTTAGCACTGACCTATAGAAATTGTGCTAGAGAAAACGTATGTTTTTAACCATTCCGCTAATGTTATTCAGTTGTTATGATTACTGTTTTGTTCCTCTTTCATCAAACATCAACAAAGGAACCACTCAACCCTGTCTTTACCACTTTCTAGACAGTTGGCACAAAGCATGGACTTTAGAGTCTGAAAACACTCAAGTGTCCGCCAGAGACTCTGGCGAGTAAGCACTTCAAAACTGGTGAAAAGAAAACACACTGATTTCTCTACTCCTAGAGGTGTGGGAAACAACGTAACCATCGGCAATGTGGCATGTTAAAGACAGTTCAGCTTCACAACGACAGACAGACGACGAGGATGGGATTCGAACCCACGCGTGCAGAGCACAATGGATTAGCAGTCCATCACCTTAACCACTCGACCACCTCGTCACGTGAAACTTTGTCGGAACCCCTGCGGTTGGGCATTGTGCGATTCCTAAATTACCAGCAAGTACGTAGTAGTGTGAATCAAATAGTTTCCGTTGTTGATTTAATTAAACGTTACCTTTTTGAAAGTGTTCATTTTGGCCTAACGGAAGGTAAACGCCTGAAGAGAACTGTGCATGAGCAATCCATCGCCTTAGACATGTTTAGAGATATTATCAAGGATTGACCTTTATTCTTTTTCAAAATTGTTTTCAACGGATTTCAACATGAAACAGACAAAAAACAAACGAGACATTCAAGACTTTATGTAAAGGGAACAAGAGGTTTTCATTGGCTTCTCTACACAGCCAACTGGCTGGGTAATGTTGACTAAACCTCAGTACACTTTCCTGTCTTACGTTCAACTAACACTAACAGACGATCAGGTTTAAAATAACGTGCATCAAACTGATGTAACTGTTGAGGTACTTAAATCAACATGACCAAAACTCTGTCATATCTCTAACAAAGTGTTTATTTCAGTCGAACCGAGGACTTTTTGTGATAACCACATCACCACAGAAACCTGTTCGTGTGGATTCTTTGGTTATTTTGATAGATTTAGCCACACATTTTCTCTCTGTGCAACACTCCCCAAAGGGGCAATGCTTTTCGCCCACTTGCGAACTGGCCACCTTTCAAGCGTGAAGCGAATGTGACGGGCGGAACTGTGTGTAACCTTAAAAGTGCTTCATGACACAAGGAGTAACGTGTCTCAAGAGAGGCTTTTAACTCGCAGCGTATCAAAAGGAACGCGCTGTTTCTGCCCGGTTTCGAACCGAGGACCTTTCGCGTGTGAGGCGAACGTGATAACCACTACACTACAGAAACCTACACGCTGTGGTACTTGGTTGTATAAACGGATTTTGCCACATATTTTGCGATCGCTTTAAGGAACCGCACAAACTGTATGACAAAGGCGGCGCATTTCCCAGGAATGCATGGATGCTGATTCTGAAACCGGCAAACAGCCACACACTTCTTAGTTCGGGTATCTCACCGATTTGTTTCAGACGTGAAGTGTGAGCAGTCAAGTCGCAGCTCTGCGATCTGACCGAATTGTGCAGGTATCTCCAAACCTGCTTCTGGTCGGCTACCTTCCTGCAGACTTCAGTTTCAACACACCTCCAACACACCTCTCTGTAATTATCAAGCAATCCTGAAAACCTTGATAAGCTGCTTCAGCTATGTTTCATTGGGGTTGGAGCTAAAATCTGCAGGGCGGAAGCTCACCAGGAGCAGGGTCGGAGACCCCTGGTAGAGTGTGAGCATGCAATTCGTGAGCTTTGGCTTCACGTCGCATGGGATTTACTCGTTAAGTGTAGGTTGGCATTTAGCCACGACTGTGCTGAAATGGCACAGTGTATGCTCGTCTTTAGCGTAGTACAGGGGTCGGCAACGCCGGTCCAGAAGTGCTGCAGTCCTGGAGATTTTACTTCCAACCCTGATTAAACCTCATCCGCCTGTAGTTCTCAGGTGACCCTTTAGACCTTGGTTAGCCTGTTCATGTGTGCTTGATTTGAGCTGGAGCTAAACTCTGCAGGACTGCTGCACTCCAGGACCGACGTTTGCCTACCCCTATGTTAAAAGGATCCAGGATGAACTTTGAGTCAGAAATATTAGCGCGCCAAACGACGGACATACAGGCGTATAGCCAAGGGGGCACCCAGATTTGAACCGAGGACCTCTTGATCTGCAGTCAAATGCTCTACCACTGAGCTATACCCCCTCACAGAAGACACGTGGCTGAAGAATTGAAAAAGCATCATGTGTTATACTTCACCACAGTTAAAGCTGTCGTGATAATGTCCAAGTGAACCGTTAGACTGCCCTATTTGCGTTTAAACGCTTTAGCACTGACCTATAGAAATTGTGCTAGAGAAAACGTATGTTTTTAACCATTCCGCTAATGTTATTCAGTTGTTATGATTACTGTTTTGTTCCTCTTTCATCAAACATCAACAAAGGAACCACTCAACCCTGTCTTTACCACTTTCTAGACAGTTGGCACAAAGCATGGACTTTAGAGTCTGAAAACACTCAAGTGTCCGCCAGAGACTCTGGCGAGTAAGCACTTCAAAACTGGTGAAAAGAAAACACACTGATTTCTCTACTCCTAGAGGTGTGGGAAACAACGTAACCATCGGCAATGTGGCATGTTAAAGACAGTTCAGCTTCACAACGACAGACAGACGACGAGGATGGGATTCGAACCCACGCTTGCAGAGTACAATGGATTAGCAGTCCATCGCCTTAACCACTCGGCCACCTCGTCACGTGAAACTTTGCCGGAACCCCTGCGGTTGGGCATTGTGCGATTCCTAAATTACCATCAAGTACGTAGTAGTGTGAATCAAATAGTTTCCGTTGTTGATTTAATTAAACGTTACCTTTTTGAAAGTGTTCATTTTGGCCTAACGGAAGGTAAACGCCTGAAGAGAACTGTGCATGAGCAATCCATCGCCTTAGACATGTTTAGAGATATTATCAAGGATTGACCTTTATTCTTTTTCAAAATTGTTTTCAACGGATTTCAACATGAAACAGACAAAAAACAAACGAGACATTCAAGACTTTATGTAAAGGGAACAAGAGGTTTTCATTGGCTTCTCTACACAGCCAACTGGCTGGGTAATGTTGACTAAACCTCAGTACACTTTCCTGTCTTACGTTCAACTAACACTAACAGACGATCAGGTTTAAAATAACGTGCATCAAACTGATGTAACTGTTGAGGTACTTAAATCAACATGACCAAAACTCTGTCATATCTCTAACAAAGTGTTTATTTCAGTCGAACCGAGGACTTTTTGTGATAACCACATCACCACAGAAACCTGTTCGTGTGGATTCTTTGGTTATTTTGATAGATTTAGCCACACATTTTCTCTCTGTGCAACACTCCCCAAAGGGGCAATGCTTTTCGCCCACTTGCGAACTGGCCACCTTTCAAGCGTGAAGCGAATGTGACGGGCGGAACTGTGTGTAACCTTAAAAGTGCTTCATGACACAAGGAGTAACGTGTCTCAAGAGAGGCTTTTAACTCGCAGCGTATCAAAAGGTACGCGCTGTTTCTGCCCGGTTTCGAACCGAGGACCTTTCGCGTGTGAGGCGAACGTGATAACCACTACACTACAGAAACCTACACGCTGTGGTACTTGGTTGTATAAACGGATTTTGCCACATATTTTGCGATCGCTTGAAGGAACCGCACAAACTGTATGAGAAAGGCGGCGCATTTCCCAGGAATGCATGGATGCTGATTCTGAAACCGGCAAACAGCCACACACTTCTTAGTTCGGGTATCTCACCGATTTGTTTCAGACGTGAAGTGTGAGCAGTCAAGTCGCAGCTCTGCGATCTGACCGAATTGTGCAGGTATCTCCAAACCTGCTTCTGGTCGGCTACCTTCCTGCAGACTTCAGTTTCAACACACCTCCAACACACCTCTCTGTAATTATCAAGCAATCCTGAAAACCTTGATAAGCTGCTTCAGCTATGTTTCATTGGGGTTGGAGCTAAAATCTGCAGGGCGGAAGCTCACCAGGAGCAGGGTCGGAGACCCCTGGTAGAGTGTGAGCATGCAATTCGTGAGCTTTGGCTTCACGTCGCATGGGATTTACTCGTTAAGTGTAGGTTGGCATTTAGCCACGACTGTGCTGAAATGGCACAGTGTATGCTCGTCTTTAGCGTAGTACAGGGGTCGGCAACGCCGGTCCAGAAGTGCTGCAGTCCTGGAGATTTTACTTCCAACCCTGATTAAACCTCATCCGCCTGTAGTTCTCAGGTGACCCTTTAGACCTTGGTTAGCCTGTTCATGTGTGCTTGATTTGAGCTGGAGCTAAACTCTGCAGGACTGCTGCACTCCAGGACCGACGTTTGCCTACCCCTATGTTAAAAGGATCCAGGATGAACTTTGAGTCAGAAATATTAGCGCGCCAAACGACGGACATACAGGCGTAAAGCCAAGGGGGCACCCGGATTTGAACCGGGGACCTCTTGATCTGCAGTCAAATGCTCTACCACTGAGCTATACCCCTTACATAAGACACGTGGCTGAAGAATTGAAAAAGCATCATGTGTTATACTTCACCACAGTTAAAGCTGTCGTGATAATGTCCAAGTGAACCGTTAGACTGCCCTATTTGCGTTTAAACGCTTTAGCACTGACCTATAGAAATTGTGCTAGAGAAAACGTATGTTTTTAACCATTCCGCTAATGTTATTCAGTTGTTATGATTGCTGTTTTGTTCCTCTTTCATCAAACATCAACAAAGGAACCACTCAACCCTGCCTTTACCACTTTCTAGACAGTTGGCACAAAGCATGGACTTCAGAGTCTGAAAACACTCAAGTGTCCGCCAGAGACTCTGGCTAGTAAGCACTTCAAAACTGGTGAAAAGAAATCACACTGATTTCTCTACTCCTAGAGGTGTGGGAAACAACGTAACCATCGGCAATGTGGCATGTTAAAGACAGTTCAGCTTCACAACGACAGACAGACGACGAGGATGGGATTCGAACCCACGCGTGCAGAGCACAATGGATTAGCAGTCCATCGCCTTAACCACTCGGCCACCTCGTCACGTGAAACTTTGTCGGAACCCCTGCGGTTGGGCATTGTGCGATTCCTAAATTACCAGCAAGTACGTAGTAGTGTGAATCAAATAGTTTCCGTTTTTGATTTAATTAAACAATACCTTTTTGAAAGTGTTCATTTTGGCCTAACGGAAGGTAAACGCCTGAAGAGAACTGTGCATGAGCAATCCATCGCCTTAGACATGTTTAGAGATATTATCAAGGATTGACCTTTATTCTTTTTCAAAATTGTTTTCAACGGATTTCAACATGAAACAGACAAAAAACAAACGAGACATTCAAGACTTTATGTAAAGGGAACAAGAGGTTTTCATTGGCTTCTCTACACAGCCAACTGGCTGGGTAATGTTGACTAAACCTCAGTACACTTTCCTGTCTTACGTTCAACTAACACTAACAGATGATCAGGTTTAAAATAACGTGCATAAAACTGATGTAACTGTTGAGGTACTTAAATCAACATGACCAAAACCCTGTCATATCTCTAACAAAGTGTTTATTTCAGTCGAACCGAGGACTTTTTGTGATAACCACATCACCACAGAAACCTGTTCGTGTGGATTCTTTGGTTATTTTGATAGATTTAGCCACACATTTTCTCTCTGTGCAACACTCCCCAAAGGGGCAATGCTTTTCGCCCACTTGCGAACTGGCCACCTTTCAAGCGTGAAGCGAATGTGACGGGCGGAACTGTGTGTAACCTTAAAAGTGCTTCATGACACAAGGAGTAACGTGTCTCAAGAGAGGCTTTTAACTCGCAGCGTATCAAAAGGAACGCGCTGTTTCTGCCCGGTTTCGAACCGAGGACCTTTCGCGTGTGAGGCGAACGTGATAACCACTACACTACAGAAACCTACACGCTGTTGTACTTGGTTGTATAAACGGATTTTGCCACATATTTTGCGATCGCTTGAAGGAACCGCACAAACTGTATGAGAAAGGCGGCGCATTTCCCAGGAATGCATGGATGCTGATTCTGAAACTGGCAAACAGCCACACACTTCTTAGTTCGGGTATCTCACCGATTTGTTTCAGACGTGAAGTGTGAGCAGTCAAGTCGCAGCTCTGCGATCTGACCGAATTGTGCAGGTATCTCCAAACCTGCTTCTGGTCGGCTACCTTCCTGCAGACTTCAGTTTCAACACACCTCCAACACACCTCTCTGTAATTATCAAGCAATCCCGAAAACCTTGATAAGCTGCTTCAGCTATGTTTCATTGGGGTTGGAGCTAAAATCTGCAGGGCGGAAGCTCACCAGGAGCAGGGTCGGAGACCCCTGGTAGAGTGTGAGCATGCAATTCGTGAGCTTTGGCTTCACGTCGCATGGGATTTACTCGTTAAGTGTAGGTTGGCATTTAGCCACGACTGTGCTGAAATGGCACAGTGTATGCTCGTCTTTAGCGTAGTACAGGGGTCGGCAACGCCGGTCCAGATGTGCTGCAGTCCTGGAGATTTTACTTCCAACCCTGATTAAACCTCATCCGCCTGTAGTTCTCAGGTGACCCTTTAGACCTTGGTTAGCCTGTTCATGTGTGCTTGATTTGAGCTGGAGCTAAACTCTGCAGGACTGCTGCACTCCAGGACCGACGTTTGCCTACCCCTATGTTAAAAGGATCCAGGATGAACTTTGAGTCAGAAATATTAGCGCGCCAAACGACGGACATACAGGCGTAAAGCCAAGGGGGCACCCGGATTTGAACCGGGGACCTCTTGATCTGCAGTCAAATGCTCTACCACTGAGCTATACCCCCTCACATAAGACACGTGGCTGAAGAATTGAAAAAGCATCATGTGTTATACTTCACCACAGTTAAAGCTGTCGTGATAATGTCCAAGTGAACCGTTAGACTGCCCTATTTGCGTTTAAACGCTTTAGCACTGACCTATAGAAATTGTGCTAGAGAAAACGTATGTTTTTAACCATTCCGCTAATGTTATTCAGTTGTTATGATTGCTGTTTTGTTCCTCTTTCATCAAACATCAACAAAGGAACCACTCAACCCTGCCTTTACCACTTTCTAGACAGTTGGCACAAAGCATGGACTTCAGAGTCTGAAAACACTCAAGTGTCCGCCAGAGACTCTGGCTAGTAAGCACTTCAAAACTGGTGAAAAGAAAACACACTGATTTCTCTACTCCTAGAGGTGTGGGAAACAACGTAACCATCGGCAATGTGGCATGTTAAAGACAGTTCAGCTTCACAACGACAGACAGACGACGAGGATGGGATTCGAACCCACGCGTGCAGAGCACAATGGATTAGCAGTCCATCGCCTTAACCACTCGGCCACCTCGTCACGTGAAACTTTGTCGGAACCCCTGTGGTTGGGCATTGTGCGATTCCTAAATTACCAGCAAGTACGTAGTAGTGTGAATCAAATAGTTTCCGTTTTTGATTTAATTAAACGTTACCTTTTTGAAAGTGTTCATTTTGGCCTAACGGAAGGTAAACGCCTGAAGAGAACTGTGCATGAGCAATCCATCGCCTTAGACATGTTTAGAGATATTATCAAGGATTGACCTTTATTCTTTTTCAAAATTGTTTTCAACGGATTTCAACATGAAACAGACAAAAAACAAACGAGACATTCAAGACTTTATGTAAAGGGAACAAGAGGTTTTCATTGGCTTCTCTACACAGCCAACTGGCTGGGTAATGTTGACTAAACCTCAGTACACTTTCCTGTCTTACGTTCAACTAACACTAACAGACGATCAGGTTTAAAATAACGTGCATAAAACTGATGTAACTGTTGAGGTACTTAAATCAACATGACCAAAACCCTGTCATATCTCTAACAAAGTGTTTATTTCAGTCGAACCGAGGACTTTTTGTGATAACCACATCACCACAGAAACCTGTTCGTGTGGATTCTTTGGTTATTTTGATAGATTTAGCCACACATTTTCTCTCTGTGCAACACTCCCCAAAGGGGCAATGCTTTTCGCCCACTTGCGAACTGGCCACCTTTCAAGCGTGAAGCGAATGTGACGGGCGGAACTGTGTGTAACCTTAAAAGTGCTTCATGACACAAGGAGTAACGTGTCTCAAGAGAGGCTTTTAACTCGCAGCGTATCAAAAGGAACGCGCTGTTTCTGCCCGGTTTCGAACCGAGGACCTTTCGCGTGTGAGGCGAACGTGATAACCACTACACTACAGAAACCTACACGCTGTGGTACTTGGTTGTATAAACGGATTTTGCCACATATTTTGCGATCGCTTGAAGGAACCGCACAAACTGTATGAGAAAGGCGGCGCATTTCCCAGGAATGCATGGATGCTGATTCTGAAACTGGCAAACAGCCACACACTTCTTAGTTCGGGTATCTCACCGATTTGTTTCAGACGTGAAGTGTGAGCAGTCAAGTCGCAGCTCTGCGATCTGACCGAATTGTGCAGGTATCTCCAAACCTGCTTCTGGTCGGCTACCTTCCTGCAGACTTCAGTTTCAACACACCTCCAACACACCTCTCTGTAATTATCAAGCAATCCTGAAAACCTTGATAAGCTGCTTCAACTATGTTTCATTGGGGTTGTAGCTAAAATCTGCAGGGCGGAAGCTCACCAGGAGCAGGGTCGGAGACCCCTGGTAGAGTGTGAGCATGCAATTCGTGAGCTTTGGCTTCACGTCGCATGGGATTTACTCGTTAAGTGTAGGTTGGCATTTAGCCACGACTGTGCTGAAATGGCACAGTGTATGCTCGTCTTTAGCGTAGTACAGGGGTCGGCAACGCCGGTCCAGAAGTGCTGCAGTCCTGGAGATTTTACTTCCAACCCTGATTAAACCTCATCCACCTGTAGTTCTCAGGTGACCCTTTAGACCTTGGTTAGCCTGTTCATGTGTGCTTGAATTGAGCTGGAGCTAAACTCTGCAGGACTGCTGCACTCCAGGACCGACGTTTGCCTACCCCTATGTTAAAAGGATCCAGGATGAACTTTGAGTCAGAAATATTAGCGCGCCAAACGACGGACATACAGGCGTATAGCCAAGGGGGCACCCGGATTTGAACCGGGGACCTCTTGATCTGCAGTCAAATGCTCTACCACTGAGCTATACCCCCTTACAGAAGACACGTGGCTGAAGAATTGAAAAAGCATCATGTGTTATACTTCACCACAGTTAAAGCTGTCGTGATAATGTCCAAGTGAACCGTTAGACTGCCCTATTTGCGTTTAAACGCTTTAGCACTGACCTATAGAAATTGTGCTAGAGAAAACGTATGTTTTTAACCATTCCGCTAATGTTATTCAGTTGTTATGATTACTGTTTTGTTCCTCTTTCATCAAACATCAACAAAGGAACCACTCAACCCTGTCTTTACCACTTTCTAGACAGTTGGCACAAAGCATGGACTTTAGAGTCTGAAAACACTCAAGTGTCCGCCAGAGACTCTGGCGAGTAAGCACTTCAAAACTGGTGAAAAGAAAACACACTGATTTCTCTACTCCTAGAGGTGTGGGAAACAACGTAACCATCGGCAATGTGGCATGTTAAAGACAGTTCAGCTTCACAACGACAGACAGACGACGAGGATGGGATTTGAACCCACGCTTGCAGAGCACAACGGATTAGCAGTCCATCGCCTTAACCACTCGGCCACCTCGTCACGTGAAACTTTGTCGGAACCCCTGCGGTTGGGCATTGTGCGATTCCTAAATTACCAGCAAGTACGTAGTAGTGTGAATCAAATAGTTTCCGTTGTTGATTTAATTAAACGTTACCTTTTTGAAAGTGTTCATTTTGGCCTAACGGAAGGTAAACGCCTGAAGAGAACTGTGCATGAGCAATCCATCGCCTTAGACATGTTTAGAGATATTATCAAGGATTGACCTTTATTCTTTTTCAAAATTGTTTTCAACGGATTTCAACATAAAACAGACAAAAAACAAACGAGACATTCAAGACTTTATGTAAAGGGAACAAGAGGTTTTCATTGGCTTCTCTACACAGCCAACTGGCTGGGTAATGTTGACTAAACCTCAGTACACTTTCCTGTCTTACGTTCAACTAACACTAACAGACGATCAGGTTTAAAATAACGTGCATCAAACTGATGTAACTGTTCAGGTACTTAAATCAACATGACCAAAACTCTGACATATCTCTAACAAAGTGTTTATTTCAGTCGAACCGAGGACTTTTTGTGATAACCACATCACCACAGAAACCTGTTCGTGTGGATTCTTTGGTTATTTTGATAGATTTAGCCACACATTGTCTCTCTGTGCAACACTCCCCAAAGGGGCAATGCTTTTCGCCCACTTGCGAACTGGCCACCTTTCAAGCGTGAAGCGAATGTGACGGGCGGAACTGTGTGTAACCTTAAAAGTGCTTCATGACACAAGGAGTAACGTGTCTCAAGAGAGGCTTTTAACTCGCAGCGTATCAAAAGGAACGCGCTGTTTCTGCCCGGTTTCGAACCGAGGACCTTTCGCGTGTGAGGCGAACGTGATAACCACTACACTACAGAAACCTACACGCTGTGGTACTTGGTTGTATAAACGG
The DNA here is from genome assembly GCF_030506205.2 of Paramisgurnus dabryanus. Lineage (NCBI taxonomy): Eukaryota > Metazoa > Chordata > Actinopteri > Cypriniformes > Cobitidae > Paramisgurnus > Paramisgurnus dabryanus. The sequence goes on along the minus strand of NC_133350.1, from coordinate 30,686,287 downwards.
ATTTTGCCACATATTTTGCGATCGCTTGAAGGAACCGCACAAACTGTATGAGAAAGGCGGCGCATTTCCCAGGAATGCATGGATGCTGATTCTGAAACCGGCAAACAGCCACACACTTCTTAGTTCGGGTATCTCACCGATTTGTTTCAGACGTGAAGTGTGAGCAGTCAAGTCGCAGCTCTGCGATCTGACCGAATTGTGCAGGTATCTCCAAACCTGCTTCTGGTCGGCTACCTTCCTGCAGACTTCAGTTTCAACACACCTCCAACACACCTCTCTGTAATTATCAAGCAATCCTGAAAACCTTGATAAGCTGCTTCAGCTATGTTTCATTGGGGTTGGAGCTAAAATCTGCAGGGCGGAAGCTCACCAGGAGCAGGGTCGGAGACCCCTGGTAGAGTGTGAGCATGCAATTCGTGAGCTTTGGCTTCACGTCGCATGGGATTTACTCGTTAAGTGTAGGTTGGCATTTAGCCACGACTGTGCTGAAATGGCACAGTGTATGCTCGTCTTTAGCGTAGTACAGGGGTCGGCAACGCCGGTCCAGAAGTGCTGCAGTCCTGGAGATTTTACTTCCAACCCTGATTAAACCTCATCCGCCTGTAGTTCTCAGGTGACCCTTTAGACCTTGGTTAGCCTGTTCATGTGTGCTTGATTTGAGCTGGAGCTAAACTCTGCAGGACTGCTGCACTCCAGGACCGACGTTTGCCTACCCCTATGTTAAAAGGATCCAGGATGAACTTTGAGTCAGAAATATTAGCGCGCCAAACGACGGACATACAGGCGTAAAGCCAAGGGGGCACCCGGATTTGAACCGGGGACCTCTTGATCTGCAGTCAAATGCTCTACCACTGAGCTATACCCCCTCACATAAGACACGTGGCTGAAGAATTGAAAAAGCATCATGTGTTATACTTCACCACAGTTAAAGCTGTCGTGATAATGTCCAAGTGAACCGTTAGACTGCCCTATTTGCGTTTAAACGCTTTAGCACTGACCTATAGAAATTGTGCTAGAGAAAACGTATGTTTTTAACCATTCCGCTAATGTTATTCAGTTGTTATGATTGCTGTTTTGTTCCTCTTTCATCAAACATCAACAAAGGAACCACTCAACCCTGCCTTTACCACTTTCTAGACAGTTGGCACAAAGCATGGACTTCAGAGTCTGAAAACACTCAAGTGTCCGCCAGAGACTCTGGCTAGTAAGCACTTCAAAACTGGTGAAAAGAAAACACACTGATTTCTCTACTCCTAGAGGTGTGGGAAACAACGTAACCATCGGCAATGTGGCATGTTAAAGACAGTTCAGCTTCACAACGACAGAAAGACGACGAGGATGGGATTCGAACCCACGCGTGCAGAGCACAATGGATTAGCAGTCCATCGCCTTAACCACTCGGCCACCTCGTCACGTGAAACTTTGTCGGAACCCCTGTGGTTGGGCATTGTGCGATTCCTAAATTACCAGCAAGTACGTAGTAGTGTGAATCAAATAGTTTCCGTTTTTGATTTAATTAAACGTTACCTTTTTGAAAGTGTTCATTTTGGCCTAACGGAAGGTAAACGCCTGAAGAGAACTGTGCATGAGCAATCCATCGCCTTAGACATGTTTAGAGATATTATCAAGGATTGACCTTTATTCTTTTTCAAAATTGTTTTCAACGGATTTCAACATGAAACAGACAAAAAACAAACGAGACATTCAAGACTTTATGTAAAGGGAACAAGAGGTTTTCATTGGCTTCTCTACACAGCCAACTGGCTGGGTAATGTTGACTAAACCTCAGTACACTTTCCTGTCTTACGTTCAACTAACACTAACAGACGATCAGGTTTAAAATAACGTGCATAAAACTGATGTAACTGTTGAGGTACTTAAATCAACATGACCAAAACCCTGTCATATCTCTAACAAAGTGTTTATTTCAGTCGAACCGAGGACTTTTTGTGATAACCACATCACCACAGAAACCTGTTCGTGTGGATTCTTTGGTTATTTTGATAGATTTAGCCACACATTTTCTCTCTGTGCAACACTCCCCAAAGGGGCAATGCTTTTCGCCCACTTGCGAACTGGCCACCTTTCAAGCGTGAAGCGAATGTGACGGGCGGAACTGTGTGTAACCTTAAAAGTGCTTCATGACACAAGGAGTAACGTGTCTCAAGAGAGGCTTTTAACTCGCAGCGTATCAAAAGGAACGCGCTGTTTCTGCCCGGTTTCGAACCGAGGACCTTTCGCGTGTGAGGCGAACGTGATAACCACTACACTACAGAAACCTACACGCTGTGGTACTTGGTTGTATAAACGGATTTTGCCACATATTTTGCGATCGCTTGAAGGAACCGCACAAACTGTATGAGAAAGGCGGCGCATTTCCCAGGAATGCATGGATGCTGATTCTGAAACTGGCAAACAGCCACACACTTCTTAGTTCGGGTATCTCACCGATTTGTTTCAGACGTGAAGTGTGAGCAGTCAAGTCGCAGCTCTGCGATCTGACCGAATTGTGCAGGTATCTCCAAACCTGCTTCTGGTCGGCTACCTTCCTGCAGACTTCAGTTTCAACACACCTCCAACACACCTCTCTGTAATTATCAAGCAATCCTGAAAACCTTGATAAGCTGCTTCAACTATGTTTCATTGGGGTTGTAGCTAAAATCTGCAGGGCGGAAGCTCACCAGGAGCAGGGTCGGAGACCCCTGGTAGAGTGTGAGCATGCAATTCGTGAGCTTTGGCTTCACGTCGCATGGGATTTACTCGTTAAGTGTAGGTTGGCATTTAGCCACGACTGTGCTGAAATGGCACAGTGTATGCTCGTCTTTAGCGTAGTACAGGGGTCGGCAACGCCGGTCCAGAAGTGCTGCAGTCCTGGAGATTTTACTTCCAACCCTGATTAAACCTCATCCACCTGTAGTTCTCAGGTGACCCTTTAGACCTTGGTTAGCCTGTTCATGTGTGCTTGAATTGAGCTGGAGCTAAACTCTGCAGGACTGCTGCACTCCAGGACCGACGTTTGCCTACCCCTATGTTAAAAGGATCCAGGATGAACTTTGAGTCAGAAATATTAGCGCGCCAAACGACGGACATACAGGCGTATAGCCAAGGGGGCACCTGGATTTGAACCGGGGACCTCTTGATCTGCAGTCAAATGCTCTACCACTGAGCTATACCCCCTTACAGAAGACACGTGGCTGAAGAATTGAAAAAGCATCATGTGTTATACTTCACCACAGTTAAAGCTGTCGTGATAATGTCCAAGTGAACCGTTAGACTGCCCTATTTGCGTTTAAACGCTTTAGCACTGACCTATAGAAATTGTGCTAGAGAAAACGTATGTTTTTAACCATTCCGCTAATGTTATTCAGTTGTTATGATTACTGTTTTGTTCCTCTTTCATCAAACATCAACAAAGGAACCACGCAACCCTGTCTTTACCACTTTCTAGACAGTTGGCACAAAGCATGGACTTTAGAGTCTGAAAACACTCAAGTGTCCGCCAGAGACTCTGGCGAGTAAGCACTTCAAAACTGGTGAAAAGAAAACACACTGATTTCTCTACTCCTAGAGGTGTGGGAAACAACATAACCATCGGCAATGTGGCATGTTAAAGACAGTTCAGCTTCACAACGACAGACAGACGACGAGGATGGGATTTGAACCCACGCTTGCAGAGCACAACGGATTAGCAGTCCATCGCCTTAACCACTCGGCCACCTCGTCACGTGAAACTTTGTCGGAACCCCTGCGGTTGGGCATTGTGCGATTCCTAAATTACCAGCAAGTACGTAGTAGTGTGAATCAAATAGTTTCCGTTGTTGATTTAATTAAACGTTACCTTTTTGAAAGTGTTCATTTTGGCCTAACGGAAGGTAAACGCCTGAAGAGAACTGTGCATGAGCAATCCATCGCCTTAGACATGTTTAGAGATATTATCAAGGATTGACCTTTATTCTTTTTCAAAATTGTTTTCAACGGATTTCAACATAAAACAGACAAAAAACAAACGAGACATTCAAGACTTTATGTAAAGGGAACAAGAGGTTTTCATTGGCTTCTCTACACAGCCAACTGGCTGGGTAATGTTGACTAAACCTCAGTACACTTTCCTGTCTTACGTTCAACTAACACTAACAGACGATCAGGTTTAAAATAACGTGCATCAAACTGATGTAACTGTTCAGGTACTTAAATCAACATGACCAAAACTCTGACATATCTCTAACAAAGTGTTTATTTCAGTCGAACCGAGGACTTTTTGTGATAACCACATCACCACAGAAACCTGTTCGTGTGGATTCTTTGGTTATTTTGATAGATTTAGCCACACATTGTCTCTCTGTGCAACACTCCCCAAAGGGGCAATGCTTTTCGCCCACTTGCGAACTGGCCACCTTTCAAGCGTGAAGCGAATGTGACGGGCGGAACTGTGTGTAACCTTAAAAGTGCTTCATGACACAAGGAGTAACGTGTCTCAAGAGAGGCTTTTAACTCGCAGCGTATCAAAAGGGACGCGCTGTTTCTGCCCGGTTTCGAACCGAGGACCTTTCGCGTGTGAGGCGAACGTGATAACCACTACACTACAGAAACCTACACGCTGTGGTACTTGGTTGTATAAACGGATTTTGCCACATATTTTGCGATCGCTTGAAGGAACCGCACAAACTGTATGAGAAAGGCGGCGCATTTCCCAGGAATGCATGGATGCTGATTCTGAAACCGGCAAACAGCCACACACTTCTTAGTTCGGGTATCTCACCGATTTGTTTCAGACGTGAAGTGTGAGCAGTCAAGTCGCAGCTCTGCGATCTGACCGAATTGTGCAGGTATCTCCAAACCTGCTTCTGGTCGGCTACCTTCCTGCAGACTTCAGTTTCAACACACCTCCAACACACCTCTCTGTAATTATCAAGCAATCCTGAAAACCTTGATAAGCTGCTTCAGCTATGTTTCATTGGGGTTGGAGCTAAAATCTGCAGGGCGGAAGCTCACCAGGAGCAGGGTCGGAGACCCCTGGTAGAGTTTGAGCATGCAATTCGTGAGCTTTGGCTTCACGTCGCATGGGATTTACTCGTTAAGTGTAGGTTGGCATTTAGCCACGACTGTGCTGAAATGGCACAGTGTATGCTCGTCTTTAGCGTAGTACAGGGGTCGGCAACGCCGGTCCAGAAGTGCTGCAGTCCTGGAGATTTTACTTCCAACCCTGATTAAACCTCATCCGCCTGTAGTTCTCAGGTGACCCTTTAGACCTTGGTTAGCCTGTTCATGTGTGCTTGATTTGAGCTGGAGCTAAACTCTGCAGGACTGCTGCACTCCAGGACCGACGTTTGCCTACCCCTATGTTAAAAGGATCCAGGATGAACTTTGAGTCAGAAATATTAGCGCGCCAAACGACGGACATACAGGCGTAAAGCCAAGGGGGCACCCGGATTTGAACCGGGGACCTCTTGATCTGCAGTCAAATGCTCTACCACTGAGCTATACCCCTTACAGAAGACACGTGGCTGAAGAATTGAAAAAGCATCATGTGTTATACTTCACCACAGTTAAAGCTGTCGTGATAATGTCCAAGTGAACCGTTAGACTGCCCTATTTGCGTTTAAACGCTTTAGCACTGACCTATAGAAATTGTGCTAGAGAAAACGTATGTTTTTAACCATTCCGCTAATGTTATTCAGTTGTTATGATTGCTGTTTTGTTCCTCTTTCATCAAACATCAACAAAGGAACCACTCAACCCTGCCTTTACCACTTTCTAGACAGTTGGCACAAAGCATGGACTTCAGAGTCTGAAAACACTCAAGTGTCCGCCAGAGACTCTGGCTAGTAAGCACTTCAAAACTGGTGAAAAGAAAACACACTGATTTCTCTACTCCTAGAGGTGTGGGAAACAACGTAACCATCGGCAATGTGGCATGTTAAAGACAGTTCAGCTTCACAACGACAGACAGACGACGAGGATGGGATTCGAACCCACGCGTGCAGAGCACAATGGATTAGCAGTCCATCGCCTTAACCACTCGGCCACCTCGTCACGTGAAACTTTGTCGGAACCCCTGTGGTTGGGCATTGTGCGATTCCTAAATTACCAGCAAGTACGTAGTAGTGTGAATCAAATAGTTTCCGTTTTTGATTTAATTAAACGTTACCTTTTTGAAAGTGTTCATTTTGGCCTAACGGAAGGTAAACGCCTGAAGAGAACTGTGCATGAGCAATCCATCGCCTTAGACATGTTTAGAGATATTATCAAGGATTGACCTTTATTCTTTTTCAAAATTGTTTTCAACGGATTTCAACATGAAACAGACAAAAAACAAACGAGACATTCAAGACTTTATGTAAAGGGAACAAGAGGTTTTCATTGGCTTCTCTACACAGCCAACTGGCTGGGTAATGTTGACTAAACCTCAGTACACTTTCCTGTCTTACGTTCAACTAACACTAACAGATGATCAGGTTTAAAATAACGTGCATAAAACTGATGTAACTGTTGAGGTACTTAAATCAACATGACCAAAACCCTGTCATATCTCTAACAAAGTGTTTATTTCAGTCGAACCGAGGACTTTTTGTGATAACCACATCACCACAGAAACCTGTTCGTGTGGATTCTTTGGTTATTTTGATAGATTTAGCCACACATTTTCTCTCTGTGCAACACTCCCCAAAGGGGCAATGCTTTTCGCCCACTTGCGAACTGGCCACCTTTCAAGCGTGAAGCGAATGTGACGGGCGGAACTGTGTGTAACCTTAAAAGTGCTTCATGACACAAGGAGTAACGTGTCTCAAGAGAGGCTTTTAACTCGCAGCGTATCAAAAGGAACGCGCTGTTTCTGCCCGGTTTCGAACCGAGGACCTTTCGCGTGTGAGGCGAACGTGATAACCACTACACTACAGAAACCTACACGCTGTGGTACTTGGTTGTATAAACGGATTTTGCCACATATTTTGCGATCGCTTGAAGGAACCGCACAAACTGTATGAGAAAGGCGGCGCATTTCCCAGGAATGCATGGATGCTGATTCTGAAACTGGCAAACAGCCACACACTTCTTAGTTCGGGTATCTCACCGATTTGTTTCAGACGTGAAGTGTGAGCAGTCAAGTCGCAGCTCTGCGATCTGACCGAATTGTGCAGGTATCTCCAAACCTGCTTCTGGTCGGCTACCTTCCTGCAGACTTCAGTTTCAACACACCTCCAACACACCTCTCTGTAATTATCAAGCAATCCTGAAAACCTTGATAAGCTGCTTCAGCTATGTTTCATTGGGGTTGGAGCTAAAATCTGCAGGGCGGAAGCTCACCAGGAGCAGGGTCGGAGACCCCTGGTAGAGTGTGAGCATGCAATTCGTGAGCTTTGGCTTCACGTCGCATGGGATTTACTCGTTAAGTGTAGGTTGGCATTTAGCCACGACTGTGCTGAAATGGCACAGTGTATGCTCGTCTTTAGCGTAGTACAGGGGTCGGCAACGCCGGTCCAGAAGTGCTGGAGATTTTACTTCCAACCCTGATTAAACCTCATCCGCCTGTAGTTCTCAGGTGACCCTTTAGACCTTGGTTAGCCTGTTCATGTGTGCTTGATTTGAGCTGGAGCTAAACTCTGCAGGACTGCTGCACTCCAGGACCGACGTTTGCCTACCCCTATGTTAAAAGGATCCAGGATGAACTTTGAGTCAGAAATATTAGCGCGCCAAACGACGGACATACAGGCGTAAAGCCAAGGGGGCACCCGGATTTGAACCGGGGACCTCTTGATCTGCAGTCAAATGCTCTACCACTGAGCTATACCCCCTTACATAAGACATGTGGCTGAAGAATTGAAAAAGCATCATGTGTTATACTTCACCACAGTTAAAGCTGTCGTGATAATGTCCAAGTGAACCGTTAGACTGCCCTATTTGCGTTTAAACGCTTTAGCACTGACCTATAGAAATTGTGCTAGAGAAAACGTATGTTTTTAACCATTCCGCTAATGTTATTCAGTTGTTATGATTACTGTTTTGTTCCTCTTTCATCAAACATCAACAAAGGAACCACTCAACCCTGTCTTTACCACTTTCTAGACAGTTGGCACAAAGCATGGACTTCAGAGTCTGAAAACACTCAAGTGTCCGCCAGAGACTCTGGCTAGTAAGCACTTCAAAACTGGTGAAAAGAAAACACACTGATTTCTCTACTCCTAGAGGTGTGGGAAACAACGTAACCATCGGCAATGTGGCATGTTAAAGACAGTTCAGCTTCACAACGACAGACAGACGACGAGGATGGGATTCGAACCCACGCGTGCAGAGCACAATGGATTAGCAGTCCATCGCCTTAACCACTCGGCCACCTCGTCACGTGAAACTTTGTCGGAACCCCTGTGGTTGGGCATTGTGCGATTCCTAAATTACCAGCAAGTACGTAGTAGTGTGAATCAAATAGTTTCCGTTTTTGATTTAATTAAACGTTACCTTTTTGAAAGTGTTCATTTTGGCCTAACGGAAGGTAAACGCCTGAAGAGAACTGTGCATGAGCAATCCATCGCCTTAGACATGTTTAGAGATATTATCAAGGATTGACCTTTATTCTTTTTCAAAATTGTTTTCAACGGATTTCAACATGAAACAGACAAAAAACAAACGAGACATTCAAGACTTTATGTAAAGGGAACAAGAGGTTTTCATTGGCTTCTCTACACAGCCAACTGGCTGGGTAATGTTGACTAAACCTCAGTACACTTTCCTGTTTTACGTTCAACTAACACTAACAGATGATCAGGTTTAAAATAACGTGCATAAAACTGATGTAACTGTTGAGGTACTTAAATCAACATGACCAAAACCCTGTCATATCTCTAACAAAGTGTTTATTTCAGTCGAACCGAGGACTTTTTGTGATAACCACATCACCACAGAAACCTGTTCGTGTGGATTCTTTGGTTATTTTGATAGATTTAGCCACACATTTTCTCTCTGTGCAACACTCCCCAAAGGGGCAATGCTTTTCGCCCACTTGCGAACTGGCCACCTTTCAAGCGTGAAGCGAATGTGACGGGCGGAACTGTGTGTAACCTTAAAAGTGCTTCATGACACAAGGAGTAACGTGTCTCAAGAGAGGCTTTTAACTCGCAGCGTATAAAAAGGAACGCGCTGTTTCTGCCCGGTTTCGAACCGAGGACCTTTCGCGTGTGAGGCGAACGTGATAACCACTACACTACAGAAACCTACACGCTGTGGTACTTGGTTGTATAAACGGATTTTGCCACATATTTTGCGATCGCTTGAAGGAACCGCACAAACTGTATGAGAAAGGCGGCGCATTTCCCAGGAATGCATGGATGCTGATTCTGAAACTGGCAAACAGCCACACACTTCTTAGTTCGGGTATCTCACCGATTTGTTTCAGACGTGAAGTGTGAGCAGTCAAGTCGCAGCTCTGCGATCTGACCGAATTGTGCAGGTATCTCCAAACCTGCTTCTGGTCGGCTACCTTCCTGCAGACTTCAGTTTCAACACACCTCCAACACACCTCTCTGTAATTATCAAGCAATCCTGAAAACCTTGATAAGCTGCTTCAGCTATGTTTCATTGGGGTTGGAGCTAAAATCTGCAGGGCGGAAGCTCACCAGGAGCAGGGTCGGAGACCCCTGGTAGAGTGTGAGCATGCAATTCGTGAGCTTTGGCTTCACGTCGCATGGGATTTACTCGTTAAGTGTAGGTTGGCATTTAGCCACGACTGTGCTGAAATGGCACAGTGTATGCTCGTCTTTAGCGTAGTACAGGGGTCGGCAACGCCGGTCCAGAAGTGCTGCAGTCCTGGAGATTTTACTTCCAACCCTGATTAAACCTCATCCACCTGTAGTTCTCAGGTGACCCTTTAGACCTTGGTTAGCCTGTTCATGTGTGCTTGATTTGAGCTGGAGCTAAACTCTGCAGGACTGCTGCACTCCAGGACCGACGTTTACCTACCCCTATGTTAAAAGGATCCAGGATGAACTTTGAGTCAGAAATATTAGCGCGCCAAACGACGGACATACAGGCGTAAAGCCAAGGGGGCACCCGGATTTGAACCGGGGACCTCTTGATCTGCAGTCAAATGCTCTACCACTGAGCTATACCCCTTACATAAGACACGTGGCTGAAGAATTGAAAAAGCATCATGTGTTATACTTCACCACAGTTAAAGCTGTCGTGATAATGTCCAAGTGAACCGTTAGACTGCCCTATTTGCGTTTAAACGCTTTAGCACTGACCTATAGAAATTGTGCTAGAGAAAACGTATGTTTTTAACCATTCCGCTAATGTTATTCAGTTGTTATGATTACTGTTTTGTTCCTCTTTCATCAAACATCAACAAAGGAACCACTCAACCCTGTCTTTACCACTTTCTAGACAGTTGGCACAAAGCATGGACTTCAGAGTCTGAAAACACTCAAGTGTCCGCCAGAGACTCTGGCTAGTAAGCACTTCAAAACTGGTGAAAAGAAAACACACTGATTTCTCTACTCCTAGAGGTGTGGGAAACAACGTAACCATCGGCAATGTGGCATGTTAAAGACAGTTCAGCTTCACAACGACAGACAGACGACGAGGATGGGATTCGAACCCACGCGTGCAGAGCACAATGGATTAGCAGTCCATCGCCTTAACCACTCGGCCACCTCGTCACGTGAAACTTTGTCGGAACCCCTGTGGTTGGGCATTGTGCGATTCCTAAATTACCAGCAAGTACGTAGTAGTGTGAATCAAATAGTTTCCGTTTTTGATTTAATTAAACGTTACCTTTTTGAAAGTGTTCATTTTGGCCTAACGGAAGGTAAACGCCTGAAGAGAACTGTGCATGAGCAATCCATCGCCTTAGACATGTTTAGAGATATTATCAAGGATTGACCTTTATTCTTTTTCAAAATTGTTTTCAACGGATTTCAACATGAAACAGACAAAAAACAAACGAGACATTCAAGACTTTATGTAAAGGGAACAAGAGGTTTTCATTGGCTTCTCTACACAGCCAACTGGCTGGGTAATGTTGACTAAACCTCAGTACACTTTCCTGTTTTACGTTCAACTAACACTAACAGATGATCAGGTTTAAAATAACGTGCATAAAACTGATGTAACTGTTGAGGTACTTAAATCAACATGACCAAAACCCTGTCATATCTCTAACAAAGTGTTTATTTCAGTCGAACCGAGGACTTTTTGTGATAACCACATCACCACAGAAACCTGTTCGTGTGGATTCTTTGGTTATTTTGATAGATTTAGCCACACATTTTCTCTCTGTGCAACACTCCCCAAAGGGGCAATGCTTTTCGCCCACTTGCGAACTGGCCACCTTTCAAGCGTGAAGCGAATGTGACGGGCGGAACTGTGTGTAACCTTAAAAGTGCTTCATGACACAAGGAGTAACGTGTCTCAAGAGAGGCTTTTAACTCGCAGCGTATCAAAAGGAACGCGCTGTTTCTGCCCGGTTTCGAACCGAGGACCTTTCGCGTGTGAGGCGAACGTGATAACCACTACACTACAGAAACCTACACGCTGTGGTACTTGGTTGTATAAACGGATTTTGCCACATATTTTGCGATCGCTTGAAGGAACCGCACAAACTGTATGAGAAAGGCGGCGCATTTCCCAGGAATGCATGGATGCTGATTCTGAAACTGGCAAACAGCCACACACTTCTTAGTTCGGGTATCTCACCGATTTGTTTCAGACGTGAAGTGTGAGCAGTCAAGTCGCAGCTCTGCGATCTGACCGAATTGTGCAGGTATCTCCAAACCTGCTTCTGGTCGGCTACCTTCCTGCAGACTTCAGTTTCAACACACCTCCAACACACCTCTCTGTAATTATCAAGCAATCCTGAAAACCTTGATAAGCTGCTTCAGCTATGTTTCATTGGGGTTGGAGCTAAAATCTGCAGGGCGGAAGCTCACCAGGAGCAGGGTCGGAGACCCCTGGTAGAGTGTGAGCATGCAATTCGTGAGCTTTGGCTTCACGTCGCATGGGATTTACTCGTTAAGTGTAGGTTGGCATTTAGCCACGACTGTGCTGAAATGGCACAGTGTATGCTCGTCTTTAGCGTAGTACAGGGGTCGGCAACGCCGGTCCAGAAGTGCTGCAGTCCTGGAGATTTTACTTCCAACCCTGATTAAACCTCATCCGCCTGTAGTTCTCAGGTGACCCTTTAGACCTTGGTTAGCCTGTTCATGTGTGCTTGATTTGAGCTGGAGCTAAACTCTGCAGGACTGCTGCACTCCAGGACCGACGTTTGCCTACCCCTATGTTAAAAGGATCCAGGATGAACTTTGAGTCAGAAATATTAGCGCGCCAAACGACGGACATACAGGCGTAAAGCCAAGGGGGCACCCGGATTTGAACCGGGGACCTCTTGATCTGCAGTCAAATGCTCTACCACTGAGCTATACCCCCTCACAGAAGAAAAGTGGCTGAAGAATTGAAAAAGCATCATGTGTTATACTTCACCACAGTTAAAGCTGTCGTGATAATGTCCAAGTGAACCGTTAGACTGCCCTATTTGCGTTTAAACGCTTTAGCACTGACCTATAGAAATTGTGCTAGAGAAAGCGTATGTTTTTAACCATTCCGCTAATGTTATTCAGTTGTTATGATTACTGTTTTGTTCCTCTTTCATCAAACATCAACAAAGGAACCACTCAACCCTGTCTTTACCACTTTCTAGACAGTTGGCACAAAGCATGGACTTCAGAGTCTGAAAACACTCAAGTGTCCGCCAGAGACTCTGGCTAGTAAGCACTTCAAAACTGGTGAAAAGAAAACACACTGATTTCTCTACTCCTAGAGGTGTGGGAAACAACGTAACCATCGGCAATGTGGCATGTTAAAGACAGTTCAGCTTCACAACGACAGACAGACGACGAGGATGGGATTCGAACCCACGCGTGCAGAGCACAATGGATTAGCAGTCCATCGCCTTAACCACTCGGCCACCTCGTCACGTGAAACTTTGTCGGAACCCCTGTGGTTGGGCATTGTGCGATTCCTAAATTACCAGCAAGTACGTAGTAGTGTGAATCAAATAGTTTCCGTTTTTGATTTAATTAAACGTTACCTTTTTGAAAGTGTTCATTTTGGCCTAACGGAAGGTAAACGCCTGAAGAGAACTGTGCATGAGCAATCCATCGCCTTAGACATGTTTAGAGATATTATCAAGGATTGACCTTTATTCTTTTTCAAAATTGTTTTCAACGGATTTCAACATGAAACAGACAAAAAACAAACGAGACATTCAAGACTTTATGTAAAGGGAACAAGAGGTTTTCATTGGCTTCTCTACACAGCCAACTGGCTGGGTAATGTTGACTAAACCTCAGTACACTTTCCTGTCTTACGTTCAACTAACACTAACAGACGATCAGGTTTAAAATAACGTGCATAAAACTGATGTAACTGTTGAGGTACTTAAATCAACATGACCAAAACCATGTCATATCTCTAACAAAGTGTTTATTTCAGTCGAACCGAGGACTTTTTGTGATAACCACATCACCACAGAAACCTGTTCGTGTGGATTCTTTGGTTATTTTGATAGATTTAGCCACACATTTTCTCTCTGTGCAACACTCCCCAAAGGGGCAATGCTTTTCGCCCACTTGCGAACTGTCCACCTTTCAAGCGTGAAGCGAATGTGACGGGCGGAACTGTGTGTAACCTTAAAAGTGCTTCATGACACAAGGAGTAACGTGTCTCAAGAGAGGCTTTTAACTCGCAGCGTATCAAAAGGAACGCGCTGTTTCTGCCCGGTTTCGAACCGAGGACCTTTCGCGTGTGAACGCGTGATAACCACTACACTACAGAAACCTACACGCTGTGGTACTTGGTTGTATAAACGGATTTTGCCACATATTTTGCGATCGCTTGAAGGAACCGCACAAACTGTATGAGAAAGGCGGCGCATTTCCCAGGAATGCATGGATGCTGATTCTGAAACTGGCAAACAGCCACACACTTCTTAGTTCCGGTATCTCACCGATTTGTTTCAGACGTGAAGTGTGAGCAGTCAAGTCGCAGCTCTGCGATCTGACCGAATTGTGCAGGTATCTCCAAACCTGCTTCTGGTCGGCTACCTTCCTGCAGACTTCAGTTTCAACACACCTCCAACACACCTCTCTGTAATTATCAAGCAATCCTGAAAACCTTGATAAGCTGCTTCAACTATGTTTCATTGGGGTTGGAGCTAAAATCTGCAGGGCGGAAGCTCACCAGGAGCAGGGTCGGAGACCCCTGGTAGAGTGTGAGCATGCAATTCGTGAGCTTTGGCTTCACGTCGCATGGGATTTACTCGTTAAGTGTAGGTTGGCATTTAGCCACGACTGTGCTGAAATGGCACAGTGTATGCTCGTCTTTAGCGTAGTACAGGGGTCGGCAACGCCGGTCCAGAAGTGCTGCAGTCCTGGAGATTTTACTTCCAACCCTGATTAAACCTCATCCACCTGTAGTTCTCAGGTGACCCTTTAGACCTTGGTTAGCCTGTTCATGTGTGCTTGATTTGAGCTGGAGCTAAACTCTGCAGGACTGCTGCACTCCAGGACCGACGTTTGCCTACCCCTATGTTAAAAGGATCCAGGATGAACTTTGAGTCAGAAATATTAGCGCGCCAAAAGACGGACATACAGGCGTATAGCCAAGGGGGCACCCGGATTTGAACCGGGGACCTCTTGATCTGCAGTCAAATGCTCTACCACTGAGCTATACCCCCTCACAGAAGAAAATTGGCTGAAGAATTGAAAAAGCATCATGTGTTATACTTCACCACAGTTAAAGCTGTCGTGATAATGTCCAAGTGAACCGTTAGACTGCCCTATTTGCGTTTAAACGCTTTAGCAGTGACCTATAGAAATTGTGCTAGAGAAAACGCATGTTTTTAACCATTCCGCTAATGTTATTCAGTTGTTATGATTACTGTTTTGTTCCTCTTTCATCAAACATCAACAAAGGAACCACTCAACCCTGTCTTTACCACTTTCTAGACAGTTGGCACAAAGCATGGACTTTAGAGTCTGAAAACACTCAAGTGTCCGCCAGAGACTCTGGCGAGTAAGCACTTCAAAACTGGTGAAAAGAAAACACACTGATTTCTCTACTCCTAGAGGTGTGGGAAACAACGTAACCATCGGCAATGTGGCATGTTAAAGACAGTTCAGCTTCACAACGACAGACGGACGACGAGGATGGGATTCGAACCGACGCGTGCAGAGCACAATGGATTAGCAGTCCATCGCCTTAACCACTCGGCCACCTCGTCACGTGAAACTTTGTCGGAACCCCTGCGGTTGGGCATTGTGCGATTCCTAAATTACCAGCAAGTACGTAGTAGTGTGAATCAAATAGTTTCCGTTGTTGATTTAATTAAACGTTACCTTTTTGAAAGTGTTCATTTTGGCCTAACGGAAGGTAAACGCCTGAAGAGAACTGTGCATGAGCAATCCATCGCCTTAGACATGTTTAGAGATATTATCAAGGATTGACCTTTATTCTTTTTCAAAATTGTTTTCAACGGATTTCAACATGAAACAGACAAAAAACAAACGAGACATTCAAGACTTTATGTAAAGGGAACAAGAGGTTTTCATTGGCTTCTCTACACAGCCAACTGGCTGGGTAATGTTGACTAAACCTCAGTACACTTTCCTGTCTTACGTTCAACTAACACTAACAGACGATCAGGTTTAAAATAACGTGCATAAAACTGATGTAACTGTTGAGGTACTTAAATCAACATGACCAAAACCCTGTCATATCTCTAACAAAGTGTTTATTTCAGTCGAACCGAGGACTTTTTGTGATAACCACATCACCACAGAAACCTGTTCGTGTGGATTCTTTGGTTATTTTGATAGATTTAGCCACACATTTTCTCTCTGTGCAACACTCCCCAAAGGGGCAATGCTTTTCGCCCACTTGCGAACTGTCCACCTTTCAAGCGTGAAGCGAATGTGACGGGCGGAACTGTGTGTAACCTTAAAAGTGCTTCATGACACAAGGAGTAACGTGTCTCAAGAGAGGCTTTTAACTCGCAGCGTATCAAAAGGAACGCGCTGTTTCTGCCCGGTTTCGAACCGAGGACCTTTCGCGTGTGAGGCGAACGTGATAACCACTACACTACAGAAACCTACACGCTGTGGTACTTGGTTGTATAAACGGATTTTGCCACATATTTTGCGATCGCTTGAAGGAACCGCACAAACTGTATGAGAAAGGCGGCGCATTTCCCAGGAATGCATGGATGCTGATTCTGAAACTGGCAAACAGCCACACACTTCTTAGTTCGGGTATCTCACCGATTTGTTTCAGACGTGAAGTGTGAGCAGTCAAGTCGCAGCTCTGCGATCTGACCGAATTGTGCAGGTATCTCCAAACCTGCTTCTGGTCGGCTACCTTCCTGCAGACTTCAGTTTCAACACACCTCCAACACACCTCTCTGTAATTATCAAGCAATCCTGAAAACCTTGATAAGCTGCTTCAACTATGTTTCATTGGGGTTGGAGCTAAAATCTGCAGGGCGGAAGCTCACCAGGAGCAGGGTCGGAGACCCCTGGTAGAGTGTGAGCATGCAATTCGTGAGCTTTGGCTTCACGTCGCATGGGATTTACTCGTTAAGTGTAGGTTGGCATTTAGCCACGACTGTGCTGAAATGGCACAGTGTATGCTCGTCTTTAGCGTAGTACAGGGGTCGGCAACGCCGGTCCAGAAGTGCTGCAGTCCTGGAGATTTTACTTCCAACCCTGATTAAACCTCATCCACCTGTAGTTCTCAGGTGACCCTTTAGACCTTGGTTAGCCTGTTCATGTGTGCTTGATTTGAGCTGGAGCTAAACTCTGCAGGACTGCTGCACTCCAGGACCGACGTTTGCCTACCCCTATGTTAAAAGGATCCAGGATGAACTTTGAGTCAGAAATATTAGCGCGCCAAAAGACGGACATACAGGCGTATAGCCAAGGGGGCACCCGGATTTGAACCGGGGACCTCTTGATCTGCAGTCAAATGCTCTACCACTGAGCTATACCCCCTCACAGAAGAAAAGTGGCTGAAGAATTGAAAAAGCATCATGTGTTATACTTCACCACAGTTAAAGCTGTCGTGATAATGTCCAAGTGAACCGTTAGACTGCCCTATTTGCGTTTAAACGCTTTAGCACTGACCTATAGAAATTGTGCTAGAGAAAACGCATGTTTTTAACCATTCCGCTAATGTTATTCAGTTGTTATGATTACTGTTTTGTTCCTCTTTCATCAAACATCAACAAAGGAACCACTCAACCCTGTCTTTACCACTTTCTAGACAGTTGGCACAAAGCATGGACTTTAGAGTCTGAAAACACTCAAGTGTCCGCCAGAGACTCTGGCGAGTAAGCACTTCAAAACTGGTGAAAAGAAAACACACTGATTTCTCTACTCCTAGAGGTGTGGGAAACAACGTAACCATCGGCAATGTGGCATGTTAAAGACAGTTCAGCTTCACAACGACAGACAGACGACGAGGATGGGATTCGAACCCACGCGTGCAGAGCACAATGGATTAGCAGTCCATCGCCTTAACCACTCGGCCACCTCGTCACGTGAAACTTTGTCGGAACCCCTGCGGTTGGGCATTGTGCGATTCCTAAATTACCAGCAAGTACGTAGTAGTGTGAATCAAATAGTTTCCGTTGTTGATTTAATTAAACGTTACCTTTTTGAAAGTGTTCATTTTGGCCTAACGGAAGGTAAACGCCTGAAGAGAACTGTGCATGAGCAATCCATCGCCTTAGACATGTTTAGAGATATTATCAAGGATTGACCTTTATTCTTTTTCAAAATTGTTTTCAACGGATTTCAACATGAAACAGACAAAAAACAAACGAGACATTCAAGACTTTATGTAAAGGGAACAAGAGGTTTTCATTGGCTTCTCTACACAGCCAACTGGCTGGGTAATGTTGACTAAACCTCAGTACACTTTCCTGTCTTACGTTCAACTAACACTAACAGACGATCAGGTTTAAAATAACGTGCATAAAACTGATGTAACTGTTGAGGTACTTAAATCAACATGACCAAAACCCTGTCATATCTCTAACAAAGTGTTTATTTCAGTCGAACCGAGGACTTTTTGTGATAACCACATCACCACAGAAACCTGTTCGTGTGGATTCTTTGGTTATTTTGATAGATTTAGCCACACATTTTCTCTCTGTGCAACACTCCCCAAAGGGGCAATGCTTTTCGCCCACTTGCGAACTGTCCACCTTTCAAGCGTGAAGCGAATGTGACGGGCGGAACTGTGTGTAACCTTAAAAGTGCTTCATGACACAAGGAGTAACGTGTCTCAAGAGAGGCTTTTAACTCGCAGCGTATCAAAATGAACGCGCTGTTTCTGCCCGGTTTCAAACCGAGGACCTTTCGCGTGTGAGGCGAACGTGATAACCACTACACTACAGAAACCTACATGCTGTGGTACTTGGTTGTATAAACGGATTTTGCCACATATTTTGCGATCGCTTGAAGGAACCGCACAAACTGTATGAGAAAGGCGGCGCATTTCCCAGGAATGCATGGATGCTGATTCTGAAACTGGCAAACAGCCACACACTTCTTAGTTCGGGTATCTCACCGATTTGTTTCAGACGTGAAGTGTGAGCAGTCAAGTCGCAGCTCTGCGATCTGACCGAATTGTGCAGGTATCTCCAAACCTGCTTCTGGTCGGCTACCTTCCTGCAGACTTCAGTTTCAACACACCTCCAACACACCTCTCTGTAATTATCAAGCAATCCTGAAAACCTTGATAAGCTGCTTCAACTATGTTTCATTGGGGTTGGAGCTAAAATCTGCAGGGCGGAAGCTCACCAGGAGCAGGGTCGGAGACCCCTGGTAGAGTGTGAGCATGCAATTCGTGAGCTTTGGCTTCACGTCGCATGGGATTTACTCGTTAAGTGTAGGTTGGCATTTAGCCACGACTGTGCTGAAATGGCACAGTGTATGCTCGTCTTTAGCGTAGTACAGGGGTCGGCAACGCCGGTCCAGAAGTGCTGCAGTCCTGGAGATTTTACTTCCAACCCTGATTAAACCTCATCCACCTGTAGTTCTCAGGTGACCCTTTAGACCTTGGTTAGCCTGTTCATGTGTGCTTGATTTGAGCTGAGGCTAAACTCTGCAGGACTGCTGCACTCCAGGACCGACGTTTGCCTACCCCTATGTTAAAAGGATCCAGGATGAACTTTGAGTCAGAAATATTAGCGCGCCAAAAGACGGACATACAGGCGTATAGCCAAGGGGGCACCCGGATTTGAACCGGGGACCTCTTGATCTGCAGTCAAATGCTCTACCACTGAGCTATACCCCCTCACAGAAGAAAAGTGGCTGAAGAATTGAAAAAGCATCATGTGTTATACTTCACCACAGTTAAAGCTGTCGTGATAATGTCCAAGTGAACCGTTAGACTGCCCTATTTGCGTTTAAACGCTTTAGCACTGACCTATAGAAATTGTGCTAGAGAAAACGCATGTTTTTAACCATTCCGCTAATGTTATTCAGTTGTTATGATTACTGTTTTGTTCCTCTTTCATCAAACATCAACAAAGGAACCACTCAACCCTGTCTTTACCACTTTCTAGACAGTTGGCACAAAGCATGGACTTTAGAGTCTGAAAACACTCAAGTGTCCGCCAGAGACTCTGGCGAGTAAGCACTTCAAAACTGGTGAAAAGAAAACACACTGATTTCTCTACTCCTAGAGGTGTGGGAAACAACGTAACCATCGGCAATGTGGCATGTTAAAGACAGTTCAGCTTCACAACGACAGACAGACGACGAGGATGGGATTCGAACCCACGCGTGCAGAGCACAATGGATTAGCAGTCCATCGCCTTAACCACTCGGCCACCTCGTCACGTGAAACTTTGTCGGAACCCCTGCGGTTGGGCATTGTGCGATTCCTAAATTACCAGCAAGTACGTAGTAGTGTGAATCAAATAGTTTCCGTTGTTGATTTAATTAAACGTTACCTTTTTGAAAGTGTTCATTTTGGCCTAACGGAAGGTAAACGCCTGAAGAGAACTGTGCATGAGCAATCCATCGCCTTAGACATGTTTAGAGATATTATCAAGGATTGACCTTTATTCTTTTTCAAAATTGTTTTCAACGGATTTCAACATGAAACAGACAAAAAACAAACGAGACATTCAAGACTTTATGTAAAGGGAACAAGAGGTTTTCATTGGCTTCTCTACACAGCCAACTGGCTGGGTAATGTTGACTAAACCTCAGTACACTTTCCTGTCTTACGTTCAACTAACACTAACAGACGATCAGGTTTAAAATAACGTGCATAAAACTGATGTAACTGTTGAGGTACTTAAATCAACATGACCAAAACCCTGTCATATCTCTAACAAAGTGTTTATTTCAGTCGAACCGAGGACTTTTTGTGATAACCACATCACCACAGAAACCTGTTCGTGTGGATTCTTTGGTTATTTTGATAGATTTAGCCACACATTTTCTCTCTGTGCAACACTCCCCAAAGGGGCAATGCTTTTCGCCCACTTGCGAACTGTCCACCTTTCAAGCGTGAAGCGAATGTGACGGGCGGAACTGTGTGTAACCTTAAAAGTGCTTCATGACACAAGGAGTAACGTGTCTCAAGAGAGGCTTTTAACTCGCAGCGTATCAAAATGAACGCGCTGTTTCTGCCCGGTTTCGAACCGAGGACCTTTCGCGTGTGAGGCGAACGTGATAACCACTACACTACAGAAACCTACACGCTGTGGTACTTGGTTGTATAAACGGATTTTGCCACATATTTTGCGATCGCTTGAAGGAACCGCACAAACTGTATGAGAAAGGCGGCGCATTTCCCAGGAATGCATGGATGCTGATTCTGAAACTGGCAAACAGCCACACACTTCTTAGTTCGGGTATCTCACCGATTTGTTTCAGACGTGAAGTGTGAGCAGTCAAGTCGCAGCTCTGCGATCTGACCGAATTGTGCAGGTATCTCCAAACCTGCTTCTGGTCGGCTACCTTCCTGCAGACTTCAGTTTCAACACACCTCCAACACACCTCTCTGTAATTATCAAGCAATCCTGAAAACCTTGATAAGCTGCTTCAACTATGTTTCATTGGGGTTGGAGCTAAAATCTGCAGGGCGGAAGCTCACCAGGAGCAGGGTCGGAGACCCCTGGTAGAGTGTGAGCATGCAATTCGTGAGCTTTGGCTTCACGTCGCATGGGATTTACTCGTTAAGTGTAGGTTGGCATTTAGCCACGACTGTGCTGAAATGGCACAGTGTATGCTCGTCTTTAGCGTAGTACAGGGGTCGGCAACGCCGGTCCAGAAGTGCTGCAGTCCTGGAGATTTTACTTCCAACCCTGATTAAACCTCATCCACCTGTAGTTCTCAGGTGACCCTTTAGACCTTGGTTAGCCTGTTCATGTGTGCTTGATTTGAGCTGAGGCTAAACTCTGCAGGACTGCTGCACTCCAGGACCGACGTTTGCCTACCCCTATGTTAAAAGGATCCAGGATGAACTTTGAGTCAGAAATATTAGCGCGCCAAAAGACGGACATACAGGCGTATAGCCAAGGGGGCACCCGGATTTGAACCGGGGACCTCTTGATCTGCAGTCAAATGCTCTACCACTGAGCTATACCCCCTCACAGAAGAAAAGTGGCTGAAGAATTGAAAAAGCATCATGTGTTATACTTCACCACAGTTAAAGCTGTCGTGATAATGTCCAAGTGAACCGTTAGACTGCCCTATTTGCGTTTAAACGCTTTAGCACTGACCTATAGAAATTGTGCTAGAGAAAACGCATGTTTTTAACCATTCCGCTAATGTTATTCAGTTGTTATGATTACTGTTTTGTTCCTCTTTCATCAAACATCAACAAAGGAACCACTCAACCCTGTCTTTACCACTTTCTAGACAGTTGGCACAAAGCATGGACTTTAGAGTCTGAAAACACTCAAGTGTCCGCCAGAGACTCTGGCGAGTAAGCACTTCAAAACTGGTGAAAAGAAAACACACTGATTTCTCTACTCCTAGAGGTGTGGGAAACAACGTAACCATCGGCAATGTGGCATGTTAAAGACAGTTCAGCTTCACAACGACAGACAGACGACGAGGATGGGATTCGAACCCACGCGTGCAGAGCACAATGGATTAGCAGTCCATCGCCTTAACCACTCGGCCACCTCGTCACGTGAAACTTTGTCGGAACCCCTGCGGTTGGGCATTGTGCGATTCCTAAATTACCAGCAAGTACGTAGTAGTGTGAATCAAATAGTTTCCGTTGTTGATTTAATTAAACGTTACCTTTTTGAAAGTGTTCATTTTGGCCTAACGGAAGGTAAACGCCTGAAGAGAACTGTGCATGAGCAATCCATCGCCTTAGACATGTTTAGAGATATTATCAAGGATTGACCTTTATTCTTTTTCAAAATTGTTTTCAACGGATTTCAACATGAAACAGACAAAAAACAAACGAGACATTCAAGACTTTATGTAAAGGGAACAAGAGGTTTTCATTGGCTTCTCTACACAGCCAACTGGC
Source organism: Paramisgurnus dabryanus (assembly GCF_030506205.2). Classification (NCBI taxonomy): domain Eukaryota; kingdom Metazoa; phylum Chordata; class Actinopteri; order Cypriniformes; family Cobitidae; genus Paramisgurnus; species Paramisgurnus dabryanus. The sequence goes on along the minus strand of NC_133350.1, from coordinate 30,663,736 downwards.
TGGGTAATGTTGACTAAACCTCAGTACACTTTCCTGTCTTACGTTCAACTAACACTAACAGACGATCAGGTTTAAAATAACGTGCATAAAACTGATGTAACTGTTGAGGTACTTAAATCAACATGACCAAAACCCTGTCATATCTCTAACAAAGTGTTTATTTCAGTCGAACCGAGGACTTTTTGTGATAACCACATCACCACAGAAACCTGTTCGTGTGGATTCTTTGGTTATTTTGATAGATTTAGCCACACATTTTCTCTCTGTGCAACACTCCCCAAAGGGGCAATGCTTTTCGCCCACTTGCGAACTGTCCACCTTTCAAGCGTGAAGCGAATGTGACGGGCGGAACTGTGTGTAACCTTAAAAGTGCTTCATGACACAAGGAGTAACGTGTCTCAAGAGAGGCTTTTAACTCGCAGCGTATCAAAAGGAACGCGCTGTTTCTGCCCGGTTTCGAACCGAGGACCTTTCGCGTGTGAGGCGAACGTGATAACCACTACACTACAGAAACCTACACGCTGTGGTACTTGGTTGTATAAACGGATTTTGCCACATATTTTGCGATCGCTTGAAGGAACCGCACAAACTGTATGAGAAAGGCGGCGCATTTCCCAGGAATGCATGGATGCTGATTCTGAAACTGGCAAACAGCCACACACTTCTTAGTTCGGGTATCTCACCGATTTGTTTCAGACGTGAAGTGTGAGCAGTCAAGTCGCAGCTCTGCGATCTGACCGAATTGTGCAGGTATCTCCAAACCTGCTTCTGGTCGGCTACCTTCCTGCAGACTTCAGTTTCAACACACCTCCAACACACCTCTCTGTAATTATCAAGCAATCCTGAAAACCTTGATAAGCTGCTTCAACTATGTTTCATTGGGGTTGGAGCTAAAATCTGCAGGGCGGAAGCTCACCAGGAGCAGGGTCGGAGACCCCTGGTAGAGTGTGAGCATGCAATTCGTGAGCTTTGGCTTCACGTCGCATGGGATTTACTCGTTAAGTGTAGGTTGGCATTTAGCCACGACTGTGCTGAAATGGCACAGTGTATGCTCGTCTTTAGCGTAGTACAGGGGTCGGCAACGCCGGTCCAGAAGTGCTGCAGTCCTGGAGATTTTACTTCCAACCCTGATTAAACCTCATCCACCTGTAGTTCTCAGGTGACCCTTTAGACCTTGGTTAGCCTGTTCATGTGTGCTTGATTTGAGCTGAGGCTAAACTCTGCAGGACTGCTGCACTCCAGGACCGACGTTTGCCTACCCCTATGTTAAAAGGATCCAGGATGAACTTTGAGTCAGAAATATTAGCGCGCCAAAAGACGGACATACAGGCGTATAGCCAAGAGGGCACCCGGATTTGAACCGGGGACCTCTTGATCTGCAGTCAAATGCTCTACCACTGAGCTATACCCCCTCACAGAAGAAAAGTGGCTGAAGAATTGAAAAAGCATCATGTGTTATACTTCACCACAGTTAAAGCTGTCGTGATAATGTCCAAGTGAACCGTTAGACTGCCCTATTTGCGTTTAAACGCTTTAGCACTGACCTATAGAAATTGTGCTAGAGAAAACGCATGTTTTTAACCATTCCGCTAATGTTATTCAGTTGTTATGATTACTGTTTTGTTCCTCTTTCATCAAACATCAACAAAGGAACCACTCAACCCTGTCTTTACCACTTTCTAGACAGTTGGCACAAAGCATGGACTTTAGAGTCTGAAAACACTCAAGTGTCCGCCAGAGACTCTGGCGAGTAAGCACTTCAAAACTGGTGAAAAGAAAACACACTGATTTCTCTACTCCTAGAGGTGTGGGAAACAACGTAACCATCGGCAATGTGGCATGTTAAAGACAGTTCAGCTTCACAACGACAGACAGACGACGAGGATGGGATTCGAACCCACGCGTGCAGAGCACAATGGATTAGCAGTCCATCGCCTTAACCACTCGGCCACCTCGTCACGTGAAACTTTGTCGGAACCCCTGCGGTTGGGCATTGTGCGATTCCTAAATTACCAGCAAGTACGTAGTAGTGTGAATCAAATAGTTTCCGTTGTTGATTTAATTAAACGTTACCTTTTTGAAAGTGTTCATTTTGGCCTAACGGAAGGTAAACGCCTGAAGAGAACTGTGCATGAGCAATCCATCGCCTTAGACATGTTTAGAGATATTATCAAGGATTGACCTTTATTCTTTTTCAAAATTGTTTTCAACGGATTTCAACATGAAACAGACAAAAAACAAACGAGACATTCAAGACTTTATGTAAAGGGAACAAGAGGTTTTCATTGGCTTCTCTACACAGCCAACTGGCTGGGTAATGTTGACTAAACCTCAGTACACTTTCCTGTCTTACGTTCAACTAACACTAACAGACGATCAGGTTTAAAATAACGTGCATAAAACTGATGTAACTGTTGAGGTACTTAAATCAACATGACCAAAACCCTGTCATATCTCTAACAAAGTGTTTATTTCAGTCGAACCGAGGACTTTTTGTGATAACCACATCACCACAGAAACCTGTTCGTGTGGATTCTTTGGTTATTTTGATAGATTTAGCCACACATTTTCTCTCTGTGCAACACTCCCCAAAGGGGCAATGCTTTTCGCCCACTTGCGAACTGGCCACCTTTCAAGCGTGAAGCGAATGTGACGGGCGGAACTGTGTGTAACCTTAAAAGTGCTTCATGACACAAGGAGTAACGTGTCTCAAGAGAGGCTTTTAACTCGCAGCGTATCAAAAGGAACGCGCTGTTTCTGCCCGGTTTCGAACCGAGGACCTTTCGCGCGGCCGCCGTGAATTCTTTAGCTAAACGGCCCTAAACCGAATCCCATTCATTTTCAATGGTAGTGCTAAAACACTACGGATGCAATATACTTTCGGCCACTGGCGCTCTCGCGGCGCACTTCCGTGTTTTGCATCGCCGGGAAATTTGAGTCATGTTAACTTCCTCGTTGGAAAGACAACTCTGCAATCCTGCTTTACTTCTCAAAGGTAAGTTTATTTACAGTACACATCACATAAACGTTTAATGGCTGCAACTGTTGAAATGCGTGGATTTTTTTGAACGTGCCAGTGTCGCGTTGTCAGAGATTGTAATCAAATGTCTCTCTAAAACGCATCATTAAGCTGTTTGCAAGGTGAAATATCAATGAACATAACTATAATTCACATTCATTGCAGTAATATTTCGTTTCTGTAAAACGCTGTTTATGTTTACATATATGTTTAGGACTTGAATATTATTTACAGGCTCATCTCTCTAAATTTACGTACGTCATGTAAGTTAATGTAGTTTTTTATGTTTACTCCTCGATACATTTATTGCGTTTTATTAGTAAGTTATGACACTTTAGGTTTCTGTAAACATGCACGTAATGTCCATAGACCGTAAAAACCCAGTAGGGCCAAGCTCAAATCGCGGCAGTGGCAGCTAGTACTGGCACTTCCGGCATTAGTAGTGGCACTTCCGGCATCTGGCTCATTTTGAGGCATCTAGTAGTGGCACTTCCGCGCGGCAGTGGCAGCTAGTGGTGGCACTTCCGGCATCTGGCTCATTTTGAGGCATCTAGTAGTGGCACTTGAGGCATCTGACTTATCTTGTTTGTGGCACCTCCGGCATCTTAAGGCAGCTAATCGTGGCACTTCCGGCATCGGACTCATCTTGAGGCAGCTAGTGGTGGCACCGTGACTTTTTGAGGCAGCTGACAGTTTTTGTGTCATTTTGGGGTAGCACCGCCTCGTATATTTGTACCAGCTGTTTACGCGGTTTTTGTGCTGTCATAATGTTTGCGTACTGGCTGTCAGACGGCCATGTGTGAGTGTGTTGTCATGATTGTGCGCGCACGCTGGCTGACAGTCGTTTATAGGTGCGGGCATTTCGAGATGCCACGGTTACTCTTGAGATGCCACCACTCTGCCCCCCGGAATAGAAATAATAGAATTCTAGTTTTCTCACTTTGTTCATCTTATCTTATTATTTTAGCAGGCAGACTGAGAAACACGTGGCTAAAATATTTATAATTTATTTAAACAGTATTTTAAAACCAGGAAGCCCCCATCTTTTACTAATCTTACAGTATTGCATTTCTCTTGTCTACCGGTAGGTGCCCCCAAGCACAAACGAGAAACACCGCCTATGCTTTTACTTATTGTGCCCCCTGCAAGTTGTTGATTGTCAATTTTATTTTTAAATATCTTTTTTTGTTCTGCAGATTAGAACTTAATAATACGGAATAATTATGAAATCATTTTCAGTTTTAGTTTAACCTTTCTATTTGAATTTGGTTTTTACACATCATTTAAATATTTTAATTCATAATTTTTGTTACAATGGAAATTCTATTTTGTTCATTTTGTGCCCAAGAAAAACGGCATGAGAAACAATAGATTAGGGATGTGCCCGAAGCCGAATACGTTATTCAGAAGGGCACGGATAATGGCTTTAAAACGAATAACGAATTCATCCGAATAACAGAAAAAATATTCGGCCAGACATAATCACGTGTTTACTGGAACAGCGCTAAATTATACACCCCTTAAAGCATGTATAATATGTGTGTGAAGTGAATGAGTGCAATCTATAAAATGACATGAATGACATTTTCTGCGTGTCCCTTAGAAACGAGCTGTTTTGGAATTAGTTTTAAAACGCTGCTAATATCAAACTTCTTTTAACCCAACTGTAAAAAATTAGCCTTTTAGTTTTTATTTTATTTTATTTAATTACACAAGACCAGAAAACCTTGATAAAAAGCTGCACTCTGATAATAAAATATTCGTTAATAACTCCGTGTCTCCGTGACTTCGGTCACAGATGATCTTTTAGTTAAAGCAAGCTTCATTGTCAATCTAGGTGAATATACAATAAATAAGTAAATAGATAAAAATATGAAAATGTAACATTTTAAAAGCAAAATTTAAACTGAAGATTATGACATGAATTGCAATTAACATAGAAAATAAATTAAGTAAATAACAACTGAAACATTTGAATTAAATCTTTCTAATTACCTTATTGTTTAAAATAATTTTGCTTGTTTTGAAACTAAGTCAAAACTGACTTTAAAATAATAGAGCATACTGTTATTTGAAATTTTAAACGAATATCTGATTATTTATTAATTTAGATGAAAATTAATAAGGAAGTTTTTTTAAACAATTCGTTCTGTTCGCGCAAACGGTGTAGGCTATGGACATCGTTAATAATGAGTTCAGCAAGTTTGTAGTAATGCTTATTATGCTTTCGTAAATTCTTGTCAAAAGAATTTGTTTTTGAACTATTCTGTCAGTGCACGTACTTGCGTGTCTGTGTGTTGCGTTTCGGATCTGTCAGTCAACGCGAGTCTTGTCGATCTTAATAACTTTTTAACTTAAAACTTATCTCTCTTAATAACTCTTTAAACGTCAAGCAAGTCCTGCATTTTATTTTCAAATTCCGACATGTTTTTAAACCGAAACCAAGATGTCAGACATGACACGCATCTTAGTATTAATAATTTCACTCTCAGAAAACGTATGTTTAATTAATAGATGTTTAAGTATTTGAATCGCTAAACGAGGGATTAATGTAGGCTACTTATTTTTTCTGAAAACATCCCACTCATTTAGACAGAATGGGTCACATATGTAACTGTGCTGAAAGACACAATAAACGCTTAAAGGTGATTGTTACAGATACAAATACAAATACTGACTCCGCTGCACACCCCTACAATAGATTACAATAAATTAAATCAAGACAATAAAATATATAATGTATACTCTATATGCAGTAAAATACATACAATCACAAAATAGAAAATTTTATAAATTGTACAGTTGCTCAATAAACAGTATGAACGAGGAAAACAGTGCACAATGAGTAGCCTAGGTAACAAGAAATTCGAAAATAACAGGAATGTCACTGTAATAACTAATTGTTATATGATTCTGTGCCGGTATAATTACATATAGTTTTGTTACATTATTTTAATATTTTATATATTCTGTTAATTCATATGACACAAACCTGCACATCGTGGTGGTGAGGAGAATGAGAATGTTTCACTTACAGTACATAAAGTGACAAATACCAAGCATTAGTACACAATGCTCTTTTTGCAACAAATCAATTGTGGATATGAAACATATCTTGGTTGTTTGGTCTGATAAACAAACTGTGATGTTTTTCTTTTACTTATTTTTTAAAAAGTTTTACATTCACAACACAATAACTAAAAAGAGTCATTCAAAATTTATTTTGAACATTTATTCACACTAAATCACAGGTGTTAATGTACAGTGCTGCACTGCTGGCCCTGGGGTACATGTGAATCTCCACCCTGTGTGGTCAAAGACAAGTAATAACAGTATGGTATTTTTTATTTGAGAAACCTTATATCAGAACTTGATAAGGTCTTGGCCCCGGCGTTTCCCGTTTGTGCTTGGGGGCACCTACCGGTAGACAAGCGAATTGCAATACTGTAATAATTGGTAAAAGAGGAGGTTTCCTAGTTTTAAAATACTGTTTAAATAAATTAGAAACATTTTAGCCACGTGCTTCTCAGCCTGCCCGCTAAAATAATAAGATGAACAAAGTGAGAAAACTAGAATTATATTATTTCTATTCCGGTGCGCAGAGTGGTGGCATCTCAAGAGTAACCGTGGCATCTCGAAATACCCGCACCTATAAACAGTGGTGTAGTGCAGGGTATACGCAGGTATACGGAGTATACCCACCTCTTTATTTGATGGCATGGGGTATACCCACTTCTACTGGGGGCATAAATTTAGAGTATACCCACTTCTCCAGACACCACTACACCACGACTAAAAACCTAAAAACGACTGTCAGCCAGCGTGCGCGCACATTCATGACAACACACACGCACACGCACACACACGCACCTCGCGTGAATTAAATGAACGCCAGCGAAATGCCATAGTGCCAAGAGTTGTGGCACCTAGTTCCCCATAGTTCCCGAGGCATCTCGAAATGGCCGACTGACAGCCAGCACGACAGCACAAAGACCGCGTAAAACAGCTGGTACAAATATATGACGCTGAAGTGCCACCCCTAAATGACACAAAAACTGTCAGCTGCCTCAAAAAGTCACGGTGCCACCACTAGCTGCCTCAAAATGAGTCCGATGACGGAAGTGCCACGATTAGCTGCCTTAAGATGCCGGAGGTGCCACAAACAAAATAAGTCAGATGCCTCAAGTGCCACTACTAGATGCCTCAAAATGAGCCAGATGCCGGAAGTGCCACTACTGATGCCGGAAGTGCCACTACTAGCTGCCACTGCCGCGATTTGAGCTTGCTGTCTCTCTAAAAACCCTTACGAAAATTAACCATGGTTTTATTGTGATAAAAGTGTAGTAACTATGTTTTTTTTTGTGTATGTATTGATTACTATGAGCAAAACCATTGTTTAACTACACCAACCATGATTTAATTATGGGTTTTGAAAACCATAGTTGTCATAACCATGGTTATTTTGTGGTTACCATGGTTTTACAACAGTAACCACGTTTTTTTTGTTTCAACTGTAGTAAAAGACATGACTGCTTTTAATGTGAAATGTTTTATTTGTATTGGAAAACAAAATATGCAGTTCAGTGTTGCAGCACAACATTATTTGTATTGCATATCCAAACATACCTGACACTTTACAATGCTTTAATCTAAATCTAAAAGTCTTTATTTTAAAATCTGTGCTTTTCCTGTTTTACAGGTCATCATGCACAAAAAGGTAGTTTTCTCCCAGGAAGGGCTAAAGTTGCATTCCGTAAGGGACCACTGGGTTATCTTCTTCAGGAACCAACTGACCAGGCCAGGGTTATCAAAAACAACCCGTCTCTGAAGGACAAATCAGCACCAATAAAGGAGGAGCTTGTTAGACAAAATGCTTTGACTGTGGTACGTCAAGGAGGAGGTGATGCATCAGACAAAAAAGAAGTATTTGGTGAATACATTCTGCAGTTTGGCAAACGCAACACAGAATTATAAGCTGCAGCAATACCTACTGAGACAGCAGCAACAGTCAGGTGACTGTTTATCTGTGGTTACCCACAGGTCAGTCGTTTTTTCCACAGAAAAGAATACTTGCCATATAATCACACAAACATGCATTAAGATTGAATTGTTCTCTATGTATCTTGTTATACAGTTAAAGGGATAGTCCACCTAAAAATGAAAATTATTTCGTAATTTACTCACCCTCATGTTGTTACAAAGCTGTTTACTTTTCTTTGTTCTGATGAACATGAAGGAAGATATTTTGAGGAATGTTTGTATCCAAACCGTTCGTGAGTCCCATTCTCTTCTTTATTAATCCTTTTTCCTACCTTGGAAGTAAATGGGTCTCATGAACCGTTTGGTTACAGACAATCATCAAAATATCTTCCTTCATGTTCATCAGAACAAAGAAATGTATACAGCTTTGTAACAACATGATAGTGAGTAAGTTATTTGGGTAAACTATACCTTTAACACGGAGGTAAATTGGAAAAATATTCAAGAAGAGTGTAAAAGCAACCCTGTAATTATTGTCTGTCTACAACAGAAATGGATGAAGACACAGAGTTGGAGTGTTCAATGCTGAGCATCACCCCCTCTAAACTACAGGTACCATGTAAGTATTTTTCTGTACTGAGTGCATGTTATTTATTATTAGTTTATTTGTCAAACAATACACAAATGTTTAATATATTTTTATGTGTCATATATGTTCTGTTAACTACAGCATCATCATCCTCAACAACTGAAGTGAGATGCTCTATGGCAGGGGTGGGCAACCCTGGTCCTGGAGGGCCACTGTCCTGCAGAGTTTAGTTCCAACCCTAATTAAAAATTCAAGTCTTCAGGATCACTTGGAAATGAAATTCAGGTGTGTTTAATTAGGGTTGGAACTAAACTCTGCAGGACAGTGGCCCTCCAGGACCCAGGGTTCCCCACTCCTGCTCTATGGAAAAAGGAAAAGGTTTTTACACATTTAGGTTCAACGCTGGAGTAGAAACTGATGAACTGAGATGAAATGCTCTCTGAAACTGAATATAAATCTTCTTATTGTTTCAGGGTTTCGCTCCGGCCATGTTTCATTAACAATAGTGTGTGTGCTGTTGGCATTATACTAACATTTCAGGAGGCTGTAGATTGATTTCATCCCTATCATGAATTGATACAAACCCTGTTCAGGGTAAGTGTTCACTTTTTTGGAAACATAAACATTTCTGTCTACTAACACATGAGGAATTGCATGTTCTTGCATTTTGCCCTTTCACATTCCCTGCCACAGTTTGTGATGTTTGACATAATGTATCCTTTTTATGTAAACATTTAAAGGGATAGTTCAGCAAAAATGAAAATTTATTAACCTAGCCTTATGTTGTTTTAAATATGTGTGAATTTCTTTCATCTGAAATAGAAACAAAAGAATATATTTTGATTAATGATGGTAAGCAGTCCGTTGACGGTACCTATTGACTTCCATAGTAGGGAAAACGAATACTATGAAAGTCAGTGGGTACCGTCAACTGTGTGCCTAACATTATTTATCAAAATATAGTCTTTTGTGTTCAACACAAGAAAGAAACTCATACAGGTTTACAACAACATGAGGCTTTTTGCGTGAACTATTCCTTTAAATGTAAACAGATCACTTAAAACTGCTTGTTATTAACAAGATTTGTGTCTTGTAGAACCTCCTGCTTTCCTATCAAAGCCTTGTGATGACACTAAAAAGTCACCAGTCTATGGTAAATATACTGTATTTCTGTCTCTTTGATCAAACATTTGAGTTCAATATACTGTAGTTATAATCTTTTGTTTTTTGTTTTTTTGAAAACACCTGCACCCCTTCTTAAAGAGCTGAAATTTCTTGAGTAAGAACCATCACCTTTCACACAATCAAAGAAAAGTGTTTCAGCTACAGGTGTGTTTTATGTCAGGTTTTTGGGTGATTCTATCTCGGCCCACATTTACATCTTAACTGTTTAGCTTAGATGTATTGTACACTGTTTTTCGGGAGAGCACAGCGTTGTAGACAACTTTCATGCACGCAGGACACTTACTTTGAGGACTGTGGCAAAAACGGTAAGAGTGTATTGCACTCGATTGGACTAGACAGGATTATGTTGAATCAACTCTATATTTGGATTGATTAATATATCCTTTTAAAAAAAAATCCTTAATCCTTTTTAAATTCTAGTTTTTAGAAACTCTCTCATCTTCACGAACCACATCACGTAGTGTCCCACAAACAGCGGAGGCATCACATGGTAATATTGTAGTTGTTTTTCTTTGTTTACTTGTATTTTTTGTTTTAGAACATTTTACAACTTGTTAATTGTTTTTGTGCATTCAGATCCATGATCCTCTGCTTCTGGTTGTTCTGTGCGCAGCCCACCATCTCTGCATTAGACAGTTCAAAGTAAGAGAGCAAAAATACAAACGTGATTATCATAATTCATATGTTTTCTTCTAAATTTCAATCATACTCAGACACATGAACCCTTTCTAAAGCTTCTCCACATCTTCCTGGCTATGATCATGATGTGCTTCACTGGAATTGTTCTCATCAGCAGAGGATCTGGATGAAAACATAGCTGGAATAAATGGGTCTATGGCCAGGCTCCACTCCTGTGAGCAACCCTATGAAGACCGTGTCACTGTGGCGTTTACCTCCTCAGCCAGAGCTGATAGACACAGCCATGTACCAGGGCCTAGCAAACCAGTACAAAATTGCAGATGTGGAGAAGGCACAGTACCAGTGGGTAGACAGGTGAGGTGTTTTAATTGGCACAAAACTGACTGCCTACAATTTTTTGACATAGTATGGGCATAGATAATGAGTATTACACTTCATATTTACTGATGAATGTTGGAATGATTGTTTAACAACAGCTGTGACATTTAAATACACATTTCTGTCGTGCTTTCAGGGATTGCTGTGCAGCATTTAGAGTGCCAGAACTTCAGGCAAGCGAACACCTGAACTGGAAAGCTTGGAAGACTAGAGATGCCATTATTGCTGAGGGTGCTTCTGGTGACTTTCGAAACACATGTGCGTCAAGGTGTCACTTTAATCAACACATCATAATCAAGCTGGAAGTTGATGTGACAGAGGGACATCACAGCAGGAGGGCTACCACTTCCACCAGACTCAGTGGATCACTGGCACACGTGTTTCCTCAGAGCTGTTTCAAACACAGGGGATGATTGGAGTGGCCCGCTGAAACGTCTGGTGGACCTAAAACCATTGGGTGTTAATCTCCCTGGTGTGTTTGACTCATCTCTTATTGCAGACATCAATACCGTGTCAAAGAGGGTGTTAGGCATGCCTAAGTATCCTGCTCTTCAGGTATCCAACAAATATTCTCAGGAGAGGTTTGAGTTTGTTGAACCTGGATGTCGTCCTGTTGTGCTTTATTGGAGAAAGCACAGGAACAAGACAGATCTGCCTTTGCATCCAGCTAAGCGTAGCCCAAGCCCACTGCCCAGGCTGGAGACCTTTCTGCTGATCTTGTTGTGCCATCAAGTCATGATGAGCCAGGGTCAGGTAAATATTTTAAGAAAGAAAAACATGCGCTGAAGTTATCATGCACTCACTGCCTTTAAAATAAAACTCTTAATGCTATTTTATTCTTGTAGGATCCATTACCACCATTGATGTGCCCTTGCTGTCCTCATATCATTGTGCTGATGTAGAGCTGCAGTCAAAACCAGGTAAATATATGACAAATGAACAGCATGAAATGTGTTTATTCTCTGTACATAACACTAAACACTTGCTACAATTATAACAGGTTGTTGATGAAAGTGCTATTATTCTTGTAGAATCCATTGACGTGCTGCCTGTGCCATCGGTGTCATTGCCTTAAAGTGCCTGCATAGAGCCTCAGACAGAGATAGGTATATATTTTAAAGTACACACTGTTTTACCAAATGCTATTATAATTTATTCAGGACAAACAGATTAATGTTTCTATTTTCCTTGCTGTAGAAACCACACATATTCCCCTGCTGCCCGTAGTGGCCTCACCTGCAAAGGCCCGTACCTGACTTGTGAAGACTGGTGGGAGGGTGTTTGTTCTAGACCACAAACGATGGACATCCCCAATGAAGGAGGCCATTGACAAATTGCTTAACAAACATCATGAGAAGAAGGACATCCTTAAGCTTGTGGATCAGCAGTATGCAGCAATGGTTCAAAACTCCTGCACTGATCCAAACACCATGCTCCATCTAACAACTAAACTACACATTTCACAATATATTAAGCACTAAGCCAAACGACTGAACACCAGTTCTTTTTTAAACACCAGTGATGAGAAACTTAATCAGAGACAGCACCTCTGACACTCCCTGACAGAGGGGAGGGAGACCACCAGTGTGCCAGTGGTAACAATAAACTCTGCCATTCCAAACCCACCTGCACCTGCTCTGACCACACCAATTACTCAAGAGTCCACCGAGAAAGTAGTTGAGGGTATTATGGAGAGAAAAAGCAGACAAAGATGTGTCTTGCCTGTGGACAGCCAAAGTCTCACTATGATAGAGATGTCTTCTCTATTAAATTTTTTATCAGCAAGCCCCTGTTGGGTATTTTTACTGCTCTACAAAGGTGTTTAAAGCTTATAGCATTGAGGGACTAACAAATCCTAGACATTTTGCAAAAACAAAATGAGTAACATTCCCTTGGCAAGACATTTTGCTTGTGTGTGTACTTTTATTGAAAGGGTTAATAAAACAAAACATTCTTTGAAACATGTCTTGGTTTGTATAGTGTGTCTGTTTGCTATTTCTATCTTATATTGACATTACTTCACTTAACAGTTATTTTATCTGTATAGAGTTATTAAAATAGTCAAACAACAGTTAAATAAAAATAACTAAACCAGTTTAATTTAGGAAACAAATAAAGAAGTTGTTCATAAAAACTTAGTTTTTTAATTACAATTGCCCACCTGTTGTAATGATTTAATATTTATATACATGTACTCCTTATAGGTTTGTTGTTAATGCACATTTGATAAAATCTATATCATAATGTCAACATTTTCTACTGACACAACACACAAATGCAGAAAAAATAGCACATTTTAGAGATAAGTTAATGTTATAATTTCAAATTCTTATATTATGTGTCTATTATGCTTAAACTGCACACAAACGTGCAAAACAATAGTGCCTTGTGTGGGCTTCGAACCCCGGTCCAAGCCAAAATAAAAAAAAGGTGAAAAATATGATTGGTTGTGACATCATTCCAGCACCTGGGACAGCAGCAGAAAAGCTTCAATTTGATTGGCTGTCACTGCATTACAACTATTCACGGCTGGCCCCCGCGTGTGAGGCGAACGTGATAACCACTACACTACAGAAACCTACACGCTGTGGTACTTGGTTGTATAAACGGATTTTGCCACATATTTTGCGATCGCTTGAAGGAACCGCACAAACTGTATGAGAAAGGCGGCGCATTTCCCAGGAATGCATGGATGCTGATTCTGAAACTGGCAAACAGCCACACACTTCTTAGTTCGGGTATCTCACCGATTTGTTTCAGACGTGAAGTGTGAGCAGTCAAGTCGCAGCTCTGCGATCTGACCGAATTGTGCAGGTATCTCCAAACCTGCTTCTGGTCGGCTACCTTCCTGCAGACTTCAGTTTCAACACACCTCCAACACACCTCTCTGTAATTATCAAGCAATCCTGAAAACCTTGATAAGCTGCTTCAACTATGTTTCATTGGGGTTGGAGCTAAAATCTGCAGGGCGGAAGCTCACCAGGAGCAGGGTCGGAGACCCCTGGTAGAGTGTGAGCATGCAATTCGTGAGCTTTGGCTTCACGTCGCATGGGATTTACTCGTTAAGTGTAGGTTGGCATTTAGCCACGACTGTGCTGAAATGGCACAGTGTATGCTCGTCTTTAGCGTAGTACAGGGGTCGGCAACGCCGGTCCAGAAGTGCTGCAGTCCTGGAGATTTTACTTCCAACCCTGATTAAACCTCATCCACCTGTAGTTCTCAGGTGACCCTTTAGACCTTGGTTAGCCTGTTCATGTGTGCTTGATTTGAGCTGGAGCTAAACTCTGCAGGACTGCTGCACTCCAGGACCGACGTTTGCCTACCCCTATGTTAAAAGGATCCAGGATGAACTTTGAGTCAGAAATATTAGCGCGCCAAAAGACGGACATACAGGCGTATAGCCAAGGGGGCACCCGGATTTGAACCGGGGACCTCTTGATCTGCAGTCAAATGCTCTACCACTGAGCTATACCCCCTCACAGAAGAAAAGTGGCTGAAGAATTGAAAAAGCATCATGTGTTATACTTCACCACAGTTAAAGCTGTCGTGATAATGTCCAAGTGAACCGTTAGACTGCCCTATTTGCGTTTAAACGCTTTAGCACTGACCTATAGAAATTGTGCTAGAGAAAACGCATGTTTTTAACCATTCCGCTAATGTTATTCAGTTGTTATGATTACTGTTTTGTTCCTCTTTCATCAAACATCAACAAAGGAACCACTCAACCCTGTCTTTACCACTTTCTAGACAGTTGGCACAAAGCATGGACTTTAGAGTCTGAAAACACTCAAGTGTCCGCCAGAGACTCTGGCGAGTAAGCACTTCAAAACTGGTGAAAAGAAAACACACTGATTTCTCTACTCCTAGAGGTGTGGGAAACAACGTAACCATCGGCAATGTGGCATGTTAAAGACAGTTCAGCTTCACAACGACAGACAGACGACGAGGATGGGATTCGAACCCACGCGTGCAGAGCACAATGGATTAGCAGTCCATCGCCTTAACCACTCGGCCACCTCGTCACGTGAAACTTTGTCGGAACCCCTGCGGTTGGGCATTGTGCGATTCCTAAATTACCAGCAAGTACGTAGTAGTGTGAATCAAATAGTTTCCGTTGTTGATTTAATTAAACGTTACCTTTTTGAAAGTGTTCATTTTGGCCTAACGGAAGGTAAACGCCTGAAGAGAACTGTGCATGAGCAATCCATCGCCTTAGACATGTTTAGAGATATTATCAAGGATTGACCTTTATTCTTTTTCAAAATTGTTTTCAACGGATTTCAACATGAAACAGACAAAAAACAAACGAGACATTCAAGACTTTATGTAAAGGGAACAAGAGGTTTTCATTGGCTTCTCTACACAGCCAACTGGCTGGGTAATGTTGACTAAACCTCAGTACACTTTCCTGTCTTACGTTCAACTAACACTAACAGACGATCAGGTTTAAAATAACGTGCATAAAACTGATGTAACTGTTGAGGTACTTAAATCAACATGACCAAAACCCTGTCATATCTCTAACAAAGTGTTTATTTCAGTCGAACCGAGGACTTTTTGTGATAACCACATCACCACAGAAACCTGTTCGTGTGGATTCTTTGGTTATTTTGATAGATTTAGCCACACATTTTCTCTCTGTGCAACACTCCCCAAAGGGGCAATGCTTTTCGCCCACTTGCGAACTGTCCACCTTTCAAGCGTGAAGCGAATGTGACGGGCGGAACTGTGTGTAACCTTAAAAGTGCTTCATGACACAAGGAGTAACGTGTCTCAAGAGAGGCTTTTAACTCGCAGCGTATCAAAAGGAACGCGCTGTTTCTGCCCGGTTTCGAACCGAGGACCTTTCGCGTGTGAGGCGAACGTGATAACCACTACACTACAGAAACCTACACGCTGTGGTACTTGGTTGTATAAACGGATTTTGCCACATATTTTGCGATCGCTTGAAGGAACCGCACAAACTGTATGAGAAAGGCGGCGCATTTCCCAGGAATGCATGGATGCTGATTCTGAAACTGGCAAACAGCCACACACTTCTTAGTTCGGGTATCTCACCGATTTGTTTCAGACGTGAAGTGTGAGCAGTCAAGTCGCAGCTCTGCGATCTGACCGAATTGTGCAGGTATCTCCAAACCTGCTTCTGGTCGGCTACCTTCCTGCAGACTTCAGTTTCAACACACCTCCAACACACCTCTCTGTAATTATCAAGCAATCCTGAAAACCTTGATAAGCTGCTTCAACTATGTTTCATTGGGGTTGGAGCTAAAATCTGCAGGGCGGAAGCTCACCAGGAGCAGGGTCGGAGACCCCTGGTAGAGTGTGAGCATGCAATTCGTGAGCTTTGGCTTCACGTCGCATGGGATTTACTCGTTAAGTGTAGGTTGGCATTTAGCCACGACTGTGCTGAAATGGCACAGTGTATGCTCGTCTTTAGCGTAGTACAGGGGTCGGCAACGCCGGTCCAGAAGTGCTGCAGTCCTGGAGATTTTACTTCCAACCCTGATTAAACCTCATCCACCTGTAGTTCTCAGGTGACCCTTTAGACCTTGGTTAGCCTGTTCATGTGTGCTTGATTTGAGCTGGAGCTAAACTCTGCAGGACTGCTGCACTCCAGGACCGACGTTTGCCTACCCCTATGTTAAAAGGATCCAGGATGAACTTTGAGTCAGAAATATTAGCGCGCCAAAAGACGGACATACAGGCGTATAGCCAAGGGGGCACCCGGATTTGAACCGGGGACCTCTTGATCTGCAGTCAAATGCTCTACCACTGAGCTATACCCCCTCACAGAAGAAAAGTGGCTGAAGAATTGAAAAAGCATCATGTGTTATACTTCACCACAGTTAAAGCTGTCGTGATAATGTCCAAGTGAACCGTTAGACTGCCCTATTTGCGTTTAAACGCTTTAGCACTGACCTATAGAAATTGTGCTAGAGAAAACGCATGTTTTTAACCATTCCGCTAATGTTATTCAGTTGTTATGATTACTGTTTTGTTCCTCTTTCATCAAACATCAACAAAGGAACCACTCAACCCTGTCTTTACCACTTTCTAGACAGTTGGCACAAAGCATGGACTTTAGAGTCTGAAAACACTCAAGTGTCCGCCAGAGACTCTGGCGAGTAAGCACTTCAAAACTGGTGAAAAGAAAACACACTGATTTCTCTACTCCTAGAGGTGTGGGAAACAACGTAACCATCGGCAATGTGGCATGTTAAAGACAGTTCAGCTTCACAACGACAGACAGACGACGAGGATGGGATTCGAACCCACGCGTGCAGAGCACAATGGATTAGCAGTCCATCGCCTTAACCACTCGGCCACCTCGTCACGTGAAACTTTGTCGGAACCCCTGCGGTTGGGCATTGTGCGATTCCTAAATTACCAGCAAGTACGTAGTAGTGTGAATCAAATAGTTTCCGTTGTTGATTTAATTAAACGTTACCTTTTTGAAAGTGTTCATTTTGGCCTAACGGAAGGTAAACGCCTGAAGAGAACTGTGCATGAGCAATCCATCGCCTTAGACATGTTTAGAGATATTATCAAGGATTGACCTTTATTCTTTTTCAAAATTGTTTTCAACGGATTTCAACATGAAACAGACAAAAAACAAACGAGACATTCAAGACTTTATGTAAAGGGAACAAGAGGTTTTCATTGGCTTCTCTACACAGCCAACTGGCTGGGTAATGTTGACTAAACCTCAGTACACTTTCCTGTCTTACGTTCAACTAACACTAACAGACGATCAGGTTTAAAATAACGTGCATAAAACTGATGTAACTGTTGAGGTACTTAAATCAACATGACCAAAACCCTGTCATATCTCTAACAAAGTGTTTATTTCAGTCGAACCGAGGACTTTTTGTGATAACCACATCACCACAGAAACCTGTTCGTGTGGATTCTTTGGTTATTTTGATAGATTTAGCCACACATTTTCTCTCTGTGCAACACTCCCCAAAGGGGCAATGCTTTTCGCCCACTTGCGAACTGTCCACCTTTCAAGCGTGAAGCGAATGTGACGGGCGGAACTGTGTGTAACCTTAAAAGTGCTTCATGACACAAGGAGTAACGTGTCTCAAGAGAGGCTTTTAACTCGCAGCGTATCAAAAGGAACGCGCTGTTTCTGCCCGGTTTCGAACCGAGGACCTTTCGTGTGTGAGGCGAACGTGATAACCACTACACTACAGAAACCTACACGCTGTGGTACTTGGTTGTATAAACGGATTTTGCCACATATTTTGCGATCGCTTGAAGGAACCGCACAAACTGTATGAGAAAGGCGGCGCATTTCCCAGGAATGCATGGATGCTGATTCTGAAACTGGCAAACAGCCACACACTTCTTAGTTCGGGTATCTCACCGATTTGTTTCAGACGTGAAGTGTGAGCAGTCAAGTCGCAGCTCTGCGATCTGACCGAATTGTGCAGGTATCTCCAAACCTGCTTCTGGTCGGCTACCTTCCTGCAGACTTCAGTTTCAACACACCTCCAACACACCTCTCTGTAATTATCAAGCAATCCTGAAAACCTTGATAAGCTGCTTCAACTATGTTTCATTGGGGTTGGAGCTAAAATCTGCAGGGCGGAAGCTCACCAGGAGCAGGGTCGGAGACCCCTGGTAGAGTGTGAGCATGCAATTCGTGAGCTTTGGCTTCACGTCGCATGGGATTTACTCGTTAAGTGTAGGTTGGCATTTAGCCACGACTGTGCTGAAATGGCACAGTGTATGCTCGTCTTTAGCGTAGTACAGGGGTCGGCAACGCCGGTCCAGAAGTGCTGCAGTCCTGGGGCCTCATTTATCAAACGTGCGTACGCACAGAAGTGTGCGTAAAGTGTGCGTAGGAACAGTTTTACGCAAAGTGTGGAATTTATCAAATTGCACTTATACGTAGAAATGTGTGTAAATATACGCACACCTCTGAGTATGCGTACGCAGAGCATCTAGTGGTAGAATAGCGATACTACATAGGACCCTGTTCCAGTGAGTAAAGAAGTGTCTATTTTTTATCCACAAGCAGGTGTTAAAAATTATCAATGTCAGTATGGTAACAGCAAATAAGTATAATGATTTATTTGTGATATGTATCTGTGAAAGCTCTACATGTGATTTGTATAAATTAAGTCTCCGACAAATGCTTGACACAGCGCAATGGATTAGCTTGCGTTATTGGAAGACTTGGCAAATAATCCATTCCGCCGGTAGCGCGTTTTCAAAGATCGCGGCAATGATGCTGGTTATATATGCTGCTGTCCAAGGTGGAAAGTTGTCTGTCCTCCTCCAGTTGCACTCGTTTCACGTCGGTGTGCTGTGACGCGTTTTTTTTTTGCTGTTAATTCAATGTCAACCCACTTTTTTTATTTCTGGAAGTGTTTTCTGCTCATATTCAACGGAATTAAACTCACTGGTAACATGTTCACATGTAGATTTGTTTTCTTTTGTTAGTCATTCCTCCCGCACTAACTAAACCAAACAGGATGTGTTATTAGGATTTAACCTCATCCACCAGTAACTCAATTTCTGTGGGAAAAAGCACAACCACGTGACTTAAAACGGGAGGTGTTGTCACCATATATGGTTCATCGGAGGCGTTTCGGAATGCAAATGACCATGAACGTGCACGAGCATGGTGCTTAAGAACAAGTGGGATTTATCATCAAGGATTACTTACTGATGTGCGTACAACCCGGTGCGCACGTTTGATAAATCCCGATTTTTTTGTACTTAGACACATTCTAAATTTCATTCGTAGGTACAAATATAGAACATTTTCTACGCACTGTTGATAAATGAGGCCCCTGGAGATTTTACTTCCAACCCTGATTAAACCTCATCCACCTGTAGTTCTCAGGTGACCCTTTAGACCTTGGTTAGCCTGTTCATGTGTGCTTGAATTGAGCTGGAGCTAAACTCTGCAGGACTGCTGCACTCCAGGACCGACGTTTGCCTACCCCTATGTTAAAAGGATCCAGGATGAACTTTGAGTCAGAAATATTAGCGCGCCAAACGACGGACATACAGGCGTATAGCCAAGGGGGCACCCGGATTTGAACCGGGGACCTCTTGATCTGCAGTCAAATGCTCTACCACTGAGCTATACCCCCTCACAGAAGACACGTGGCTGAAGAATTGAAAAAGCATCATGTGTTATACTTCACCACAGTTAAAGCTGTCGTGATAATGTCCAAGTGAACCGTTAGACTGCCCTATTTGCGTTTAAACGCTTTAGCACTGACCTATAGAAATTTTGCTAGAGAAAACGTATGTTTTTAACCATTCCGCTAATGTTATTCAGTTGTTATGATTACTGTTTTGTTCCTCTTTCATCAAACATCAACAAAGGAACCACTCAACCCTGTCTTTACCACTTTCTAGACAGTTGGCACAAAGCATGGACTTTAGAGTCTGAAAACACTCAAGTGTCCACCAGAGACTCTGGCGAGTAAGCACTTCAAAACTGGTGAAAAGAAAACACACTGATTTCTCTACTCCTAGAGGTGTGGGAAACAACGTAACCATCGGCAACGTGGCATGTTAAAGACAGTTCAGCTTCACAACGACAGACGGACGACGAGGATGGGATTCGAACCGACGCGTGCAGAGCACAATGGATTAGCAGTCCATCGCCTTAACCACTCGGCCACCTCGTCACGTGAAACTTTGTCGGAACCCCTGCGGTTGGGCATTGTGCGATTCCTAAATTACCAGCAAGTACGTAGTAGTGTGAATCAAATAGTTTCCGTTGTTGATTTAATTAAACGTTACCTTTTTGAAAGTGTTCATTTTGGCCTAACGGAAGGTAAACGCCTGAAGAGAACTGTGCATGAGCAATCCATCGCCTTAGACATGTTTAGAGATATTATCAAGGATTGACCTTTATTCTTTTTCAAAATTGTTTTCAACGGATTTCAACATGAAACAGACAAAAAACAAACGAGACATTCAAGACTTTATGTAAAGGGAACAAGAGGTTTTCATTGGCTTCTCTACACAGCCAACTGGCTGGGTAATGTTGACTAAACCTCAGTACACTTTCCTGTCTTACGTTCAACTAACACTAACAGACGATCAGGTTTAAAATAACGTGCATAAAACTGATGTAACTGTTGAGGTACTTAAATCAACATGACCAAAACCCTGTCATATCTCTAACAAAGTGTTTATTTCAGTCGAACCGAGGACTTTTTGTGATAACCACATCACCACAGAAACCTGTTCGTGTGGATTCTTTGGTTATTTTGATAGATTTAGCCACACATTTTCTCTCTGTGCAACACTCCCCAAAGGGGCAATGCTTTTCGCCCACTTGCGAACTGGCCACCTTTCAAGCGTGAAGCGAATGTGACGGGCGGAACTGTGTGTAACCTTAAAAGTGCTTCATGACACAAGGAGTAACGTGTCTCAAGAGAGGCTTTTAACTCGCAGCGTATCAAAAGGAACGCGCTGTTTCTGCCCGGTTTCGAACCGAGGACCTTTCGCGTGTAAGGCGAACGTGATAACCACTACACTACAGAAACCTACACGCTGTGGTACTTGGTTGTATAAACGGATTTTGCCACATATTTTGCGATCGCTTGAAGGAACCGCACAAACTGTATGAGAAAGGCGGCGCATTTCCCAGGAATGCATGGATGCTGATTCTGAAACTGGCAAACAGCCACACACTTCTTAGTTCGGGTATCTCACCGATTTGTTTCAGACGTGAAGTGTGAGCAGTCAAGTCGCAGCTCTGCGATCTGACCGAATTGTGCAGGTATCTCCAAACCTGCTTCTGGTCGGCTACCTTCCTGCAGACTTCAGTTTCAACACACCTCCAACACACCTCTCTGTAATTATCAAGCAATCCTGAAAACCTTGATAAGCTGCTTCAACTATGTTTCATTGGGGTTGGAGCTAAAATCTGCAGGGCGGAAGCTCACCAGGAGCAGGGTCGGAGACCCCTGGTAGAGTGTGAGCATGCAATTCGTGAGCTTTGGCTTCACGTCGCATGGGATTTACTCGTTAAGTGTAGGTTGGCATTTAGCCACGACTGTGCTGAAATGGCACAGTGTATGCTCGTCTTTAGCGTAGTACAGGGGTCGGCAACGCCGGTCCAGAAGTGCTGCAGTCCTGGAGATTTTACTTCCAACCCTGATTAAACCTCATCCACCTGTAGTTCTCAGGTGACCCTTTAGACCTTGGTTAGCCTGTTCATGTGTGCTTGATTTGAGCTGGAGCTAAACTCTGCAAGACTGCTGCACTCCAGGACCGACGTTTGCCTACCCCTATGTTAAAAGGATCCAGGATGAACTTTGAGTCAGAAATATTAGCGCGCCAAAAGACGGACATACAGGCGTATAGCCAAGGGGGCACCCGGATTTGAACCGGGGACCTCTTGATCTGCAGTCAAATGCTCTACCACTGAGCTATACCCCCTTACAGAAGAAAAGTGGCTGAAGAATTGAAAAAGCATCATGTGTTATACTTCACCACAGTTAAAGCTGTCGTGATAATGTCCAAGTGAACCGTTAGACTGCCCTATTTACGTTTAAACGCTTTAGCAGTGACCTATAGAAATTGTGCTAGAGAAAACGCATGTTTTTAACCATTCCGCTAATGTTATTCAGTTGTTATGATTACTGTTTTGTTCCTCTTTCATCAAACATCAACAAAGGAACCACTCAACCCTGTCTTTACCACTTTCTAGACAGTTGGCACAAAGCATGGACTTTAGAGTCTGAAAACACTCAAGTGTCCGCCAGAGACTCTGGCGAGTAAGCACTTCAAAACTGGTGAAAAGAAAACACACTGATTTCTCTACTCCTAGAGGTGTGGGAAACAACGTAACCATCGGCAATGTGGCATGTTAAAGACAGTTCAGCTTCACAACGACAGACGGACGACGAGGATGGGATTCGAACCGACGCGTGCAGAGCACAATGGATTAGCAGTCCATCGCCTTAACCACTCGGCCACCTCGTCACGTGAAACTTTGTCGGAACCCCTGCGGTTGGGCATTGTGCGATTCCTAAATTACCAGCAAGTACGTAGTAGTGTGAATCAAATAGTTTCCGTTGTTGATTTAATTAAACGTTACCTTTTTGAAAGTGTTCATTTTGGCCTAACGGAAGGTAAACGCCTGAAGAGAACTGTGCATGAGCAATCCATCGCCTTAGACATGTTTAGAGATATTATCAAGGATTGACCTTTATTCTTTTTCAAAATTGTTTTCAACGGATTTCAACATGAAACAGACAAAAAACAAACGAGACATTCAAGACTTTATGTAAAGGGAACAAGAGGTTTTCATTGGCTTCTCTACACAGCCAACTGGCTGGGTAATGTTGACTAAACCTCAGTACACTTTCCTGTCTTACGTTCAACTAACACTAACAGACGATCAGGTTTAAAATAACGTGCATAAAACTGATGTAACTGTTGAGGTACTTAAATCAACATGACCAAAACCCTGTCATATCTCTAACAAAGTGTTTATTTCAGTCGAACCGAGGACTTTTTGTGATAACCACATCACCACAGAAACCTGTTCGTGTGGATTCTTTGGTTATTTTGATAGATTTAGCCACACATTTTCTCTCTGTGCAACACTCCCCAAAGGGGCAATGCTTTTCGCCCACTTGCGAACTGGCCACCTTTCAAGCGTGAAGCGAATGTGACGGGCGGAACTGTGTGTAACCTTAAAAGTGCTTCATGACACAAGGAGTAACGTGTCTCAAGAGAGGCTTTTAACTCGCAGCGTATCAAAAGGAACGCGCTGTTTCTGCCCGGTTTCGAACCGAGGACCTTTCGCGTGTGAACGCGTGATAACCACTACACTACAGAAACCTACACGCTGTGGTACTTGGTTGTATAAACGGATTTTGCCACATATTTTGCGATCGCTTGAAGGAACCGCACAAACTGTATGAGAAAGGCGGCGCATTTCCCAGGAATGCATGGATGCTGATTCTGAAACTGGCAAACAGCCACACACTTCTTAGTTCGGGTATCTCACCGATTTGTTTCAGACGTGAAGTGTGAGCAGTCAAGTCGCAGCTCTGCGATCTGACCGAATTGTGCAGGTATCTCCAAACCTGCTTCTGGTCGGCTACCTTCCTGCAGACTTCAGTTTCAACACACCTCCAACACACCTCTCTGTAATTATCAAGCAATCCTGAAAACCTTGATAAGCTGCTTCAACTATGTTTCATTGGGGTTGGAGCTAAAATCTGCAGGGCGGAAGCTCACCAGGAGCAGGGTCGGAGACCCCTGGTAGAGTGTGAGCATGCAATTCGTGAGCTTTGGCTTCACGTCGCATGGGATTTACTCGTTAAGTGTAGGTTGGCATTTAGCCACGACTGTGCTGAAATGGCACAGTGTATGCTCGTCTTTAGCGTAGTACAGGGGTCGGCAACGCCGGTCCAGAAGTGCTGCAGTCCTGGAGATTTTACTTCCAACCCTGATTAAACCTCATCCACCTGTAGTTCTCAGGTGACCCTTTAGACCTTGGTTAGCCTGTTCATGTGTGCTTGATTTGAGCTGGAGCTAAACTCTGCAGGACTGCTGCACTCCAGGACCGACGTTTGCCTACCCCTATGTTAAAAGGATCCAGGATGAACTTTGAGTCAGAAATATTAGCGCGCCAAAAGACGGACATACAGGCGTATAGCCAAGGGGGCACCCGGATTTGAACCGGGGACCTCTTGATCTGCAGTCAAATGCTCTACCACTGAGCTATACCCCCTCACAGAAGAAAAGTGGCTGAAGAATTGAAAAAGCATCATGTGTTATACTTCACCACAGTTAAAGCTGTCGTGATAATGTCCAAGTGAACCGTTAGACTGCCCTATTTGCGTTTAAACGCTTTAGCACTGACCTATAGAAATTGTGCTAGAGAAAACGCATGTTTTTAACCATTCCGCTAATGTTATTCAGTTGTTATGATTACTGTTTTGTTCCTCTTTCATCAAACATCAACAAAGGAACCACTCAACCCTGTCTTTACCACTTTCTAGACAGTTGGCACAAAGCATGGACTTTAGAGTCTGAAAACACTCAAGTGTCCGCCAGAGACTCTGGCGAGTAAGCACTTCAAAACTGGTGAAAAGAAAACACACTGATTTCTCTACTCCTAGAGGTGTGGGAAACAACGTAACCATCGGCAAGGGCGTAGGTTTGATTCTGGCATTGGTGGGGACATAAATAAAATGGTCGCATTGCAAAAACTGTTTATCACCGTTTACTTGACATAAACAACAGACAACTCAGTATGCACTTTACTCAGTGACATCTGACTCGCCACCCCCGGTGCCATCCCAAATTTAATGTACTAAAATAAACAATAACAATTCGTTATGTCCTAGAGCCTAATAAACAGTAACTGTTTAAGTCTTGTCAAAAAAAAATCATATTGTAACATATATGAATCCATATTTACTTTATAACAATGAAGAATATGCAATTAATATTTCATTCTTAATTTAATTTTGCCAAAAAAATCCCAGTGTTGAAGTTGGTATGTGTATCATGCTGTTTCCTGTTTTTACCATGTTGGGGTTATTTTCTTTCATGGATTAGGGACCCCCTAAATAACCTTGCTACCCCATTTATAAAAGGTTGACAAAAGTTTGCAACTCGTCAGGTTAACATGGGATTGTCGTGTATTGTTGAAAACACTGTCCTTGAATCATTATGTGACACAACTTGTTCCGTATTTTGTGCATGAAACAGTTACAGTGGGTATAATAATACTTTCTTCCTCACTTACCTGTAGCCCGAATAATCACGCGCGTCTTGTTGAGTGAACTTTGACGCGTTGTACAAAGTGAAACCATCCTATCACACGTAGCGAGTAAAGACAAGCCCATAAAGTGATGTGATTTAAAGCGGCGGGACTCAAGAAATGCTAATCCAATCATATTAGCAATGTGAGTAGAGAGGCGGGACTAAAGAAATGCAAAGCCAATCATATTACCGATGTGAGTTACGGAGGCGGGCATTGCAAAGAACGAAAGCTGTTAACCGTTTGTGTACCACATAGAGCGTCATTTTTACAGAACGGGATTGCAAAAGATTTTTAATCTCATTTAAATGATTCCTGAAAAAATATATAATTAAAAAAGGAAAGTAAAAAATAGAAAACACAAGAATAAGACGGACATTAGTGGTTATATATAAATACAGATTAATTGTTTGGTCGAAATTATTGCTAGGGACAATTCAGTCTTCCCTGAATATTGCTAGGGACATGTCCCTAGCGTCCCACCCTAAATCTACGCCCATGACCATCGGCAATGTGGCATGTTAAAGACAGTTCAGCTTCACAACGACAGACAGACGACGAGGATGGGATTCGAACCCACGCGTGCAGAGCACAATGGATTAGCAGTCCATCGCCTTAACCACTCGGCCACCTCGTCACGTGAAACTTTGTCGGAACCCCTGCGGTTGGGCATTGTGCGATTCCTAAATTACCAGCAAGTACGTAGTAGTGTGAATCAAATAGTTTCCGTTGTTGATTTAATTAAACGTTACCTTTTTGAAAGTGTTCATTTTGGCCTAACGGAAGGTAAACGCCTGAAGAGAACTGTGCATGAGCAATCCATCGCCTTAGACATGTTTAGAGATATTATCAAGGATTGACCTTTATTCTTTTTCAAAATTGTTTTCAACGGATTTCAACATGAAACAGACAAAAAACAAACGAGACATTCAAGACTTTATGTAAAGGGAACAAGAGGTTTTCATTGGCTTCTCTACACAGCCAACTGGCTGGGTAATGTTGACTAAACCTCAGTACACTTTCCTGTCTTACGTTCAACTAACACTAACAGACGATCAGGTTTAAAATAACGTGCATAAAACTGATGTAACTGTTGAGGTACTTAAATCAACATGACCAAAACCCTGTCATATCTCTAACAAAGTGTTTATTTCAGTCGAACCGAGGACTTTTTGTGATAACCACATCACCACAGAAACCTGTTCGTGTGGATTCTTTGGTTATTTTGATAGATTTAGCCACACATTTTCTCTCTGTGCAACACTCCCCAAAGGGGCAATGCTTTTCGCCCACTTGCGAACTGTCCACCTTTCAAGCGTGAAGCGAATGTGACGGGCGGAACTGTGTGTAACCTTAAAAGTGCTTCATGACACAAGGAGTAACGTGTCTCAAGAGAGGCTTTTAACTCGCAGCGTATCAAAAGGAACGCGCTGTTTCTGCCCGGTTTCGAACCGAGGACCTTTCGCGTGTGAGGCGAACGTGATAACCACTACACTACAGAAACCTACACGCTGTGGTACTTGGTTGTATAAACGGATTTTGCCACATATTTTGCGATCGCTTGAAGGAACCGCACAAACTGTATGAGAAAGGCGGCGCATTTCCCAGGAATGCATGGATGCTGATTCTGAAACTGGCAAACAGCCACACACTTCTTAGTTCGGGTATCTCACCGATTTGTTTCAGACGTGAAGTGTGAGCAGTCAAGTCGCAGCTCTGCGATCTGACCGAATTGTGCAGGTATCTCCAAACCTGCTTCTGGTCGGCTACCTTCCTGCAGACTTCAGTTTCAACACACCTCCAACACACCTCTCTGTAATTATCAAGCAATCCTGAAAACCTTGATAAGCTGCTTCAACTATGTTTCATTGGGGTTGGAGCTAAAATCTGCAGGGCGGAAGCTCACCAGGAGCAGGGTCGGAGACCCCTGGTAGAGTGTGAGCATGCAATTCGTGAGCTTTGGCTTCACGTCGCATGGGATTTACTCGTTAAGTGTAGGTTGGCATTTAGCCACGACTGTGCTGAAATGGCACAGTGTATGCTCGTCTTTAGCGTAGTACAGGGGTCGGCAACGCCGGTCCAGAAGTGCTGCAGTCCTGGAGATTTTACTTCCAACCCTGATTAAACCTCATCCACCTGTAGTTCTCAGGTGACCCTTTAGACCTTGGTTAGCCTGTTCATGTGTGCTTGATTTGAGCTGGAGCTAAACTCTGCAGGACTGCTGCACTCCAGGACCGACGTTTGCCTACCCCTATGTTAAAAGGATCCAGGATGAACTTTGAGTCAGAAATATTAGCGCGCCAAAAGACGGACATACAGGCGTATAGCCAAGGGGGCACCCGGATTTGAACCGGGGACCTCTTGATCTGCAGTCAAATGCTCTACCACTGAGCTATACCCCCTCACAGAAGAAAAGTGGCTGAAGAATTGAAAAAGCATCATGTGTTATACTTCACCACAGTTAAAGCTGTCGTGATAATGTCCAAGTGAACCGTTAGACTGCCCTATTTGCGTTTAAACGCTTTAGCACTGACCTATAGAAATTGTGCTAGAGAAAACGCATGTTTTTAACCATTCCGCTAATGTTATTCAGTTGTTATGATTACTGTTTTGTTCCTCTTTCATCAAACATCAACAAAGGAACCACTCAACCCTGTCTTTACCACTTTCTAGACAGTTGGCACAAAGCATGGACTTTAGAGTCTGAAAACACTCAAGTGTCCGCCAGAGACTCTGGCGAGTAAGTGTCACAGGTAGGGGTGGACCCAGGTGTAAATAAGGTCACGCCCCTTTCTCCACCTCGAGGAGATTCCCAAAGCCACCCCAATGACCAGACACACAAGGTAAGCATAAAATTAAAATATACTTTATTAAATTACTTAAAAATATTAAATAGGGAAGGGGAAAAGGGAACTTAAAATAACGGCCCCTCTAGGCTCTCTTCACAGCTCGGCTTCTCAGGGTTCACGCTGGCTCTTTCTCTCTCTCTCTCCACAGATGACTGCTGGGACACAAAGGCACAATGAATCGGTTTTCCAATGGTTCTCTCACCTCTGCGCTGACTACAGCTTTGGGTAGGTATGGCTCTCTGCACAGTTCAGTATCTCAGTGCTCACGCTGGCTCTCTCTCTCTCCACAGAGGACTCTGCGCTGACTACAGCTTAGGGTAGGTATGGCTCTCTCTTCACAGTCCGATATCTCAGCGTTCACGCTGGCTCTTTCTCTCTCTCTCCACAGATGACTGCTGGGACATAAAGGCACAATGAATCGGTCTCCAATGGTTCTCTCACCTCTGCGCTGACTACCGCTTTGGGTAGGTATGGCTCTCTGCACAGCTCTCACAACACACTCCTCTTCCCCGTTGATTTGGCAGTTTTAACAGGTCGTATATTACTTTAACAGGGTGGCGGACTTACGGTAACTGGCTGCGCGATGCGTCAGCTAGACAGTGGTTTCCTATGTGACGCCGGGGGCCAAAACCCTCTCGGCGAGCTCGTTGGTCTACAGAGGGGCGAGAACGTCACGCCGGCACACCGGGTCGAGCGCTGCCCTTTCCTCGAGACCCGTTGGTCAATCGAAAACTGGACCGGGGCGCCCTTTCGTCGAGACCTCGGGGCGGCGGATCTCCTTCGCCTCCAACTCTGTGATGATAAAAGGACACAGGTAAGGTAGCAATATTATAGGTAATATCCACACACCGTCAATAGCACAGTTCTTCACCGCCACTCCTAAACTCAAGTCCGCCGAGCGTTTGGCTGGGAAAATACTTCGAGACGCCACTCTGAGATTTTAAGACTGGAACACACTCACAGCATATTTATATACAGGTCTTACTCTAGAACCGTTCTTCCTCTTCGTCGTCTCAAGAACGAGTGACTGGAGGCGGGGGTACGTCAGACAAGACAATAGCAATCTCACTGCAATACACAGCATTACACAGCACCACTTCAAGTGAAAATTTCTACATCCAAGACTCACCCACCACGCTCAGTGCTTACAATAGACGCCCGTCTTCCTTCACCTCACTCTGGACGAAGAATATGGAGATGGTAACTTGGCCTAGTGCTTGTTTTCGTCACTGGAGCTGTTTCAGCACAAAGACCCTTTGGCTCACCCACCGCGCTGGTTCAGGGGTAGGGCCACCCGCTCTCTTCCAAAAACACTCAAAGAGATATACAGGTCAAATATATGTACAACACATCCATAAAGAGACTCCGTTACTCACAGCTGCTGTACTTTCTTCGTCCCACGCTCCCCAGGGTTTATCTCACACTGCTAGGACTCTAGATGCATAGACAAAATGGCTTTCAGCCACCAACACCACTTTTCCACAATCGTATACTCACAATGGTGCGTCTTTCCTTCCTTCGTTGCTTTCATCCAAAGTCAGTATTCGTTTAATTCTTCTACCTATAAGGTCTTCGGTATCTTCCTCAATGTAAGGCTATAATCCAAACGAGAGAGAGAGCAAATACAACAATCCAAAACCGCATACCCGGTGAGCCCAACTCAGCACTACGATACACACCACCAACAGGAATAATAAGCGATTTCGGGGTGCTCCTTTCAAAAGATCCACCGCTTGCCTTCCTTTCACCCTCTGTGACTCTGTCCTCTTTCCGCCCGCTTCAGCGGTCGCCGGATCAACAGAGCTTCGGGCTCTTCAAAAGGTGCGTGTCTTTGTCTGCCTTTGGCAAAGGAGCTTCCCCGTGTCACTCGCCTCTCGTGTCTGAGTCTCTCGTGTGATCTCTAAACTGTGGTTTAAACTGCCCTGAAATACTCTCCTGAGTGTTGCCATCGTCCAATCACCCGGCGCTCCTCTTAATGACTCTCAGCTGTATGTAATTTGGCCGATTACAGCGTTCGCGACGCTACCGGATGTCCGGTGTTTTCTCTTACCGGTCCGGGCGGAAACATCCGGGCGGAACCAAAACTTTCCAAATTTTTGGTTCCGCCTAAAAGATCGTCACCTTGTGACATAAGCACTTCAAAACTGGTGAAAAGAAAACACACTGATTTCTCTACTCCTAGAGGTGTGGGAAACAACGTAACCATCGGCAATGTGGCATGTTAAAGACAGTTCAGCTTCACAACGACAGACAGACGACGAGGATTGGATTCGAACCCACGCGTGCAGAGCACAATGGATTAGCAGTCCATCGCCTTAACCACTCGGCCACCTCGTCACGTGAAACTTTGTCGGAACCCCTGCGGTTGGGCATTGTGCGATTCCTAAATTACCAGCAAGTACGTAGTAGTGTGAATCAAATAGTTTCCGTTGTTGATTTAATTAAACGTTACCTTTTTGAAAGTGTTCATTTTGGCCTAACGGAAGGTAAACGCCTGAAGAGAACTGTGCATGAGCAATCCATCGCCTTAGACATGTTTAGAGATATTATCAAGGATTGACCTTTATTCTTTTTCAAAATTGTTTTCAACGGATTTCAACATGAAACAGACAAAAAACAAACGAGACATTCAAGACTTTATGTAAAGGGAACAAGAGGTTTTCATTGGCTTCTCTACACAGCCAACTGGCTGGGTAATGTTGACTAAACCTCAGTACACTTTCCTGTCTTACGTTCAACTAACACTAACAGACGATCAGGTTTAAAATAACGTGCATAAAACTGATGTAACTGTTGAGGTACTTAAATCAACATGACCAAAACCCTGTCATATCTCTAACAAAGTGTTTATTTCAGTCGAACCGAGGACTTTTTGTGATAACCACATCACCACAGAAACCTGTTCGTGTGGATTCTTTGGTTATTTTGATAGATTTAGCCACACATTTTCTCTCTGTGCAACACTCCCCAAAGGGGCAATGCTTTTCGCCCACTTGCGAACTGGCCACCTTTCAAGCGTGAAGCGAATGTGACGGGCGGAACTGTGTGTAACCTTAAAAGTGCTTCATGACACAAGGAGTAACGTGTCTCAAGAGAGGCTTTTAACTCGCAGCGTATCAAAAGGAACGCGCTGTTTCTGCCCGGTTTCGAACCGAGGACCTTTCGCGTGTGAACGCGTGATAACCACTACACTACAGAAACCTACACGCTGTGGTACTTGGTTGTATAAACGGATTTTGCCACATATTTTGCGATCGCTTGAAGGAACCGCACAAACTGTATGAGAAAGGCGGCGCATTTCCCAGGAATGCATGGATGCTGATTCTGAAACTGGCAAACAGCCACACACTTCTTAGTTCGGGTATCTCACCGATTTGTTTCAGACGTGAAGTGTGAGCAGTCAAGTCGCAGCTCTGCGATCTGACCGAATTGTGCAGGTATCTCCAAACCTGCTTCTGGTCGGCTACCTTCCTGCAGACTTCAGTTTCAACACACCTCCAACACACCTCTCTGTAATTATCAAGCAATCCTGAAAACCTTGATAAGCTGCTTCAACTATGTTTCATTGGGGTTGGAGCTAAAATCTGCAGGGCGGAAGCTCACCAGGAGCAGGGTCGGAGACCCCTGGTAGAGTGTGAGCATGCAATTCGTGAGCTTTGGCTTCACGTCGCATGGGATTTACTCGTTAAGTGTAGGTTGGCATTTAGCCACGACTGTGCTGAAATGGCACAGTGTATGCTCGTCTTTAGCGTAGTACAGGGGTCGGCAACGCCGGTCCAGAAGTGCTGCAGTCCTGGAGATTTTACTTCCAACCCTGATTAAACCTCATCCACCTGTAGTTCTCAGGTGACCCTTTAGACCTTGGTTAGCCTGTTCATGTGTGCTTGATTTGAGCTGGAGCTAAACTCTGCAGGACTGCTGCACTCCAGGACCGACGTTTGCCTACCCCTATGTTAAAAGGATCCAGGATGAACTTTGAGTCAGAAATATTAGCGCGCCAAAAGACGGACATACAGGCGTATAGCCAAGGGGGCACCCGGATTTGAACCGGGGACCTCTTGATCTGCAGTCAAATGCTCTACCACTGAGCTATACCCCCTCACAGAAGAAAAGTGGCTGAAGAATTGAAAAAGCATCATGTGTTATACTTCACCACAGTTAAAGCTGTCGTGATAATGTCCAAGTGAACCGTTAGACTGCCCTATTTGCGTTTAAACGCTTTAGCACTGACCTATAGAAATTGTGCTAGAGAAAACGCATGTTTTTAACCATTCCGCTAATGTTATTCAGTTGTTATGATTACTGTTTTGTTCCTCTTTCATCAAACATCAACAAAGGAACCACTCAACCCTGTCTTTACCACTTTCTAGACAGTTGGCACAAAGCATGGACTTTAGAGTCTGAAAACACTCAAGTGTCCGCCAGAGACTCTGGCGAGTAAGCACTTCAAAACTGGTGAAAAGAAAACACACTGATTTCTCTACTCCTAGAGGTGTGGGAAACAACGTAACCATCGGCAATGTGGCATGTTAAAGACAGTTCAGCTTCACAACGACAGACAGACGACGAGGATGGGATTCGAACCCACGCGTGCAGAGCACAATGGATTAGCAGTCCATCGCCTTAACCACTCGGCCAAAAAAGGGGCAAAATGGACTGCTTGTGGGGGGGAAGAAAAGAAAAGAGAGAGGAAAGAGGGGGGAAAGAGAGGGGAGAAAAGGAGAAAAAATGAAGAAAAACGTACACTATATCAATTTTCTATCCACTCTTTTATCTTCTCAACATTGTTTACACATAATTCTCCACTTTTTCAAGGTTTATCATCACTTTAATTTTCATGTCTCTTGCGGGATTCGAACCTATGCCTCACTGCAGAACACGACATCCAGGGGGCGGGGTTGGATTCAGATCCAGGGGCGGAGCTGGATCTCTTCCCACTGCATTTTGATTGGTCGGCAGTTTTACCACAAGACACGTCATACACGT
The DNA here is from genome assembly GCF_030506205.2 of Paramisgurnus dabryanus. NCBI lineage: Eukaryota > Metazoa > Chordata > Actinopteri > Cypriniformes > Cobitidae > Paramisgurnus > Paramisgurnus dabryanus. The sequence continues at coordinate 30,630,344 of NC_133350.1, read as the reverse complement.
GTGGTTGCGTTACCATTTCCCCATTGAGTTGTAACTAAATTAAGTTATTCTTTTGACAGAAAAACAAACTTTACTTATGACTACAAAAAAAGTAATGACTTTAAGATGAAATGTAAGTGTTTTTACTATGTTTTGAAGTAAAACATTTTGGGCACTACGAGTAATCTTACCACATGCAGTATAATACCTATGAATGTATACAGTATAAATTTGCAGAATTATTAACATATATATGGCATATAGTTATTTAGAAATTAATAAATTGAATGTTTATCTTGTATAGGGACTTTAAATTTGTTTTAACGCGTCTTTGATTACAGGCATTAGGAAACGGGTTTCCTAAACATGGTTTACGGTTTTTTTAACGTGCTAATAAAATATATCAAATAAATGTGTGTTTTTATGTGTAATAAGTGGGATAATGTACAGCCAAGCGGGTCGAAAATATATCCCTTCAGTGATATCACCCGGTCGGGAACGTATCCCTTACCTCCACTTACACTAACTGTGATCATTACTTAATAAATTATGATTAATTCTTGACTATATTATTAATCAAACGTACACTTAAACTGATAAGAGCAAACGTTGTTGCGGGCTGCAACAACGCAAATTTACTGGTTCATTTGGCGGAACAAAGTATATAAAGTGGGAGGAGTTGGATCTAGATCGAACCCCGCCCCCTGGATCTCTTGTTCAGCAGCGAGGACCGAGGACCATCTCTCTTCGCTTGTAGTCTCGTAGTGCATTCCGGAAGTACACATGCAATGCATTTTGGGTAATGTAGTACTATTTTAACACAGGAACTATTTTCCATATGAAACACCACAGTAATAACCCTGTGATTATGCAATTATGCACATAAATGCATTTAAAGCTAATTCTTTTGTAAGTAAACATATTTTGTGATGTAAACAAATCATTATTCAAATATTTAACTCAAAATGTCACATGCTACATTTACAGCTAAAACAGTATTAACAGTGTATAGCTTTAAATGTAAATAAATCCCACATCATGTTTCCCCTCCTTTTTTTTGAAAACACAATTATATGAGAGACTACATCTGTGCAACACAAGTGAATAAAACATATTATAAATTGAGCATTGAGTGTTGGGTTTTGTGAATAAATGTAAAATGATTCTGCAAGTAATTCTGGCTATAGTTTTAACAATTACATTCAATGGATGACATTCACTGTCCTGGTATTCAAGAGGAAATTACATTAAAACGTCAAGGCTGTTCTTGGCTCCATAAAATTCCTAAACTTAATGGTAACAGACATACAAACGACATAGAGAGATACAAGTAATAGTGACAGCAACTATACACTCTTTCTCCAGACACCCAGGGTCAGTCCCCTTCAGCTGGGTGTGTCCAGTCCTTTTATTTTTGTCCTGGCCACACACCTTACAGGTGTAGTTGTACTTTTCCTTTGTCAGCCTCTTCTGTGCCGGTTCCCCCACTGACACTAGCTCCTCATCAGAAATTGCTATGAATTGATTAAATATGGCTTAAAAACAGATACAAATAGGATTGGTATGAATAATAATGCTTTGTTATGATAATTATGAGTGCGGGTATATCTAGTAATAATTATGAGAAAAGTAGAAAATGCAGATTAAATGATGTCATAAATTATTTTTTAATTAAATACTGATTGGGCCAACAGTTGCACACTCTTGCCAGGATTTGCACCTGGAGTCTCCCACCCAAAGGATGGACGTGTTGCTATTACACCACAAGAGTTGTGTTTTTATTTTTTTTTTTTTTTTTTTGGAAATAGTTGCATCAGCAACTAATATTTTTTTCCATAATTTTTTTTTTCCATTTGCAACAGCAAATGGTTTGAACAGTGATTGTGAAATATTAAAATAAATAAAAAATATGATTAATAAAAGTATAAATAAAAAAGAATGAATTTCTTATATTTACAAAGAGCTTCTCCACTCCTCAAGGGTCTGTCCAGATGCAGGGCAGTACCATTTGCCTCGTACCTGTGAGTGTCCAGTTTGCTTTGATTTAGGCTGACCACACAGCTTACACTCATAGTGATAGCTCTCTTTTGCCTTTCTGACCTTTGGGGGCTCACCTTTCCTCACTCTCTCCTGGTTTTCAAGTTCTGCCCTGCGTAACCGCCATTCACGCTGGCGATTAAAGGGATCTAGTGCTTGGTGAGGGAGCCTAGGTTGGTCAGGACAGAAAGAGGTGGATGACCAGCCCTGGGTGGATGCTGAGGGTGGTGGTTGGGTGGCAGGCCAGCCCTGGGAGGACGCTGAGGGTGGTGGTTGGGTGGCAGGCCAGCCCTGGGAGGACGCTGAGGGTGGTGGTTGGGTGGCAGGCCAGCCCTGGGAGGACGCTGAGGATGGTGGTTGGGTGGCAGGCCAGCCCTGGGAGGATGCTGAGGGTGGTGGTTGGGTGGCAGGCCAGCCCTGGGAGGATGCTGAGGGTGGTGGTTGGGTGGCAGGCCAGCCCTGGGAGGATGCTGAGGGTGTTGGTTCGGTGGCAGGCCAGCCCTGGGAGAGTGCTGAGGGTGGTGGTTCGTTGGCAGGCCAGCCCTGGGTGGATGTTGAGGGTGGTGGGTGGGTTGCAGACCAGTCCTGGTTGGAGGACCAGCCCTGTGTCAATGCTGAGGGTGGTGGGTGGATTGCAGACAAGCCCTGGTTGGAGGACCAGCCCTGGGTGGATGCTGAGGGTGGTGGGTAGGTTGCAGACCAGCCCTGGGAGGATGCTGATTGTGGTGGTTGGGTGGCAGGCCAGCCCTGGGAGGATGCTGAGGGTGGTGGGTTGGTGGTAGACCAGCCCTGGATGGATGCTGAGGCTTGTGGGTGGGGGGCAGACCAGCCCTGGGTGGATGCTGAGGGTGGTGGTTGGGTGGCAGACCAGCCCTGGGAGGATGCTGAGGGTTGTGGGTGGGTGGAGGACCAAACATGAGAGTGTGCCAGGGGCGCCTGGTAGGAAGACCAGCTCTGGTACTGTGTTGGGGATGGCTGGTTGGCAGAGGACCAGCCCTCCGTACTGATGTTTTGAGAAGAAGCAGCATCGTGTTGGGCAATACTTGCTTCTTCCCCACCACTGTGTGGAATAGCAGGTGTTCTGGAACTGTTTCGCCTGCGGATTTTTGCCTCACCCTCACGGTTTTCAGGCTCCTGGAACTCCAAAGGAGTGTGTCCATGCTGAACTGGCTGTGATGGTAGGTCACGAACCTCCAGGAGGGATTCTTTAGCCACGGCAATCTGCCGTGGAAGCCGCACGCCCTGAAGTAAAGAACCCTGTTCTGATGTCTTAGAGCAATCTTGCAGCCTGCAGAGACAGAAAACAAAACACACAAGAGTAAATTTTTCAGTGTGTTAATATTTAAAATTTTTGTTCAAATACGCAATTTAATCAATTTATGAAGATATTAAAGATTAACTCACCAGTTGGACACTGTGGTGTTGTTAATATTAACCAGTACGAGGTCAGTCCTGTTCATGATCTCTTGGCAGTACTCAACTAGCTGCTTGATGTGTGAGTAGGTCATTACAATGGACTGGGGTATGGCAAATCTCCTCCCTTTATTGTCCTTTGGCCTATTTCTGGGTTGCTTGTACTCTTTGTACAACTTGAGAGCAACACATTCAGAAATTCGGTTCTTGTCTGGTCTGTGAGCAGCCTGACCATGGACCATGAACAATCTGCAAATAGATGACCAGATCACATAGTGCTTATTATATATGCATGTTAACATATTGACATAACTATGAAGAGTTTGGTTTCAAAACGCGATAAACGCCATTTTAAAAATAAAATAAAAGTTACTGCCAAAAACAGTATTGTATCAGGTCAGTATTAAAAAGTAAATTCTTAATTTTACACACAATCCAATAACTGTCGTGTTATTCTGTCATCTTTTCTCCCTTTTTCCCAAAATGCGATAAACACCAGTCCCCCTTTTCTGCAGAATGCAATAAATCCGCTCAACAAATCACAGCGCACCATTCCACGCAGTGCAAAGAAACAATGGCGGTGCGTTGAATACACACATAATCCTAGTTTTCCTCATCTACTTTGTACTTCGTGATCAACAAACAAACAAAAACAAAATAATACTTTTGATGGCACTGATAAACCTGTGGTGGTTTTCTGAGACGGGGAAGAAACATAAGCCACTCGAATGGTCTGACTAGTTGCTAAACTGCTCTCTTGAACAAATGTCTCGTCGAAAATAACAAATGTTTTGGTTTCCTAGGTAATCTATGTGTTGCTTGTTATATAAATAAACTACATTTAAAGAACTTTGTTGTAATTTATTCTTAGCGGAGTTTACCGGAAGTTACGTGCGGACTAGGGCTGTTGAAACGAATTTCAGTAATCGAATATAATTCGAATATTAAAAAAAATAATACTAATCGAATGTTAAAACTACTATTCGAATGGGATTTAAAAAAAAATTTATTAAAAAATATTTTTTATGTGTTCACTATCTAACGCATTTATGCTGTTAAATACAGCTAGCTACCTCGACCCGCATTTCCATCGGCTAATTCATTTGAAACAAGACCAGCAGCAGGAGGTACGTGAGAAAGAGAAAGCGGAGCTGATAGCGGTTGCGGAGGAAGGTTATGAGGAAGACGAGAACGAAGCAGCCAAGGTGAAGAGGACAGTGTCAGGAGAAAACCGCTCTCAGTGCTATGGACGACCGTTTTGGGAATGTCTTTAATGCTAATTTGTTTGGATAAGTTTGTCTTTTCGACCAGTAACAAAATACTTGTTCAAGATCACACTTCCTCTAAGGTGTGTTTAAATGAAAAAAGAATAGTGAAATTGGAGGCCAGGGGATGTGTGTGCTGTGTGTAAGTATTGTATAACTAATGATGCGATCTACGCAGCCCTCATACGTGAACAAAGAGAACTGCGTTGATAATGAAATTTTTCATTAAAGTTGACAACTTTGTTAATTTTGTGTCTAAGCTTAGTCATTAATTAGCAAGAAAGATATCACCTGTTATCAAATAATTACATGTTTATTAGTAATACTGCAATGTCTTCTAGTGGACATAATTTAAAACAAGTCAACTATACGAGCTCATAGTGGCATTGGCAATGCATAAGCCCATTTTTACAACGTGTGTAGATAGGTATAGTAAATATTAATTAGTCAAATTTGAGCATTAAATAATCGATTATAAATCGAATTTAAAAAAAAAAATTATGAATGAAATTCGAATGGGATAATAGAGGAAGATTGACAGCCCTAGTGTGGACCACGGCACCCGCTTGTTTATGTTGTTACTGCTGAAACCGTCTATAATAAATCTTTGAAAATCAAATTATGGATTTGAATTTTTTATATTATAAACTAAATATGCTATGTGAAAGTTTGTAACAGAAAATAGTGGTTTTTATCTTTTCACTTTCTTGGTATACAAAACATGTTTTAGTCAAATTAGTCAAAATGGATGTATTGCGTTTTGGAACCAAACTCTTTAAATATTGATATGAATACTAAGGAATACAGTTATATGAGATGTAGATACCTCTCAGCTGCTTGCTGGCCTGGAGCAGAGCCACTGCGTTTTCTTGAAGCCCTCCAAGGTCCTGACAAATTTTGTTTTTTGCTCTTGAGGGAGTAACTGGTGGGGGTCTTGTCAAAGGCACTTAGATGAGAGTATAACCTCAAAATCTCTGCCACTTCAGCATTGGAGAGTGCTGTTATGGTTCGGTTAAGGCCAACCAGGTAACCTGCCAAGGCATCAACTGCCTCCCATCCAGGAATCCCTCTGGCATCACACCTGGTGTCCTGTTACAAAATTAAACCAATAAACATCTGGTACAAGGGCAAATATAAAAAAGCCCACATTTCTAATGGTGAAACATTATCCACTTTACCGGAGCTGGAGTGACGAACCCACTTTCCTCAAATGGGGCGAGGACAGTCCTGGTAGAGGCATCACTCTCAATTGGGGAGTGGACGGGACTTGCAGAGGCATCTCTCTCCTCAAATGGGGAGCAGACGGGCCCAGCAGAGGCATCACCCTCCTCCAATGGAGAGTAGACGGGCCCAGCAGAGGCATCGCCCTCATCCAATGGGGAGTAGACCTGCCCAGCAGAGGCATCCCCCTTCTCCAATGAGGAGTAGACAGGCCCAGCAGATGCACCACCCTCCTCCAGTGGGTAGTGGACGGGCCCAGCAGATGCATCACCCTCCTCCAGTGGGGATCTGGGATCTGGCCTGGGCCTTTGGCCACCGCTTCCAAATTGCTGAGGTGATTAATAAAAGTATACACAGAATTATTAATAAAGAATAAATAATCTTTTAAATGCTTCTTGTGTCTGTTCTACATTAAAAATGAAAAACTGGCTATTAGTTTACAGGTCGATAGTAGAAACACTGATCAGCCATGCTGTGATTGCCCGATTGTTACTATGGCCAAGAACATGCCCTTTTATTGCCCCTTGCAGTGCGCAAGGTATTAATGAAAGGTTTTTGTGAACTTTTTATGAGGCTGAATTTGTAAACCCAGTCAAAGCTATTTTTGTACATAAAATCACCCTACATAATGTAAAATATTTTAAGTAAATATAATCTTGATATCTTTACTATTCATGTTAAAGACAGAAATTAATGATTGTAATCAAACTTTGATGCTCCTAAAGTACTTTAAGTCTCTTTTAAAAACAGTTAAATGCTGTTTTGTCTGTTTGTAACATCAACCTAAGTATCTTCATGAAATGTGCTAGCAGGAGTGATGTCTCTAAACTGATTGATTGTACAGATCATCTCTGGAGGCAGTTGCTCTTTCTTAAACCCACAGCCAATGCAACAATTTAATTTCTGATAAATAAACTTTGAATTGTAGTTTATTAAAATATGGTGTTTTCCCTCTTTTGTGCAGTTGTTGATAATACACCAACACTTTTAGCAGTTCCCAATAATGTGTTAAATGAAGTATGATGTGCAGTAAATGAATGTAAATGTTATTCTACATCAAAATATTATAAAATGCAACTGTATTTGATAACAATAGGGCTGCAGCTATCGTTTCTTTTTGTAATCGATTAATCTAGCACTGAATCGATCGGTTAATCGAGTAATCGGATTTGTGTGTGTTTTTAAACAACCAAAACAAATAATGCATAACGAAAATGACTTGGCTTGTTCAATGTTCAAGCATTTGGCTTTTATTTCTGAAAAAACAGAGGTATTTGGCTCCAAAAAATAAGCCTATTTATTTCAATTTTTACCCATTTAGTGTTTATAAGTGCCAGTGCCAACAATTAAGCACTTTAATTTATTAATATGCACAACAGGTTTCATGCTGTAATCTAGCCCTGACATCAAAGTAAATATCTGGTTTATGTACATTTCTACACCTGCAGCATTTACCATTAGGCTACTAACATATAATATATCATTTCTGGGGTGAGCCTATTTGCTATGGTAACAACCTGTGTGTGTGCGCGCACGTGCACCTGTGTTTGTGTGTGAGGAAGAGTGACACCCCAGTCAGACGTTCAGTTGCTTCATTGCATTTTGGTACGGCAGAAATACATACATTCATTTTCAATAGAACGCTGCATTTGGTTTGCATCACTTGCATTGCGGTGCATTTTAGGTTAAGAATCCGTTCGAAAAATCACAACATCACGTCCCGCTGTATACAGTGAATGCATGCTGAAATTATTGTTGCGTGGCTACATAAGTTTAAGCATATGTGATGCATTGCGCGATCGGTCTGACTCGCGTGAGAGAGAATAACTTCCTTATGCTAAACTCCAATAAAACAGAGATTATTATTATTGAACGAAATATGTCAGATTACAAGTTGCCCATATATGATTGCACTGTGGTGCCGTTTTTTGGTACACACACCTGTAAAGTGCATGCGTGTGTGTGAAGGGGTTCTTTTTTAAGCTATACTCTCCTGCAATTGAACGTGAATACGTTTACTACTTAAAAACATCAAAGCTAAACATCATATCTAGTCAAACCGCATAACGACATCGCTACAAATACAGTATGGGATTAAAATCAGCGGAAGCTACGTTACCTTGTTTCATCGACGCTTGGTGAAACAGCAGTGGATGTTTTCGGTTCAGATGCTGAATGTAATGATAATGTAATGATACCAAACTTTAGACATTCTCTCTTTGTCGTTTATGGACATATTTGCTCCGCCATCGCGCCAACTAAATTCAAAATGTACCACGCGCTATGATGTGCTTCCTGAACATTGAACAACGGTCCGTGTGAACAATGTACATGACAGCAAAGAAATGCTCTCAGATGAAATGCATTTAGAGAAACTATATGCAAGTGGTTAAATAAGTTTAATTAAATTGCGTTTTTCTCAGTAGCCACATTAACTGAAAGTCTTGCATCTGCTGAGTCTGCACAGAAATTTGTTGTAAAGAAGATAAAGATGTGTGAAAATATGTGCAAAAAAAAACTTATTTGGTTATTGGCATTTTTGTCACAGGAAAGGGACAGGGTAACATCATTGTAGACAGAGTTTTAAAGATAGAATAGATAGAAATGACTAGGCAAACCCTTCATGCATGAGATTGTAAGCCTACTTGACAATCTAAAGACAAAGCTAAAATCAGAGATAAGTTTATTCAATGGAAACTTATTTCACATTGAGTAATATTCTTTATTGTACATAATGTTAACTCTATGTGGGAGGGGATATATTATCGCGAGAGTCTACGAGAAGTGAGACTGAGTTGCGAGAGTCAGTAAGGCTGGGGAGAGGAAGTTGTTCTCAGTCTGTAGAGTGTGAGTGCATGTGGGGGATTTGGGGCGTAAAACGGAATAATAAAATCTTTCTTTGGATCTACGTTGCATCTATAGTTATTTGCATGGTAGCAGAGGATGGTTTCCAACTACAGAGTACCGTCTAAGCTTGACGAAGCCCAACCATACGAGTGCTGGAAAAATGAAGTTAGTATTTGGAGACTTGTTACGGACTTGGACAAGAAGAAGCAGATACTCGCGGTGGTACTAGGGATCGAGGGGCGAGCCAGAGAGACCACTTTGGAAATACCTGCGAACAATCTGAACAAAGACGATGGTATGGAAACTATGGTAGCTAAGCTGGACGCAATATTCTTATGAAGCATACTCTAATTTCGACTCGATTTCAAAAAATGTGGTGTCCATGACGGACTACATCATAGACTTTGAGCAGAGATACAACTGCATGAAGAAGTACCTGACCATGCCTGACGCTGTGTTAGCGTTTAAACTTCTGGACACGGCTTGTCTGAGAAGAGTAGAAAGCTAGCACTTACAGCGTGCACGGATTTAACATTTGCATCCATGAAGTCAGCGTTGAAGCCGATTTCGGAGGAAAAACCAGTGTAGTAAGCGAACAAAATGCGTCATTTGTCAGACACGTACCATTGGCCAAAAGACTGTCCTCATCGCAGAAATGAAGTAAAGCTAGCAGAAGATGAAAATGTGGAAGAGTGTAACATTAAACTGTGTACCAAAGTCATGACAGACTCTGAGATCTTCCTAACTGAATCACTGGGATCAGCTATCATTGACACAGCATGCACACATACTGTTTGTGGTGAGAAATGGCTGGATAGTTATATAAAAGATCTGAGCCAAAGTCAAATAAACAAACTGTTGCAAACAGAATCTTCAAGCTGCAGACCGTTCAGATTTTGTGATGGTCAGGTGGTATACTCCCAACAAAAGGGTGAAGCTTCCCGCTAAGATCGGACCAACAAAATGTCACATTAAAACGGAAGTTGTTCCTGTTAATATTCCTTTACTGCTGAGTAAAATGTCTCTAAAGGAAGCAGGATCAGTTTTAGACATGGAGAATGACAGAGTTGTCATGTTCAAGCAACCAGTGCCTCTTGAGCTCATTAGTTCGGGAGATTATTGTGTTGACATTAGAGATGGTAATAATGAAGCGGACACCAATGAAAGTGAAGTTCTTGTTGTCACAATAAAGATGTCTACAAAAGAGGAGCGTAAAGTTCTCCTGAAGCATCATAAGCAGTTTGGCCACGCCTGCGCAGCAGACCAACTGCAGAGACTCATCCACAGCTCTGGAAATACTGACAAGGACTGTCAGGGAACTACACTGCGACCATATGCCTCTGGTTTCTATGGCGATGGTTCTTGTTACACCCACGCGCTGCATTTTCTTTCTCACATTTTTTAAATAATCTTATTATTAATAAACCATATCTTTTCTAAAACCATATCCATATTAAGTTTGCACAGAGATTGTAGCAAAAAATAAGTGCTAATGTCAAGCCCATTGCACTGAACGAGCAAAGCAATGTAAAGTCTGTCACCGGGACAGCAACTAGACTTTTAAATCTGAAATAATGAGTGGATTAAGCTTTTTAAATTGGCAAGAGAGAAATAGAAAGATTGTTAATGGCAAAGAAAGTTTGGGGTGGTTAGATTAATGAAATATAATGTGAAATTAATATTAATTTTCAATAAATCAAAGTATTGTGTTGTGTCACACATTATTAGTTCTACGTCACATGTATAGTAGACCATTATTTTTCAGTGGGTAATAATTGCCCTTTTCACCAGCTACCACCACAAGTAAATTTCAGATCTGTGGGAAACACTGCAACGTTTAAGAAAACAAGAAGGCATGTGGTTTAAAAGATGGCAAGTAAAATAAAAAGCATATCTGTATGCAATACATTTCATTATTGTTCATTATTATCCAGAGCGCCTTAATATAATTTGAAAAAAATATGTGCGACCAAATCATATTTTGCGCCAGTAACTGAAAAAGTTGGTAGCGCAAGTGCCACCAGTGGAAAAGGTTAGTGTAGTTCCCTGACTGTCAAGTTATTCTGCAAGAGATCATCCGTGACTGTGAGGTATGTCAAAGATACAGCAAGACCAAGCCCAAGCCTGCTGTTGGTTTGCCTTTAGCCTCAGAGTATAATGAGACAGTGGCAATGGATCTATATGAGCTGGAACCTGGCGTATGGTACCTCCATATCATCGACCACTTTACACGCTTCAGCGCTGGAAACATTGTGAGAACAAAAAAGCCTCGGAGATCGTCAACTCTTTCATTCACTCGTGGATAAGTGTTCATGGTGCCCCGAAAAGAATATACACCGACAACGTGGTGAGTTTAACAATTAGGAGTTAAGAGAGATGGCAGAAAAATTTAACACTGAGATAAAGACTACAGCGGGATACAGTCCTTGGAGCAACGTGCTGTTGGAGAGACACAACATGACACTGACTGAGATCCTCCTGAAGGTGAAAAAAGGAAACGGGTGTGGTTGGCAGACTTCTCTAGGCTGGGCTCTAATGGCAAAAATGGCATGGTTATAGTCCATATCAGCTTGTGTTTGGTTGCAGTCCTAATCTTCTCTCCGCTTTGGTGGATAAACTACCTGCTCTAGAAGGCACTTCTATTGGTACTAGAGTAGGACAGCACTTAGCAGCATTGCAAGCTTCCAGAAGAGCATTCACATAGGTGGAATTTTCAGAAAGGATAAGAAGAGCTTTACAAAAGAAGATCAGGCTGAAAAGTACGAGACAGGAGACAGGGTGTACTACAAACGTGCGACAGTACAGAGTGGAAAGGCCCTGCTGTAGTTATCGGTCAGGATGGCTCTGTAGCATTTTTCAGACATGGGGGATTCTTGTCAGAGAACATCAGTCCAGGGTGAATAAAGTTAATGAGGATGAGGATAAACTTGTACTACTCGATAATCCTGAAAATAGTAAAGAAAATGAAAGCGTAATACACACGGATGTGTCAGACAATTCAGATGATGAAATGAGTGTTAAGGGAGATGTTCAATTCCCTGACAACACATAAACAGATGATAGAGAAGACGTAGGACAAACTAATGAGACAGATAGTTCTAATACATTGGGTTCTACTGGTGTCAAACTGAGAACAGGTCAGACAGTGACATTTACAAACAGATATGATGGTACTAAGCACACTGACAGAGTTTTAGGCTGAACAGGAAAAGCAAAAGGGCAATATAAAAACTGGTACAATGTGTAGTATCTTAAAACAAATGGCAGTGGGGGGTCTAAAGGAAGCTTTAGACATGTCATATGTTGATGATCTTTTCAATGAATGTGAAAACACAGATGCTGATGTACTGATTACCAAAGACATCTCTTTTGATGCTGCTAAACAGGAAGAGACTGAAAACTGGCAAAATAATAATGTTTACGAAGAGGTTACAGACAAGTAGGGGTGTCAACAATAATCGATGCGGCAATGCATCGCAATGCGCGCATGCACAATTCAGCATCGATGCAGCAAAGTGCCATAATCGATTATGCCACTGTTTATTTTCTGGCCTCGACAATAAAATTGTGAAGTTTCAATTACCTTCGGGGGCATAACAACAACAATCAAGATGGCTGAGGTGGAGAGAGATGATCGTGATAGACGGGTAAATAAAAACGCACCCTTTTCCATGGAAAGTGGACATACGAGCACATTTCGGATTCTATGAAGTTAATGGGAAACTAGACAAGACTTACACTGTGTGTAAAATTCTCATCTCAGGTATATAATTGTCATTGTCTTAAAGCTGCTTAGCTTCCGTTTTTGTTGAGAATATTTGCACTTGACTTTACTACTTGACTGGTTAAAAATTTGCCTTGTTGTGTACAGTAGAATTAAATTCTGATGCATCGCAATGCATCGTAGAATCGAATTGAATCGTTACCTAGTGAATCGTAATTGAATCGAATTGTGAGGACAATGCCAATGCACACCCCTAAGGGTCAAAGATGTATTTCTACTAGATGGGTCTGTACGTTGAAGGAAACTTCTAATGGTTTTGATACAAAAGCTCGCCTTGTGGTGAGAGGTTTTGAAGAGGTCAATATCCATGAATTACAAAAAGATTCTCCCACATGTGCATCAGAGTCACTCAGGCTGCTGTCAGTTGTTATTTGTCAGAACAAATGGAAAGTGAATTCTATGGATTTTAAGTCTGCTTTTTTACAGGGAATGGAACTCTCAAGAGACATTTACATTCGTCCCCCACCAGAAGCAGGTGTGGACAATGTATTGTGGAAACTAAAGAAATGTGTGTATGGACTTGCAGACGCCTCCCTCTACTGGTACAACAAGGTCAAAGAACTCATGCTGAACAGTGGGGGTAAAATGTCACGGGTTGATTCTGCAGTGTTTTATTGGCAGGATGAGTAGTCTGAGGTGACCGGCATACTGGCATGCCATGTGGATGATTTTTTTGGGGCAGGTTCAGAGGATTTTGTTACTAATGTCATACCTGTACTTAAATCTGTATTTCACGTGGGTCGTGAAGAGCATGAGAATTTTTCATATGTGGGTATGAATATTGCTACTGTGGGTGGTATAGTGCAGGTGCATCAGCACAGTTACATTGAAAACCTACAACCAGTTCACTTACAGGCAGCACGAGCTGTACAGAGAGAGGCTCCACTAAACGAGAAAGTAAAATAACAACTCCGGTCCAAATTGGACAGATTTTGTGAGTTGCTAAACAAACAAGACCAAATGTAATGTTTGACACATGTAGCCTAGCATCCAACATTAAGAATGATACTGTTCAGTCCATACATGAAATGAAGGTCACACTTAAGTTCCAACACTTGGGAAACAGTGATGATTTAAGTTTAGTGGCTTTCAGTGATGCCTCACTAGGCAATCTTCAGGATGGAGGTACACAGGGAGGGGCTTTAATTGTCCTCATGGAAAAAACAGTAAAGTGTTCCCCTTTGTTTTGGCAATCTAAGAAAATCAAACTTGTGGTAAGAAGCACGCTGGCAGGAGAAACCCTTGCGATTGTAGCAGCACTACCCAGACGGGTTGAATGATAAGTGCTTTAATTAGAGACAGGTGTGCTATGGGTGTAGGTGTGCATAAAAGGAAGGTTTCCAGCATTGTTTGAGGCTGACGGGTGGTTGCTGCTGTGACTTTGGACGTTGAATGCCTAATGTTTTCTTAGTGGATTTTTTGAGCCGTTTGGGACCAGCATTTGATTGTGGACTTGCTGCATTTTGGGTATGTCACAGTGGATAAATAATTTGTTTTATTTAAGACGAGCTGTTGACTGTATGTGCTTTGTTCATTTGTCTTAGTATTCATTCCGAGCTGTATTTATCATGCTGTGCTTTGGCGTTAGCAAGGCTGACTCTATTAATCAAGTTTGTAGACTATCGTGAGTTATTTAATATAAAGGGAGCTGTTGTTTGTAAGCGCTCTATTTGTTTACATGGTATACATGCCATGTGGAGTTTATCCATCACTGGATGTGTCAGCAGTGCCGACTCTCTAATAATCAGGTGGGTATGCTACTGATTTATTGCATGCTGATTATGAAAATTCCATCGTTAATGCTGTACTTTTTCTTTTATCAGCTTAAAGCACTCCGGAGGTATATGCCCATATGACACTGGGTAGTGGATTTGGATGGTGGCCCAGCTTCCCCTTCTTGGTGTTTTATTATTATTTTTCTAATTTTTTTGTTTAAGTATCTGCCTAGCGGCTTACTTCTGTGACACCTGGTCCACCCCTTCATTTGTGCCGTCCGCATTAAGTGGCCTGTTCCTGGAAATAACTGTGGGACAGGGTATTTGTTTTTCTCAGTCGCTTTGGTGCATTTCTCACATCACTATTTACATTCGCACAACAGTTAGTTCAACCTCCACAACATTTAGTCATTTGTGCACGTCATAGTAGCAGTTTCTCATTCCTTCGAACAAATTGCAAATGCTTTTGGACATGCATCAATTGCTTTCATACAATTCTCTGCTGTTTTATAACATTATCATTTGTTTGTCATGTCAGTCAAAATTAACTATACTTGTGAATGCTGAATAGTCATTCCATGTAAAACTAACAGTCCTTATTTCATTGCTTCAGTCATTACATACAAAAATTTTAAAGTTGTCAATTTTTTTAAAGTCTTTTTTTTTCTCCGAAAAGTCTCCTAAATTGAACAATTTTTGAAATGATGTGGCCAGACAGAGGAATGTCTGGATGTACAAGAATGATTACAGTACTATGTCTGTTGTATGTTCAGTTCCAATATGTACTGCAATGTTTTTTACAGTTGTGCACAGCCAAAGTGAGTATGTTTGTTGTAAATAAGGATGCATTTTTTTGTTTTGCACAATACTATGAACAGATTAGAATTGCAAATAGGGATGGGACGATTACCGGTTTCACGATTAACCATGATAAAATGTCCTGACGGTTAGTATTATCGTTTAAAATGTAATTATCATTATAACTGTGTTTGATTACCGTGATTTTGAAAACTCTCTGTAAATCCTGTCCAGCCAGAATCAGCTTGACGCAGGCGCTCGCATGCAACATTAGCTTTTGTGCGAGAAGGCGTGGCGGATGCAGTAACAGGTGCACTGTGTTTTAATGCGTTGCTTATGTGTGCATTTGATGTTCTTATTTAAGGTACTGTTCATTAAAACAGGTTCATACATCTCAGGGCTCCATGTTAATGTTCATTTAATGCAGGGGTGTCCAGTACAACCAGTCGATCGCAAATGCAATGCCGGTAGATCGCCTATAAGTTAATAACTGTATGCTGCTCCACGCCTCCACGAGCTTCGGAAAGCAAAGCGCCAAATTGGCATTATGGTCTTAGAAGTCTTTTTGAGTTGTTGCGCATTTCTTCTCAAGTGTGTTTTTATAAATCTTATGCCTGCCCGCTGCAGCGGAGTCGTCTAACTTCCGAAATTTGAATGCACATACATGCTGGAGTTGATCCACACGTACGGTGTATGTGCGCGCGATCGACCGAATGAGAGAGAAATGCTTCTGATAATGTTGTCAGTTTATTTCATCAAAACCGCATCTCCGCTTTATGGTCTCACCATGTACTCAATGATTTTTTTTAACTCCTCAAAAAGAATAGAGTAATGGTGACAACCCTAAATTCAACGTAGAGATAGTCCTCCTAACACACATTTAAAGTGTTATTAAAAAATGTAACTGTGTTTTGTTAAATGTTTTTTAGCAGGTAGGTTTTGTCAGCTTTATCATTTTAAAAGTAGATTGCCACACAAAAAAAGGCCGGACACCTCTGGTTTAATGTTTATGCTTAAAGTGCATATAGCTGCTACTTGTATTTGTTGTTTGCTGATTTTCAAAAATAAAACTTGTTAAAATTTTTCAGTGTGTGTATCAGTTCTTTTTGAACACTTCCATCTCAATTTAAGAAAACCATGATAATATTGATAACCGTGATAACTTTGGTCACTATAATCATGATATGAAATTTTCAAACCGTCCCATCCCTAATTGCAAAGAGCATATGCAGTGAAAATGTGAAACATACATATTCAGTGTCTTGTACTCAGTTACCTCACTAAATACAGTAATGTGTAACTTTATTGTATTTTTCAAATAGCTGTGGAAAAGTGTATAGTCTTGAGTATTTTCAGGTAGTGTCACCAAGATTTTACTTTTTTGCATTGGAAAACATTTATAAAGTAAACTGTCATAATGAAAACATGACTAAGCCACTTGACTATCTTGTTCATAAACAATGGTGTCAGGACTTTTCATTTTGATGACACTGACACTTTCATTGACATGAACACTTGCTTTTGAGGAATGTCCTATCCATTTTGAGCAAGTGACACACTTTTGCAGGTTATCAACTAGGTTTTGCAGTTTGTACTAATTGTTTTGAGAACTGCATTAACTGTTGTGCAAATGTAAATAGTGATGTGAGAAATGCACCAAAGCGACTGGGAAAAACTGTAAGTTGGGCATTCGCTACCCCGTATTGTTTCAACTGGAGGAGGTTTGCGTGGTTGTATGGTACATTTGTGGTCGTGTGCATGAGTTAAGATAAGATGTGTGTGACTTATAGCGTGTGTATAGTGTGAGAATGACACGTCGTTTAATGTGCGTGCGTGAATTATAGAGGTGCGTGTGGTAAATAGATTATGGTTTAAGTGAGGAATGAGTGCTAGTTTGTTTACTTTATTTTGTATTTGTTATAAACTATGATGTGATTTATTTAGTTTTCTTTGTTTATTTGATTTAATATTGGTTTCACAAGTGTGTTTATTTGGTTATTTTGTGGAGCTGTGGTATTTTATTCAACTGTTAGGTCGGTCAGGGAGGAGTGTTAACCTCAATTTATTTTTTTGTAATTGTTCACTGAGTAGTTTGTGTAACTTTGTTTCTTTGAAACACGTGTGGTGAAGTGAGCCCAAAGAAACTTGTATTTAAAGTGTGTTGTGAAGTGGAAATTTGCTTTTCTTTCTCCCTGTTATCCGATCTGAACTTTTGATGTCTGGAACCTAATCCAGTGTTTTTAAATGAAGCTAGCTTCACTAGTCTTGTGTTAAAGATTACATTAAATTGTGGTTTTACTTTCTGTATAAATAAAGTATTGTTGTTTTTGTATTCGTGTCTCCTCTGAATCTTTGTGCGAACTAACCTGTGTCCCATTTATATTTCCCTGGGTGTAATTCCCAGGGTGGCGTAGTCCGTTACAAAGACTTGGGTGTTTAGAAATCTTTTAAGAGGTTCCGAATAGTACCTTGTTAGAGGTAAATTGTGTGTAGAATAACACCTCTGGGTGCAACACTGTCAGATGGTATTGACACTGCTATGTTCTTGCTTACTACTGGTAAAGCTGATCTTAATGATCTTCCACTTATTTGTGTTACTGATAATCATTCCCTGTTTAACGCTCTTCAGTCTACAAAGCAGGTCACAGAGAAGAGATTAAGATTAGAAATAAAGTGGTGTCAAAGAGCTTCTACATGCTAATAAAATCGAAGTGCGTTGGTCAGAAGCCAAGTCACAACTTGCTGACTGTTTGATACAGAAAAGGTGCTTCCTCACTTGTGCTTCTTAAAGCACTGTATGAGGGTGTATGGAAACTGTATTATCGGGAGAGCCAGTGAGACTGGGGAGAGGAAGTTGTTCTCGGTTTGTAGGGTGTAACCAATGTGGCGAAATGGGCTTAAAACGGAATAACAATCTTTCCTTGGAACTATGTTGCATCTATAGTTATTTACACACACAACACCTATTATTGCTAAAATAAATTTAAAATGAATGTGATCATAAGTGTAGATTTCCAATAAATGAAGCCCTAGCTTGACGCTTTATCCACTCCCTTCGTCCACAATCCACATCCAATAATCCACAATACCACTCGTATAAAAAACTGTATCCTTTACTTGCAACAAAAAACTTCAGCACAGGAATATTACAGTAAATAAAAGTGATTATTTAACGATCAAAGAGAGAGAGAGAAAGGTCAAAAAACTATGCGGCTCCATCCGCTTGCCTGACTTATTTTTAGTAAAAAACGTCACAACTTCCGTTTACCACTCTCGCGAGAGTATAAGTAATCAAAGATCTGTGCATTTCAAAGGTAAACATGCATTAACAGTTATTATTCTCAAAATATCCCCAAATAATATAAATGCACTATAAATTATCCACATACATTTTAGATAATTACACAATTAACTTATTGCATAACTGTAAATATTAACTACATTAAACTGTAAATACTGTAAATATGCCCTTCTATTTCCTCCACATAAAAGAATGATGAAAATTACTATTTAACACATAAATTAAAATTATTTATCAAATAACTGCATTTAGGCTCCTACATTACCGGCCCCTAATTGTTATCAGTGTCCTTGGAACAATTACTCAAAACTTAAATTAAAGGAGCCTACATGCTAATTAACAAACTATCTAAAGAAATCTTCTTGGACTTCGCCCTGTCCAAAATAAGGGTTTTCTTCTTTTTGGAACAGCTTATACATTGTCCTCAGATTCTTGAAGAAGACATAGCTTTGTTATAGGGCGACAAAGCTCATTGCTCTTAGTCTTGACTTTCACTTGACGAACGAAGCCTTTCTTGTCAGGAAAAATCTCCACAATTCTTCCAAGTAGCCATGAATTTCTGGGTGATGTATCATCCACAATCAATACTACATCACCAACACTGAAGTTTCTTCCAGGAGTGAACCATCGTTGCCGTTCTTGGAGCTGCATCAGATATTCTTTGCACCAGCGTTTCCAGAAGACATCCGCGAGGTACTGGACTTGCCTCCATCTGCGGTTAGCGTACTGATCATCCTTGCTGAACACTCCTGGGGGTAACTCGGGCTTGACCTTGAGTAACAACAGGTGGTTGGGCGTTAAGGCCTCTAAATCATTGAGATCTGGAGATGCTTGGGTGATTGGCCTGCTGTTTATGATGGCCTCAGCTTCACACAGCAAGGTATGGAGACCTTCTTCATCCAAAAGTTGTTCCTTCACTGTGATATTCAGAATTTTTCTCACTGAGCGGATCAGCCGCTCCCAGCTTCCTCCGTGGTGAGAACCTGCTGGCGGATTAAAGTGCCACTGAACTCCCTTCTCTTGCAAGTTCTTTGCTATCTTGCTGGTGTTCCATTCTTTTATTGATTTTTTCAACTCACTGTCAGCCGACTTGAAATTGGTTCCATTATCAGAGTACATCTCTTTGACTTGTCCTCTTCTTGCAAGAAATCTTCTAATTGCATTGAGGCAAGCATCAGTGTCAAGTGAAGATGCGACTTCTAGATGTACCGCTCGTATGGCAAGACATGTAAAGATAACACCATATCTCTTTATTTGCCCTCTTCCTCTTTTCACTAAAAATGGACCAAAATAGTCAACACCGACTCTTGTGAATGGAGGACTGTCGGGCAAGACTCTGCATCTTGGTAGATCAGCCATGATTTGCTTACCGGCAGTTCCGTGTAGCTTCTTACAGCTGATGCACCTGGACAAAAACTTTCTAATAGCGCCGTTTGCTCCAGGGACCCAGAATCTTTGACGCAGCTGTGCCAACATATGATTTCTCCCGGCATGGGCTGTAACATCATGAATGTGCCTCAGCACAAGCATCGTGATGTGTGAATCTTTCGGCAAGATGGCTTGCTGCTTGGAATCCTCT
The DNA here is from genome assembly GCF_030506205.2 of Paramisgurnus dabryanus. Lineage (NCBI taxonomy): Eukaryota > Metazoa > Chordata > Actinopteri > Cypriniformes > Cobitidae > Paramisgurnus > Paramisgurnus dabryanus. Next base: position 30,610,405 of record NC_133350.1, on the reverse strand, counting down.
GGCATTGCTGCGCGGCTCATCCTTCCACCAACTCTGATGACTCCGTTTTGAAGTACAGGGTTCAGCTTGTAAAGTGAACTACTTTTCTTTACCCTTTGATGTTCCTTTAGCATACTCAAGTCTTCTGTGAAGCTTTGTTTTTGACAGTATTTCACAATTTCTCTTTCTGCTACAATCAAATCTTCACAGGTTAGGTGTGTTCCTTTGAAAGCTTTCTTGAACTGATTAATTCTGCTTTCTCCGTGTGAGTTTAGTTCCTTTCTCTTTTCTTTCAGTTCCTTAAGCAGATCTTTAAATTTCAGAAACCAAGCCACAGCGCGTTTTAGTTTTGTCCAAGATGAGTAGTATGTCATCAGCTGTTCCGTAGCATCTTTGAGCTCTTGCGTCTGAATAACATGTGCTTGAACTACCCTTTTAACCTCAGAGTCATCAATGTCTAGCATTCCAGGATCTGGATTTCTGGGCCACTGGTCTTGTGCACAAAGCAGGAAACTTGGTCCTGAAATCCAGCTTTCACTTTTCAAGAACGCTTCAACAGTCTGTCCTCTCGAGACGTGATCAGCAGGATTCAGATTGGTATTCACATATCTCCACTGTGAAGTCTGAGAGTGCTCCAGGATTGTTGTGATCCTATTGGCAACGAAAGTCTTAAATCTTGTACCTTCGCTGTTCAGATACTTCAGCACAGCCGTGCTATCTGTCCAAAAAATTGATTCACTAAGTTCCAGCTCCAACTCTTTCTTCAGAAGCTTGTCCATCTTGATGGCAACTGTGGCTGCAGTTAATTCCATTCTTGGTATGGTTGGGGACTTTAAAGGCGCAACTCTTGCCTTTGCCATAATCAAGGTGGATTGAGCTTCACCACTTGCAGTGCGTAGCAGTAGGTAGCTTGTTGTTCCGTATGCGTCTTCACTAGCATCAGCGAAATGATGTAACTGTGCAAAGACTGGCGCACCGAACTGCTTTGGCTTAACACATCTGTCAACTCCAAAGGTCTCAAGCTGTTGCAAATCAAACATCCACTTTTTCCAACTCTTGATGACATTATCAGGCAGTTCTTCATCCCAGCTATACTTCTGCCGGCATAAGTCTTGCAAGATTCTTTTGGCAGGCAATACCACTGGAGCAAGAAAACCCAATGGATCAAAGATGGAACAGACAAGGGAAAGCAGGCCCCTCCTAGTGTGTGGTCGTACATTGAGGTTGATTTTGAACTTGAACTGATCCGTTTCTGTACACCACTGGATTCCCAGTGCTCTCTCCATAGGCAAGTTATCTGCATCCAAATCCAAATCCTGAAAACCCTGGGCCTTTTCCTCTTCAGGAATGGAGCTGAGCACCCTTCGACTGTTACTTGACCATTTTGTTAGTCGAAATCCACCTTTTGACAACATGCTCCTCAAGTCAGTGCAAAGTGTTATTGCCGTGTCTTCATCTGTAACTGACTTAAGACAATCGTCTACATAAAAATTTTTCTTCACTGTTTTGGCAGCTTCTTGACCAAATTCATCCTCAAAATCTATTGCACATTTCTGTAGTGCAAAGGTTGCAATACTTGGGGAAGACGTCGCGCCGAAAATGTGGACCAACATTTTGTGTTCGACAAGCGCCTGCTCGTAGTTCCCATTGGGCCACCAAAGAAACCTGAGGAAATCAGTGTCTTCATTGCTGACTCTGACCTGGTGGAACATAGCCTCTACATCAGCCATGACTGCAACTGTCTCTTGTCGGAACCTTAAGAGGACCCCCACCAGGGAGCTTGTTAGGTCCGGTCCCTGCAGGAGCTGCTGGTTCAGCGATGTTCCTTGAAAGCCGGCTCCACAATCAAAAACAACACGCAGCTTTTGTTTAACTGGATGTCTAACTCCGTGATGAGGCAGATACCATGTTCGTCCCTCAGTCGGTTGATGTTCAATGTTATCCAGCTTTACTGCGTAGCCCTTTTTGAGGATGTCGTCCATAAATGCAACGTATTCTGCATGAAAATTGACATCTCTGGAGAATCTTTTCCGTAGATTCAGCGCACGTTGCTCTGCGACTGATCTGTTGTTTGGCATGCAGAATGACTTGTTCTTTACCGGCAGGCAAACACTGTAATGACCATCCACAAGTTTTGAGGACTGAGACACCATGTCCATAAACTGGTAATCATCTTTGGACATTTCAAGGTCTTCGCTTTGTCCAGCGTCAGGAAAGTCCTGCTTGAACTGCAGTTGCCAGAGCTCTTCTAGCTTGGCTACTGAGATGCGATTGGTGGTGACTCCTGTCAATGTGTTTGTCTCCCTCATCTCGTTTCCACCTCTGAGTGGCCCATTTACTGTCCAGCCTAAAATTGTTCTTACGGCATATGGGCCGTCATCCACGCTGCTTATCACCTGCAGTGGCTCCATCGCCTTGGGAACATTTGCTCCTATGAGTAATCCAACCTCTGCTTGGATTGTGGGAAGTTTTACCTGCTTTAGATGAGGCCAACTGTCAACATCCTCTTGACGGGGAATATTGTCTTTGGTTACAGGGATGTTTTTCTGTGAAAATACCTCTGAGAGCTCAATAAAGTGGTTACCATCCAAGCTACTGATTTCCATTCCATTCACAATGCAAGTGTTAACAATAGATTCATTCCCCATTGTTTGCAACAAGATGCTTGTATTGCGTCCGTTCATACTCAGTTGGTTTATTAATGACTCCGTAGCGAAAGTAGCAGAGCTACCTGGATCCAAAAATGCATACGTTGTCACCGTTTTGGTTCCCTTTTGTGCTTTGACACACACTGGAATGATAGCAAGAGCACAGTTTTCCTTACCGGCCCCGATGACAGTAAAAGTTTCTTTCATGTGTACAAGGGCACTTGAAACAGATTGCTGTTCACAACGCTCGCTTGCTGTTTCTTCTCGCAAGCCTTTAGTGTTCATGTGCAGCAGTGTGGGATGAAGTCGAGAGCATTCTTGGCATTGAGTTTTCTCTTTACAGCTGTTACTCATATGACCATGTTTCAAACATGCAAAACACAGACCCTTGCTTCGCAGGAAATCAATCTTTTCTTTATGCGGCTTGTTCTTGAGTTTTCTGCAGACTGTGAGACTGTGTTGCTCTCCCTTGCAATAAACACAAGGCTTGCTGTTTGCGTCCACTGAGACATTTTGTGTTTTTGGTGTTAGTTGTTTGTCATTTTCAATTTTGAATTTGTTTTCAGTCTGGGATGAGACAATAGCTGCTGTAAATACTTTCTTTGGTTTGAGTGGCTCTGCATATTGTAGGTTTGCTCTCTGCTGTACTGTGTGTTTTGGCCTGGTGGTGGTTTCTTGTATGTTCCCATAGAGTGGGTGTAAGATATATCTAACTTGCTTGTTGACAAATCCGACAAAATCCTTGAACTTCACTCTATTTCTTGTTTTTTCTTGTAGGTCACATGCAGACTTTCTCCATGCTTCTTTTAGTTTATATGGCAACTTGTTAGCCAGTGCCTTTATGTTAGCGGTATTGTCCAAGTCTTCCATGTAGCTTATATCAGTCATTGTGTTGCAGCAGCCTGTGAGGAACAATGCAAAAGACTGAAGTGCAGCGCCATCTTCTGATTTGATTGTCTGCCAATTCAAAGCCTCCTTTATGTAGGCTTCTGCTATCTTGTAGTCATCACCAAAAAACTCCTTCAGCAATTCTTTCGCTTTAGCATAACCTGCTGAGGGTTCCATGTGAATGCAGCTTTTTACCAAGTCATGTGGTTGTCCACTTGTGTACTGCAACAAAAACTGTAGGCGATCACGACTGTCACCAGTGCGACCTTCAACTCCATGTTCAATAGATCTGATAAAGGATTTATACTCAAGTGGATCACCCTTGAATGTTGGAATGGTGAGTTCAGGGAGTAATGTGGCCTTGTGATTCTTCACAAGGTACTCAGTGACGTCAACTTGCTGTGAGAGAGCCTTACATAAACTATCAAGCACAGGTCCATCATTGAGGTCCATTTTTGATGCAGGCAGGGCTATTTCCGGCTTTGCTAACTGAACATTGGTTTCGAAGTTGGACGTAGGCCGTGTGTGCTGTACTGGTGGTTGGTAGGTGCTGTTCACCTCTGTTTCAGCGATCCGTTCTTTAGCTTCTATACTGCTCTCGGATGCTTGTGTGCATTCATATTTTTGCAAAACTTCCATTTTTGCATCTGACTCAGCAAGAGCAGTCTGCATTGCATGCATCTCCTTTCTAGCCTTTATCGCAACCTCTATTCTTTTTTGCTCAGCCTCAAACTCCGCCTCTCGCCGCTTTTCTTCTGCTTGCAGCTCAGCTTCCCGGCGTCTTTTTTCTGCCTTTATTCTGACTGAAGATGATGATGACACACTTCCACATCGTGATCCAGGTCTGCTTGAGCGTTTTGTGGTGGTTTTTGATGATGTAGACCTACTGTCTGTGGGCATTACGTGTTTATCAGTCTCTGCAGCCTGCTCAGAGCGTTTCATGACCTCTTTCATCCATTCCTCACATTTCCAGAAGAAATCATTTATTGACTTATTTTTAAGATCAAACCAATTCTTTTGATCATCCAGGAATTCTTCTTCAGACATAAATTTTCTCAAACTAGAATTTAAGTCGGAAAATTCTTGCTGCAAACCACTGAAATCCACACGCAATTTGTTTTTAACGATGTCAGCATTTGCATCATCTTCCATTAATTGCTCAATATGCTTTACCATGCTTGTTAGCTGGGATAGCTTATACCTGCGTGCATGAAGTTGTCTAGACTTGTGTTCTTCTACAGCCTTCTCAGTCATTTTTACTGTCCGTTTTTCACTGTCTTGTTCATCCATAACGAGTGAATGTTTCCACACTTAAATAGTGCAAATGTCAAAACCATATATTGAGATTAACGCGCAAACAATGCGTTTCGCTTCGTCGTTCAGCCGAACGGCGTCTTTTTATTTATTTATTTATCTACGGCGGCGCGCAGAGCAACCGCACTCCTCGTGCATTAAAGTTACGATCCGCCACAGCAATCAAAGAAACAACTTACAGATTCACTGTGAAAGTATCCTCCTTCCGTCCTTTGTCTCAAGTCAAGCCTTTTCCCAAAGTCCAATAATCCGTGAAGAGCGAGTTTTTTGACTAAAATGTAGATTTCCAATAAATGAAGCCCTAGCTTGACGCTTTATCCACTCCCTTCGTCCACAATCCACATCCAATAATCCACAATACCACTCGTATAAAAAACTGTATCCTTTACTTGCAACAAAAAACTTCAGCACAGGAATATTACAGTAAATAAAAGTGATTATTTAACGATCAAAGAGAGAGAGAGAAAGGTCAAAAAACTATGCGGCTCCATCCGCTTGCCTGACTTATTTTTAGTAAAAAACGTCACAACTTCCGTTTACCACTCTCGCGAGAGTATAAGTAATCAAAGATCTGTGCATTTCAAAGGTAAACATGCATTAACAGTTATTATTCTCAAAATATCCCCAAATAATATAAATGCACTATAAATTATCCACATACATTTTAGATAATTACACAATTAACTTATTGCATAACTGTAAATATTAACTACATTAAACTGTAAATACTGTAAATATGCCCTTCTATTTCCTCCACATAAAAGAATGATGAAAATTACTATTTAACACATAAATTAAAATTATTTATCAAATAACTGCATTTAGGCTCCTACAATAAGCATGTTTGTCTTGTCATTCGTTTAAGAATAAGTAAAACAGCTGCTCCACAAAAAAAGATGCACAAGTACATAAACATTTTTCTTTTATATATATTTTTTAAATAACATTGCTAAAAGATTCAATCTATCCTTTTTTATGTGTTGAATTTGAAATGCTTTTCATATTTATCGTACATCTTACGCAGATTGCCCTCGTATAATGAGAATACATAACTCTGACAGATTTTACGTATCACATCCGCTTAAAAAGGTGCAATCTAATGTTGTTTACATGAAATAAGCCTGCTCCCGAGCTGGTTTAATCTTACGGACCGGTTGCTATGACAGCAACTCTAGGATGAGTTTCGAAGAACTAAATAATTCAAGATCAAGACAAATCGACAACAATCAAATCCAGCTGACTGATTAATCCACGTATGAAGAACAGACCCCAGATATACTGTTGACATAATATTACCTGCAATGTGAGGTCATGAGCCTGTGGTACGGTCACATCAGGACATTCATCCTCAAGGTCTTCATCCAAGATCTCAGGCAGGATGTCAGCATTACCAGTCTGCTGGCTCAGAAGATCTCCTCTGTTGGATTGTGCCAGAAGATATTCAACAGCAATTCGCTCTCCTGCAATAGATATTCATCAAGGGAAAAATTGTTTACTTGCGTACCATGTCACAGTATAGGTCTGATCATCAACAGCAGACTTTTCTTACCTGTAGGTTTCCCAGGGGGGATAAACTCTGGAAGAAGAGGTTTTCCCAAGACTTTGTTGCTGAGGGCATTTACATTGGACATCAAACGAATGTCATACAGCTTTGTCCTGGATGTCTCAGTCATTGAAAGTGCTTGTGCTGACCGGTTTAAATTCCACCTTGACACACCCTCAAGCATGTACATCTGAGTGTGCAATGCATTGCATCTCCACCCTACTCAGACAAAAAACAGGATCACTGATTACAACAAATTACAACAATATTATGTCAACATTCAATAGCAAAATATACCATGTGTGTGTGTGAGGTTTTAACATGCCTGGAATGAAAGCACACTGGTGCTTATGAAAGCTTTCCAAAGAGGAGGACCCTCTGGCGCATCTTAGAACATCCAGTGTCTTGTCTCCTTTCTCCAGCCCTGACCCAATGTTAGTATAAAGCTGCACTCCTGGTGGATCCTGGATGCAGGCAAGGTGTTTTTGCTGTACCTTCCACACTTCAGACATGCGCTCGTGGTTAATAAGGTGTAGCCCAGTGCCGTCCACAAGGTTCCACATGGAGTCAAGGAGACTTTTGATGAGGGCACGGGTCTCCTCCACTCCCCGGGTTTTCCTGCGGCAGTGCTTGGCTAGTTCTTTAGGGCTGATGCTCGCCAACACCTGGGCATCTGTTGGCTCATAGCCCTGATGCTTTTGCCTCAGCTCTGACCGCTTCGCCTCCTTCAGATTACTGATGTCCTGGTAATCCCACTCAAAAATGCAGCTCGACAATTTGGAGCAGAACGTACCATAGAGTGGATGGTGTTCCGTGATGAGACCTTTGGTGAATCGCCTCATAAAGTGGAACACATCCAACCGCACAGTGGACGTCCATGGCCGAAACCAATGGAGAACTGGGCTCACCCCTGTGTAAATTCACAAGATCATGAATAAAAAAAAATTCCTCACAACATGTATGCATTCGTCATGTGTGTGGCTTGTCATTTCAAAATATGTGTTCGGTGGGTCGAGTGAATGTGAATCTATGTGCATCACGTGTTTTGTCAAAATAAGTGCCTGCTGCAGGGTTTATGGGTTTATAAAAAAGACACTTGTGTTTGCCAGATACTCATATAATCTCAAGTTCACTGTAAGGGAGTGTCTTGTGTGTATTTTGTGAATGTGAGCGTCTCTTTTATCATAAACGGTTTTGACACGTGTGGAGCAGGCACTTATTTTGACAAAACACGTGATGCACATGGTAGGGCTGCACGATTCTGAGAAAAAATCTAATTGCGATTTTTCTGATCAAAATTGCGATTCGCGATTTAAAGTGCGATTCATTAGTATATAATAAAAGAGGTACATCCAGGTTTGTTGTGGTGATTTTAAAGCGTAACTAAACCCCTAGTCAGAGCCTGACTCCACCCACTGGCAATATTTGAAAAATGCAAGAAAAGTGGGCAGATCCCAACGGAGATAGAGGGGACGAACTTAAGTGTGTAATGAGATCGTAACAAGGGCGTGGTGAGCTTGAATCTGCTTACGTCACGAGTTACTTTTTGGACCCAACATCCAATAGGAAAATTCAACTGCAGTAGCTATCGTTCAACCTGAAGAGGTCAGCACTCAGACGTTTTTACACCATATTTTATAGTGTTGAAACACTTTATATCCTAATGTCAAAAAACTTACTAAAATCAATGAACAGCACTAATAAAGCATCATTCTTACAGATCATTAACTAAAAAAAGTTGGTTTAGGGTTTAGTTACTCTTTAATAGCAACAAAGAAAGATGCTGTGCTACTGTTTATTTAAAACCCCTTAAACATTGTACCAAGTTGTCTGCAGGACTTTGATATTCTGCAGACAAACTTTTTTTTTAATCTAAGAACATTAAAAAAAATACAATTTAAATTTTTTTTTTTGAAAGTTTTATTTAAAATAACATATAGGCCAATGTATTTTGGCTGTCACTACAACAATGCATCTGATAAGCAAATGTTTAGTTTTTCTTTTAATCATAAGACTATACTCATCTTGTTTTACTTTTCAGGCATCTGTAATAAATGTAAATATATTAGTTATTAGAATCTATGATTTAACATAAGCAAAAAATACAAATAAAAGACTGCACAGTCCTCACTGTAGGATTTTAAATGTGGAGCTGAAGAAGCTTGTTCAGTTAAGAGTAAGGAGTGATTTTAATTTTTGGTGTGTAATAAACATTTCTGACACAGAAAGCACCAGGTTACTGTCACTTTAAAACACAAGACAGCTTTAAAACTGCTCTGCTTCAATATAGCCTACTGATAAACATCCAGCTGTTTATGTTCACTTAGACAAGAAAGAAAACTTAAGTTTAGTGATCACGCGTGTGCTGACTGCTCTGTGTGTGCGCGCTTCATGAACCCTCATGCCTGTAAATATTCAAAGCGGCGCAGATGTGCGCGTGCAAGAAAGTATAATGTACCTCTTTCGTCTGCTGTGTTCCGGGCTTTAATGAAACCTGCTTATAGTCTGATGAGGCGCTTGTCATTGTTTGCGATGCATGACGAGAAACGGACGTATATACACCTTTCTTTAAGTCCAACATTACACAAAAGGGAAATGTTTTCGCGCATTTCTGTCCTTTCATTTGCCGGTTAATGAGTTATAATGCGTTTTTAAAATGACTGAATCCAAAATCTGCCAACTTCATGACATTCCGCGTTGTGCAGTTAATTCCATTTGTATGCATTTCGCGATTCTGTCCGTGTTTTCCGCATCGCGGAAATCATATGGCCGTACACTTTGTTGAGGAGTTGAACTGCTGCTCGCGCTCATGTTTTCCAAATGGTGTTATCTGACGTGTAGTCGGCACCTCAGTGTTCATGCCCTCTATTGGTCTAAACTGCATCAAACGTAAAATGCGCATGAAGCGAACTGTCAAAAACTGCGTACTAGATGATTGTTATATTTAATAGTTTTGAATCGAAATAATCGCATTTCTTGCGATTCGAAAATCGCATCCATTCACATCGCGATTTCGGTTTTAAAACGATTAATCGTGCAGCCCTAGCACATGGTTCACATTTTTTGAAACCACAAGCGACACACATGACACTCCAAACCCATATTTTGAATTTGTGCCCCTCAGAAGAGCAGTCACCAGCAGCCACTGGTTTCTAGTGTCATCAACTGCATTATTTGGCAAAAAAACATCAACCCAAATTACAGGTAACCCACCTCTGTCACTGCAACAGTCTCTATCCACATAGATGGCGGCTGGCTGTGGCTCACCAGCATCCCTGTACCGTTGGACGATCCCTTGGCACAGGTCATCCAGTCCAGCCCCCTCGCCAGTTGTGAGGACAGAGTTGAGGACCTGACCATACTCGTTCCCAACATTGGTCATCCATGTTGCCGTGTTCTCAATACCACCAGCCAGTTTTTTGGTCACCTGTTATAACAAAAGAATATACATCATTAGCACATGTATTCCCTAAACCCTAAAAGAACAAATGAGCTCAAGCTTATACAGGTTTACTTTTACCTTCTTAGTGGAATCGAGCTTCAGAATTCTGCCAAACGTTGAAGTGATGACACCTTTGAGTTCATCAAGGTGGCCGACAACATCGTTGGCATGCACTGTCTCAAACCACTGGGCCAGGGGCAAGGGAATGAAGGGTGGTGGCGGGGAATAAACAGCCTGGGACTGCTTCAGGCAGGATCTTTTGTGAATTTCACAATCTGTGAAATAGTCACAGGATCTCCTGGCCCACTCCTCACTGTGTGCCTCTTGAAAGGCCTGCTGCAGGTAACTGGAGCTATTCCCTGCTGTTCTAGGACGCAAAAGTGTCACACATTTTCTGTCCAGTGCCAAATGTGTAGTCAACACAGCAGGGAATTTGTTGCGGTTAGAGGGGTCCAGTTGCTTTAAAATATCACTACTCCAAGGACAGACAGGTAGTTTGCACTGGCTGCACCTTGGGTAATCTCCCCCTATTAAATAGTACTTGCTGTCCACATCAATGACCTCTCTGACCTTGGTGTAAATGCCAGAGTGGTGCATCTTTCGGTTGCACTGATTACATTTCAAAGGTATGCCCCACATGCGCATTGGTGCCCACAGGAACATCCTCTGACGAAAGTAATCATGTGGGTTTGGAGGTGCCACAGATCTGATTGGGCTTGGGGGGTGGTGCCAATTTTCCCTGACATTTTGTTTCAGCTGCCCTCTTGCGTCATAGAGAATGTGGGCAATCCACTCCAAATCACCTGGCTTGATGACCCGGAGGAATGGCTTTGGTAAAAACCTGGCCCGGCTTACCTCTGGAAAGCGCAGAGGGACTGGTAGTCCTGGTGCTGCTGGAGGAGGAGCAGAAGCAGGAGAAGATGGAAGTGGTGTGCCACTCTGAGTCGCTGGTGCCATCTCAGATAGGGTTGGAGGGGTAGGAGCAGGAGGAACTTGGAGACAGATGGTTGGTGTCGTCTCCTGGGCTGTGAGGCAGACTGTAGCTGGAGCATCTCGGGGAGAGACGATTGGTGTCGGTGTCATCTCTTGGGCTGGGGTAGTGGAGGGACGGGCTGAAGGTGAGGTTAAGACATGACACTTCTCAAGGTGCTCTGATAACCTGACAGAACCCATGGCCTTTGTGCCACAGTGCTCACACTCCTCCTGGACATGGAAGTCTGACAGATGCTGTGTAAACTGGTCAGAGAGCACTTCCTGAGCACAAAGGGAGCATGTCATTGTATTACCACTGGTCCCTGTCTGCTGTGGACCTGCTGCGGTCCCTGTCTGCTGTGGACCTGCTGCGCTCCCTGTCTGCTGTGGACCTGCTGCGCTCCCTGTCTGCTGCGGACCTGCTGCGGTCCCTGTCTGCTGCGGACCTGCTGCGGTCCCTGTGTGCTGTCCTGACTGGGGGAAACAACATTTTGTATTTACTCTCTATATCCTCTTATTCTCTAAATCACACAAAACTCTGCATCAAAACAAGTCATTTGGAGAATCAAGCACATACAGCGAAGAACCAGCCATGGGGAACAGCTGTAAAGGAAGCATTTGTCAGCATCGTTGTCTCACATCATATGTTTAAGGATTCAATGACATTACTTACATCATGGAAGCCACATTTGCAGGGAATATTTTTCCCAAAAATATCTTTTTTTCTGACCGTTAGGCCATATGCAGGGGTCAGCGGACAATTCTTTATCCTCTCTAACACTGCCTTCCAACGTCTGCTCCCGGGTCTCTGGCCAGTGGAAAATTTATATTTCCCCTGGGCAAACAGCATCATGACACCGGTCCAGAATGAATCTGGCTTTCCTTGCTTTGGCATCTTTAGGGCGAGAGGCAGTCATTTAGGCTGAGTATGCAACATGTAGGCCTACATGCACAGACAGATAAACAGACAGACAGGTAGATAGATAGGAAATTAAGCAGCTACAATATAAGGTTGTATGTTTTTTACAGTCTTAACTTAATATTTTAGTCTTAAGTGTGTCAAAATTCTAAGAATAATGTCATTTTACTCTTATTCCTAGACTTAAGCATAAGTTTGATTTATAAAGCCTCCTAAGTGTTAAGACTAGGTCTCAGATCCTAAATTATTTAAGAAAGCTGGAGAGGTCTTATGCACTTAGCAACAAAGAATGTGTTAGAATTACTTTAATTCAAATGTATTTCTATGGATGGTTTTAGCAGTAACAACATAAACACGCAGCTTTCGTGGTCATCACATAACTTCTGGTAAACTCTGCGTAGAATAATTAAAAACAAAGTCCTTTAAAAGTAGTTTATATATGTACAATGAGCAGAAAATAGACAGTAGATAGGAATTAATATAACATTATGAAATATAAAGAGTATAGGGTTTTTTATACAATGTATATTATATTACACTATATAATATACAGTATAAGATGTATATTAGTGAAACTTATTCAAGTGCTTGCACAGTACCGAGATTTTTTATGAGATTATCAAGACAGCATACTTAAAGGTATATAAATTTGCATAATATATACTGTAAAAAGTTAAAGTTGGATCAAATAATTGATATTGCCTAAAAATGTAATGTTTTTTCAACTTACATTTTCTGAGTTTAAGTGAAATAAATAAAGTTAAAATGTTTAATTATTAGGTGTTACTAATTGAAGTAAGTTTTTTTTAAGTAGAGACGCTTTTGGTTTTACAGTTTATGACAGGTAAATAAAATACCATAAAATGTAAATAACAACTACAATAGCATTATCAACCTAAAAAATTGTGAAGTATCTACAAGATTGCAGTGACATCATTACATGTAAAGTGATATTAATAGTGTCATGATTCTGCCCTCTTGTCATTGCTTTATTCTAGTCTTGAGGCAGAATCATGATAGACTCATGTTTTGTGTGCCTGTACGTGGCCTTTTTGTCTCGTCACTTTATCCCCGCTCCCTTGTCATCCTCTTGTCTTCATTGACTAATCCTTGTCACCTGTTCCCCTCATTATTTTACCCCTATTTAAGCTCCTTGTGCTCTGTGTTCTGTCTGGTATCGTTAGCTCTGTTCCTGATCCGTTCCTGTGTGAAGTGAAGTGAAGTGAAGTGAAGTGAAGTGAAGTGAAGTGAAGTGAAGTGAAGTGAAGTGAAGTGAAGTGAAGTGAAGTGAAGTGAAGTGAAGTGAAGTGAAGTGAAGTGAAGTGAAGTGAAGTGAAGTGAAGTGAAGTGAAGTGAAGTGAAGTGAAGTGAAGTGAAGTGAAGTGAAGTGAAGTGAAGTGAAGTAAGCCAAGTCTAGTAAGCCAAGTTCTTTGAATGTTGTTATTGTGTTGTCTAGTCAAGTTCAGTCTAGTTAATGTCAAAGTCTAGTCAAGTTTAGTGTTAGTCAGTACTAGTTATTGTTGCTTGTTTAATGTTTTGCTCCCACGTGGGCTCTGTTTACTTATTAATAAAGTCATCTTTGTTTTCCATCTGTCTGCGCTTGGGTTCGTTCTCATTCTAATCATGACAAATGGAGTATAAAACCCTGACCCCAAACATAATGTTACAATATTAGCAATGAGCAAGCCAAATGTGAAAGTGACAAGATGGCAAAAATTACAATTGTGTTTAAGTGGAGAAATTCAGCTTAACTTGATCATCTTGTTCAGGCTTGATCATCAAAGTATTTTTTATCTAAGTGTTTGCAAACTTTTGTATTTTCTTATATACACCTTGTCAGTGAAATGAAAATGATATGATTCATCATCTTAATTTTTTAAATAGCACTACGTTTGTCTATTTCATTAACATGTTATAATCTTAATCAAAATGGTGCAAAATCTTGTAAAATAAATGTATGTACTTATTTGTAATATTGTTAAACTTTTCTTGAAGCAAATTTAAATTAATATATTTAAATACTAATATAATTGTAATGTCTTCATGATTCATGAATGTATGGTGTCACATGCTGCTGTGAATGTACCGTTGCCGGCTTTCTATTGGCTGATTCAGAGGTTAAGGGCGCACTTAAGCAAGTCAGCACTTAAGAATGAGTCTTACACTTTACTGAAAGTTGCTTTCAGCCTCTTAATAAATGTCTCCTATTCTCAGACTGCTCCTACTCCTTACTAAGAATTTTCTGACACTTAAGCCATAGCTTAAGACTATTCTTAAGAGCATTTCTGAGAAGTTTTATACATACGGGCCCAGGAATTTTTTAAGTCTTCAGTTTCTGAAACACTGTTTCATTTACATTGTTAAGATCACATTAGATGGCATGAACTCACCCTGATGGTTGTCGGTTATTAAAAAATGTAATCAAAACAGTTTAGTGATGAAAGAAATGGGGAAAATGATACTCTCTTACTCACAATCTCTCTATTGTATGATAACTGAACTAAAATCACAACACAAGTCAATCCTGTTTCTTCATTGATGTTATGAAATGTTTTTTTTGATACAGAATATGATGAATGACATGAATATATATTAAAATATCCATTTCAGTTTACCTTGATGGCTATTTTCTGTTTCGATCTCTTGTCCTATTGCTGCAGACGTTATGGTCAAGTGGTGTAACCAGTGTTTTGTCTGAAAGACTAATATTATACAAAAAAGATCATATGAATAATAATGTAATACTCTACTACACTGTAATAATGGGTATTTCAACGATTTGTACTTAAATGGTCAAAGAATAGAACAAGATGTTTACAGCATATGGTCTTACTCAGTACAATGAAAAACGCATACAATTTAAATTTAGAAATAAATATAACAAAAAACATATTCTCATAGAATATTACTAATTAAAGTACTAATTTCATGAGAACTCATGAGGTGTAAAAGATTAGATATTAGTCATTTTTTGTGACTATCTATCTATTGACAACATATTTTGTTAAAAATAGTATACATGTCATATTAAATAATAATTAACCGCGTTATCCTTAAGGTTTTGTGACCGTCTTATCAAACTTAACAGCGACATAAACACTCGACACAGACACAAAATTGAGCATCTCTGTTCTAGTTTAATTTGATGAACAAAAGACAGACACACAAAAGACACTTAAAAACGTCCAGTAAAAAAAATAATTAATATAGCGATTAGCATTATCCCTTAAGGTTTTGTGACCGTCTTATCAAACTTAACAGCGACATAAACACTCGACACAGACACAAATTTGAGCATCTCTGTTCTAGTTTAATTTGATGAACCAAAGACAGACACACAAAAGACACTTAAAAACGTCAAGTAAAGAAAATAATTAATATAGCGATTAGCATTATCCCTAAAGGTTTTGTGACCGTCTTATCAAACTTCACGAAAAACATCCAACGTTTATCAGAGCAGAATTATTTACAAAAACAACAAATACTTTTACGATTTCACTTTAGTGATTTATAATTATATTCAGATAATTTAGTAAGTTCTACTTACTTTTAGTGTCTAGAGATATTCGCCGACGGTAAATACAGTTACCTGAGGATGAACTGTAACATCGTCTCCGTCAGTAACCTATCAGAACACTGCTTGCACGGGGCACCTGTTTCGACGCATATAATTGGCTCTTTTGCCCCCCTTGGAGCGGCAATTTTTTTGAAGCATATGATTGGCTCTTTTGCCACGCTGTTGTTAGGACTCTGTTCGGATTTGTTAGGAACTGTTAGGACCTTGTTAGGACTTGTTAGGACTTGTTAGGAACTGTTAGGACTTTGTTAGGAATTGTTAGGAATTGTTAGGACTTGGTTAGGACTTGTTAGGACTTCTTAAAGCAGTCCAATTAGTGGAGGGTACGGCCACCTCGTCACGTGAAACTTTGTCGGAACCCCTGCGGTTGGCCATTGTGCGATTCCTAAATTACCAGCAAGTACGTAGTAGTGTGAATCAAATAGTTTCCGTTGTTGATTTAATTAAACGTTACCTTTTTGAAAGTGTTCATTTTGGCCTAACGGAAGGTAAACGCCTGAAGAGAACTGTGCATGAGCAATCCATCGCCTTAGACATGTTTAGAGATATTATCAAGGATTGACCTTTATTCTTTTTCAAAATTGTTTTCAACGGATTTCAACATGAAACAGACAAAAAACAAACGAGACATTCAAGACTTTATGTAAAGGGAACAAGAGGTTTTCATTGGCTTCTCTACACAGCCAACTGGCTGGGTAATGTTGACTAAACCTCAGTACACTTTCCTGTCTTACGTTCAACTAACACTAACAGACGATCAGGTTTAAAATAACGTGCATAAAACTGATGTAACTGTTGAGGTACTTAAATCAACATGACCAAAACCCTGTCATATCTCTAACAAAGTGTTTATTTCAGTCGAACCGAGGACTTTTTGTGATAACCACATCACCACAGAAACCTGTTCGTGTGGATTCTTTGGTTATTTTGATAGATTTAGCCACACATTTTCTCTCTGTGCAACACTCCCCAAAGGGGCAATGCTTTTCGCCCACTTGCGAACTGTCCACCTTTCAAGCGTGAAGCGAATGTGACGGGCGGAACTGTGTGTAACCTTAAAAGTGCTTCATGACACAAGGAGTAACGTGTCTCAAGAGAGGCTTTTAACTCGCAGCGTATCAAAAGGAACGCGCTGTTTCTGCCCGGTTTCGAACCGAGGACCTTTCGCGTGTGAGGCGAACGTGATAACCACTACACTACAGAAACCTACACGCTGTGGTACTTGCTTGTATAAACGGATTTTGCCACATATTTTGCGATCGCTTGAAGGAACCGCACAAACTGTATGAGAAAGGCGGCGCATTTCCCAGGAATGCATGGATGCTGATTCTGAAACTGGCAAACAGCCACACACTTCTTAGTTTGGGTATCTCACCGATTTGTTTCAGACGTGAAGTGTGAGCAGTCAAGTCGCAGCTCTGCGATCTGACCGAATTGTGCAGGTATCTCCAAACCTGCTTCTGGTCGGCTACCTTCCTGCAGACTTCAGTTTCAACACACCTCTCTGTAATTATCAAGCAATCCTGAAAACCTTGATAAGCTGCTTCAACTATGTTTCATTGGGGTTGGAGCTAAAATCTGCAGGGCGGAAGCTCACCAGGAGCAGGGTCGGAGACCCCTGGTAGAGTGTGAGCATGCAATTCGTGAGCTTTGGCTTCACGTCGCATGGGATTTACTCGTTAAGTGTAGGTTGGCATTTAGCCACGACTGTGCTGAAATGGCACAGTGTATGCTCGTCTTTAGCGTAGTACAGGGGTCGGCAACGCCGGTCCAGAAGTGCTGCAGTCCTGGAGATTTTACTTCCAACCCTGATTAAACCTCATCCACCTGTAGTTCTCAGGTGACCCTTTAGACCTTGGTTAGCCTGTTCATGTGTGCTTGATTTGAGCTGGAGCTAAACTCTGCAGGACTGCTGCACTCCAGGACCGACGTTTGCCTACCCCTATGTTAAAAGGATCCAGGATGAACTTTGAGTCAGAAATATTAGCGAGCCAAAAGACGGACATACAGGCGTATAGCCAAGGGGGCACCCGGATTTGAACCGGGGACCTCTTGATCTGCAGTCAAATGCTCTACCACTGAGCTATACCCCCTCACAGAAGAAAAGTGGCTGAAGAATTGAAAAAGCATCATGTGTTATACTTCACCACAGTTAAAGCTGTCGTGATAATGTCCAAGTGAACCGTTAGACTGCCCTATTTGCGTTTAAACGCTTTAGCACTGACCTATAGAAATTGTGCTAGAGAAAACGCATGTTTTTAACCATTCCGCTAATGTTATTCAGTTGTTATGATTACTGTTTTGTTCCTCTTTCATCAAACATCAACAAAGGAACCACTCAACCCTGTCTTTACCACTTTCTAGACAGTTGGCACAAAGCATGGACTTTAGAGTCTGAAAACACTCAAGTGTCCGCCAGAGACTCTGGCGAGTAAGCACTTCAAAACTGGTGAAAAGAAAACACACTGATTTCTCTACTCCTAGAGGTGTGGGAAACAACGTAACCATCGGCAATGTGGCATGTTAAAGACAGTTCAGCTTCACAACGACAGACAGACGACGAGGATGGGATTCGAACCCACGCGTGCAGAGCACAATGGATTAGCAGTCCATCGCCTTAACCACTCGGCCACCTCGTCACGTGAAACTTTGTCGGAACCCCTGCGGTTGGGCATTGTGCGATTCCTAAATTACCAGCAAGTACGTAGTAGTGTGAATCAAATAGTTTCCGTTGTTGATTTAATTAAACGTTACCTTTTTGAAAGTGTTCATTTTGGCCTAACGGAAGGTAAACGCCTGAAGAGAACTGTGCATGAGCAATCCATCGCCTTAGACATGTTTAGAGATATTATCAAGGATTGACCTTTATTCTTTTTCAAAATTGTTTTCAACGGATTTCAACATGAAACAGACAAAAAACAAACGAGACATTCAAGACTTTATGTAAAGGGAACAAGAGGTTTTCATTGGCTTCTCTACACAGCCAACTGGCTGGGTAATGTTGACTAAACCTCAGTACACTTTCCTGTCTTACGTTCAACTAACACTAACAGACGATCAGGTTTAAAATAACGTGCATAAAACTGATGTAACTGTTGAGGTACTTAAATCAACATGACCAAAACCCTGTCATATCTCTAACAAAGTGTTTATTTCAGTCGAACCGAGGACTTTTTGTGATAACCACATCACCACAGAAACCTGTTCGTGTGGATTCTTTGGTTATTTTGATAGATTTAGCCACACATTTTCTCTCTGTGCAACACTCCCCAAAGGGGCAATGCTTTTCGCCCACTTGCGAACTGTCCACCTTTCAAGCGTGAAGCGAATGTGACGGGCGGAACTGTGTGTAACCTTAAAAGTGCTTCATGACACAAGGAGTAACGTGTCTCAAGAGAGGCTTTTAACTCGCAGCGTATCAAAAGGAACGCGCTGTTTCTGCCCGGTTTCGAACCGAGGACCTTTCGCGAGTGAGGCGAACGTGATAACCACTACACTACAGAAACCTACACGCTGTGGTACTTGGTTGTATAAACGGATTTTGCCACATATTTTGCGATCGCTTGAAGGAACCGCACAAACTGTATGAGAAAGGCGGCGCATTTCCCAGGAATGCATGGATGCTGATTCTGAAACTGGCAAACAGCCACACACTTCTTAGTTCGGGTATCTCACCGATTTGTTTCAGACGTGAAGTGTGAGCAGTCAAGTCGCAGCTCTGCGATCTGACCGAATTGTGCAGGTATCTCCAAACCTGCTTCTGGTCCGCTACCTTCCTGCAGACTTCAGTTTCAACACACCTCCAACACACCTCTCTGTAATTATCAAGCAATCCTGAAAACCTTGATAAGCTGCTTCAACTATGTTTCATTGGGGTTGGAGCTAAAATCTGCAGGGCGGAAGCTCACCAGGAGCAGGGTCGGAGACCCCTGGTAGAGTGTGAGCATGCAATTCGTGAGCTTTGGCTTCACGTCGCATGGGATTTACTCGTTAAGTGTAGGTTGGCATTTAGCCACGACTGTGCTGAAATGGCACAGTGTATGCTCGTCTTTAGCGTAGTACAGGGGTCGGCAACGCCGGTCCAGAAGTGCTGCAGTCCTGGAGATTTTACTTCCAACCCTGATTAAACCTCATCCACCTGTAGTTCTCAGGTGACCCTTTAGACCTTGGTTAGCCTGTTCATGTGTGCTTGATTTGAGCTGGAGCTAAACTCTGCAGGACTGCTGCACTCCAGGACCGACGTTTGCCTACCCCTATGTTAAAAGGATCCAGGATGAACTTTGAGTCAGAAATATTAGCGCGCCAAAAGACGGACATACAGGCGTATAGCCAAGGGGGCACCCGGATTTGAACCGGGGACCTCTTGATCTGCAGTCAAATGCTCTACCACTGAGCTATACCCCCTCACAGAAGAAAAGTGGCTGAAGAATTGAAAAAGCATCATGTGTTATACTTCACCACAGTTAAAGCTGTCGTGATAATGTCCAAGTGAACCGTTAGACTGCCCTATTTGCGTTTAAACGCTTTAGCACTGACCTATAGAAATTGTGCTAGAGAAAACGCATGTTTTTAACCATTCCGCTAATGTTATTCAGTTGTTATGATTACTGTTTTGTTCCTCTTTCATCAAACATCAACAAAGGAACCACTCAACCCTGTCTTTACCACTTTCTAGACAGTTGGCACAAAGCATGGACTTTAGAGTCTGAAAACACTCAAGTGTCCGCCAGAGACTCTGGCGAGTAAGCACTTCAAAACTGGTGAAAAGAAAACACACTGATTTCTCTACTCCTAGAGGTGTGGGAAACAACGTAACCATCGGCAATGTGGCATGTTAAAGACAGTTCAGCTTCACAACGACAGACAGACGACGAGGATGGGATTCGAACCCACGCGTGCAGAGCACAATGGATTAGCAGTCCATCGCCTTAACCACTCGGCCACCTCGTCACGTGAAACTTTGTCGGAACCCCTGCGGTTGGGCATTGTGCGATTCCTAAATTACCAGCAAGTACGTAGTAGTGTGAATCAAATAGTTTCCGTTGTTGATTTAATTAAACGTTACCTTTTTGAAAGTGTTCATTTTGGCCTAACGGAAGGTAAACGCCTGAAGAGAACTGTGCATGAGCAATCCATCGCCTTAGACATGTTTAGAGATATTATCAAGGATTGACCTTTATTCTTTTTCAAAATTGTTTTCAACGGATTTCAACATGAAACAGACAAAAAACAAACGAGACATTCAAGACTTTATGTAAAGGGAACAAGAGGTTTTCATTGGCTTCTCTACACAGCCAACTGGCTGGGTAATGTTGACTAAACCTCAGTACACTTTCCTGTCTTACGTTCAACTAACACTAACAGACGATCAGGTTTAAAATAACGTGCATAAAACTGATGTAACTGTTGAGGTACTTAAATCAACATGACCAAAACCCTGTCATATCTCTAACAAAGTGTTTATTTCAGTCGAACCGAGGACTTTTTGTGATAACCACATCACCACAGAAACCTGTTCGTGTGGATTCTTTGGTTATTTTGATAGATTTATCCACACATTTTCTCTCTGTGCAACACTCCCCAAAGGGGCAATGCTTTTCGCCCACTTGCGAACTGGCCACCTTTCAAGCGTGAAGCGAATGTGACGGGCGGAACTGTGTGTAACCTTAAAAGTGCTTCATGACACAAGGAGTAACGTGTCTCAAGAGAGGCTTTTAACTCGCAGCGTATCAAAAGGAACGCGCTGTTTCTGCCCGGTTTCGAACCGAGGACCTTTCGCGTGTGAGGCGAACGTGATAACCACTACACTACAGAAACCTACACGCTGTGGTACTTGGTTGTATAAACGGATTTTGCCACATATTTTGCGATCGCTTGAAGGAACCGCACAAACTGTATGAGAAAGGCGGCGCATTTCCCAGGAATGCATGGATGCTGATTCTGAAACTGGCAAACAGCCACACACTTCTTAGTTCGGGTATCTCACCGATTTGTTTCAGACGTGAAGTGTGAGCAGTCAAGTCGCAGCTCTGCGATCTGACCGAATTGTGCAGGTATCTCCAAACCTGCTTCTGGTCGGCTACCTTCCTGCAGACTTCAGTTTCAACACACCTCCAACACACCTCTCTGTAATTATCAAGCAATCCTGAAAACCTTGATAAGCTGCTTCAACTATGTTTCATTGGGGTTGGAGCTAAAATCTGCAGGGCGGAAGCTCACCAGGAGCAGGGTCGGAGACCCCTGGTAGAGTGTAAGCATGCAATTCGTGAGCTTTGGCTTCACGTCGCATGGGATTTACTCGTTAAGTGTAGGTTGGCATTTAGCCACGACTGTGCTGAAATGGCACAGTGTATGCTCGTCTTTAGCGTAGTACAGGGGTCGGCAACGCCGGTCCAGAAGTGCTGCAGTCCTGGAGATTTTACTTCCAACCCTGATTAAACCTCATCCACCTGTAGTTCTCAGGTGACCCTTTAGACCTTGGTTAGCCTGTTCATGTGTGCTTGATTTGAGCTGGAGCTAAACTCTGCAGGACTGCTGCACTCCAGGACCGACGTTTGCCTACCCCTATGTTAAAAGGATCCAGGATGAACTTTGAGTCAGAAATATTAGCGCGCCAAAAGACAGACATACAGGCGTATAGCCAAGGGGGCACCCGGATTTGAACCGGGGACCTCTTGATCTGCAGTCAAATGCTCTACCACTGAGCTATACCCCCTCACAGAAGAAAAGTGGCTGAAGAATTGAAAAAGCATCATGTGTTATACTTCACCACAGTTAAAGCTGTCGTGATAATGTCCAAGTGAACCGTTAGACTGCCCTATTTGCGTTTAAACGCTTTAGCACTGACCTATAGAAATTGTGCTAGAGAAAACGCATGTTTTTAACCATTCCGCTAATGTTATTCAGTTGTTATGATTACTGTTTTGTTCCTCTTTCATCAAACATCAACAAAGGAACCACTCAACCCTGTCTTTACCACTTTCTAGACAGTTGGCACAAAGCATGGACTTTAGAGTCTGAAAACACTCAAGTGTCCGCCAGAGACTCTGGCGAGTAAGCACTTCAAAACTGGTGAAAAGAAAACACACTGATTTCTCTACTCCTAGAGGTGTGGGAAACAACGTAACCATCGGCAATGTGGCATGTTAAAGACAGTTCAGCTTCACAACGACAGACGGACGACGAGGATGGGATTCGAACCCACGCGTGCAGAGCACAATGGATTAGCAGTCCATCGCCTTAACCACTCGGCCACCTCGTCACGTGAAACTTTGTCGGAACCCCTGCGGTTGGGCATTGTGCGATTCCTAAATTACCAGCAAGTACGTAGTAGTGTGAATCAAATAGTTTCCGTTGTTGATTTAATTAAACGTTAACTTTTGGAAAGTGTTCATTTTGGCCTAACGGAAGGTAAACGCCTGAAGAGAACTGTGCATGAGCAATCCATCGCCTTAGACATGTTTAGAGATATTATCAAGGATTGACCTTTATTCTTTTTCAAAATTGTTTTCAACGGATTTCAACATGAAACAGACAAAAAACAAACGAGACATTCAAGACTTTATGTAAAGGGAACAAGAGGTTTTCATTGGCTTCTCTACACAGCCAACTGGCTGGGTAATGTTGACTAAACCTCAGTACACTTTCCTGTCTTACGTTCAACTAACACTAACAGACGATCAGGTTTAAAATAACGTGCATAAAACTGATGTAACTGTTGAGGTACTTAAATCAACATGACCAAAACCCTGTCATATCTCTAACAAAGTGTTTATTTCAGTCGAACCGAGGACTTTTTGTGATAACCACATCACCACAGAAACCTGTTCGTGTGGATTCTTTGGTTATTTTGATAGATTTAGCCACACATTTTCTCTCTGTGCAACACTCCCCAAAGGGGCAATGCTTTTCGCCCACTTGCGAACTGTCCACCTTTCAAGCGTGAAGCGAATGTGACGGGCGGAACTGTGTGTAACCTTAAAAGTGCTTCATGACACAAGGAGTAACGTGTCTCAAGAGAGGCTTTTAACTCGCAGCGTATCAAAAGGAACGCGCTGTTTCTGCCCGGTTTCGAACCGAGGACCTTTCGCGTGTGAGGCGAACGTGATAACCACTACACTACAGAAACCTACACGCTGTGGTACTTGGTTGTATAAACGGATTTTGCCACATATTTTGCGATCGCTTGAAGGAACCGCACAAACTGTATGAGAAAGGCGGCGCATTTCCCAGGAATGCATGGATGCTGATTCTGAAACTGGCAAACAGCCACACACTTCTTAGTTCGGGTATCTCACCGATTTGTTTCAGACGTGAAGTGTGAGCAGTCAAGTCGCAGCTCTGCGATCTGACCGAATTGTGCAGGTATCTCCAAACCTGCTTCTGGTCGGCTACCTTCCTGCAGACTTCAGTTTCAACACACCTCCAACACACCTCTCTGTAATTATCAAGCAATCCTGAAAACCTTGATAAGCTGCTTCAACTATGTTTCATTGGGGTTGGAGCTAAAATCTGCAGGGCGGAAGCTCACCAGGAGCAGGGTCGGAGACCCCTGGTAGAGTGTAAGCATGCAATTCGTGAGCTTTGGCTTCACGTCGCATGGGATTTACTCGTTAAGTGTAGGTTGGCATTTAGCCACGACTGTGCTGAAATGGCACAGTGTATGCTCGTCTTTAGCGTAGTACAGGGGTCGGCAACGCCGGTCCAGAAGTGCTGCAGTCCTGGAGATTTTACTTCCAACCCTGATTAAACCTCATCCACCTGTAGTTCTCAGGTGACCCTTTAGACCTTGGTTAGCCTGTTCATGTGTGCTTGATTTGAGCTGGAGCTAAACTCTGCAGGACTGCTGCACTCCAGGACCGACGTTTGCCTACCCCTATGTTAAAAGGATCCAGGATGAACTTTGAGTCAGAAATATTAGCGCGCCAAAAGACAGACATACAGGCGTATAGCCAAGGGGGCACCCGGATTTGAACCGGGGACCTCTTGATCTGCAGTCAAATGCTCTACCACTGAGCTATACCCCCTCACAGAAGAAAAGTGGCTGAAGAATTGAAAAAGCATCATGTGTTATACTTCACCACAGTTAAAGCTGTCGTGATAATGTCCAAGTGAACCGTTAGACTGCCCTATTTGCGTTTAAACGCTTTAGCACTGACCTATAGAAATTGTGCTAGAGAAAACGCATGTTTTTAACCATTCCGCTAATGTTATTCAGTTGTTATGATTACTGTTTTGTTCCTCTTTCATCAAACATCAACAAAGGAACCACTCAACCCTGTCTTTACCACTTTCTAGACAGTTGGCACAAAGCATGGACTTTAGAGTCTGAAAACACTCAAGTGTCCGCCAGAGACTCTGGCGAGTAAGCACTTCAAAACTGGTGAAAAGAAAACACACTGATTTCTCTACTCCTAGAGGTGTGGGAAACAACGTAACCATCGGCAATGTGGCATGTTAAAGACAGTTCAGCTTCACAACGACAGACGGACGACGAGGATGGGATTCGAACCCACGCGTGCAGAGCACAATGGATTAGCAGTCCATCGCCTTAACCACTCGGCCACCTCGTCACGTGAAACTTTGTCGGAACCCCTGCGGTTGGGCATTGTGCGATTCCTAAATTACCAGCAAGTACGTAGTAGTGTGAATCAAATAGTTTCCGTTGTTGATTTAATTAAACGTTACCTTTTTGAAAGTGTTCATTTTGGCCTAACGGAAGGTAAACGCCTGAAGAGAACTGTGCATGAGCAATCCATCGCCTTAGACATGTTTAGAGATATTATCAAGGATTGACCTTTATTCTTTTTCAAAATTGTTTTCAACGGATTTCAACATGAAACAGACAAAAAACAAACGAGACATTCAAGACTTTATGTAAAGGGAACAAGAGGTTTTCATTGGCTTCTCTACACAGCCAACTGGCTGGGTAATGTTGACTAAACCTCAGTACACTTTCCTGTCTTACGTTCAACTAACACTAACAGACGATCAGGTTTAAAATAACGTGCATAAAACTGATGTAACTGTTGAGGTACTTAAATCAACATGACCAAAACCCTGTCATATCTCTAACAAAGTGTTTATTTCAGTCGAACCGAGGACTTTTTGTGATAACCACATCACCACAGAAACCTGTTCGTGTGGATTCTTTGGTTATTTTGATAGATTTAGCCACACATTTTCTCTCTGTGCAACACTCCCCAAAGGGGCAATGCTTTTCGCCCACTTGCGAACTGTCCACCTTTCAAGCGTGAAGCGAATGTGACGGGCGGAACTGTGTGTAACCTTAAAAGTGCTTCATGACACAAGGAGTAACGTGTCTCAAGAGAGGCTTTTAACTCGCAGCGTATCAAAAGGAACGCGCTGTTTCTGCCCGGTTTCGAACCGAGGACCTTTCGCGTGTGAGGCGAACGTGATAACCACTACACTACAGAAACCTACACGCTGTGGTACTTGGTTGTATAAACGGATTTTGCCACATATTTTGCGATCGCTTGAAGGAACCGCACAAACTGTATGAGAAAGGCGGCGCATTTCCCAGGAATGCATGGATGCTGATTCTGAAACTGGCAAACAGCCACACACTTCTTAGTTCGGGTATCTCACCGATTTGTTTCAGACGTGAAGTGTGAGCAGTCAAGTCGCAGCTCTGCGATCTGACCGAATTGTGCAGGTATCTCCAAACCTGCTTCTGGTCGGCTACCTTCCTGCAGACTTCAGTTTCAACACACCTCCAACACACCTCTCTGTAATTATCAAGCAATCCTGAAAACCTTGATAAGCTGCTTCAACTATGTTTCATTGGGGTTGGAGCTAAAATCTGCAGGGCGGAAGCTCACCAGGAGCAGGGTCGGAGACCCCTGGTAGAGTGTAAGCATGCAATTCGTGAGCTTTGGCTTCACGTCGCATGGGATTTACTCGTTAAGTGTAGGTTGGCATTTAGCCACGACTGTGCTGAAATGGCACAGTGTATGCTCGTCTTTAGCGTAGTACAGGGGTCGGCAACGCCGGTCCAGAAGTGCTGCAGTCCTGGAGATTTTACTTCCAACCCTGATTAAACCTCATCCACCTGTAGTTCTCAGGTGACCCTTTAGACCTTGGTTAGCCTGTTCATGTGTGCTTGATTTGAGCTGGAGCTAAACTCTGCAGGACTGCTGCACTCCAGGACCGACGTTTGCCTACCCCTATGTTAAAAGGATCCAGGATGAACTTTGAGTCAGAAATATTAGCGCGCCAAAAGACAGACATACAGGCGTATAGCCAAGGGGGCACCCGGATTTGAACCGGGGACCTCTTGATCTGCAGTCAAATGCTCTACCACTGAGCTATACCCCCTCACAGAAGAAAAGTGGCTGAAGAATTGAAAAAGCATCATGTGTTATACTTCACCACAGTTAAAGCTGTCGTGATAATGTCCAAGTGAACCGTTAGACTGCCCTATTTGCGTTTAAACGCTTTAGCACTGACCTATAGAAATTGTGCTAGAGAAAACGCATGTTTTTAACCATTCCGCTAATGTTATTCAGTTGTTATGATTACTGTTTTGTTCCTCTTTCATCAAACATCAACAAAGGAACCACTCAACCCTGTCTTTACCACTTTCTAGACAGTTGGCACAAAGCATGGACTTTAGAGTCTGAAAACACTCAAGTGTCCGCCAGAGACTCTGGCGAGTAAGCACTTCAAAACTGGTGAAAAGAAAACACACTGATTTCTCTACTCCTAGAGGTGTGGGAAACAACGTAACCATCGGCAATGTGGCATGTTAAAGACAGTTCAGCTTCACAACGACAGACAGACGACGAGGATGGGATTCGAACCCACGCGTGCAGAGCACAATGGATTAGCAGTCCATCGCCCTAACCACTCGGCCACCTCGTCACGTGAAACTTTGTCGGAACCCCTGCGGTTGGGCATTGTGCGATTCCTAAATTACCAGCAAGTACGTAGTAGTGTGAATCAAATAGTTTCCGTTGTTGATTTAATTAAACGTTACCTTTTTGAAAGTGTTCATTTTGGCCTAACGGAAGGTAAACGCCTGAAGAGAACTGTGCATGAGCAATCCATCGCCTTAGACATGTTTAGAGATATTATCAAGGATTGACCTTTATTCTTTTTCAAAATTGTTTTCAACGGATTTCAACATGAAACAGACAAAAAACAAACGAGACATTCAAGACTTTATGTAAAGGGAACAAGAGGTTTTCATTGGCTTCTCTACACAGCCAACTGGCTGGGTAATGTTGACTAAACCTCAGTACACTTTCCTGTCTTACGTTCAACTAACACTAACAGACGATCAGGTTTAAAATAACGTGCATAAAACTGATGTAACTGTTGAGGTACTTAAATCAAAATGACCAAAACCCTGTCATATCTCTAACAAAGTGTTTATTTCAGTCGAACCGAGGATTTTTTGTGATAACCACATCACCACAGAAACCTGTTCGTGTGGATTCTTTGGTTATTTTGATAGATTTAGCCACACATTTTCTCTCTGTGCAACACTCCCCAAAGGGGCAATGCTTTTCGCCCACTTGCGAACTGTCCACCTTTCAAGCGTGAAGCGAATGTGACGGGCGGAACTGTGTGTAACCTTAAAAGTGCTTCATGACACAAGGAGTAACGTGTCTCAAGAGAGGCTTTTAACTCGCAGCGTATCAAAAGGAACGCGCTGTTTCTGCCCGGTTTCGAACCGAGGACCTTTCGCGTGTGAGGCGAACGTGATAACCACTACACTACAGAAACCTACACGCTGTGGTACTTGGTTGTATAAACGGATTTTGCCACATATTTTGCGATCGCTTGAAGGAACCGCACAAACTGTATGAGAAAGGCGGCGCATTTCCCAGGAATGCATGGATGCTGATTCTGAAACTGGCAAACAGCCACACACTTCTTAGTTCGGGTATCTCACCGATTTGTTTCAGACGTGAAGTGTGAGCAGTCAAGTCGCAGCTCTGCGATCTGACCGAATTGTGCAGGTATCTCCAAACCTGCTTCTGGTCGGCTACCTTCCTGCAGACTTCAGTTTCAACACACCTCCAACACACCTCTCTGTAATTATCAAGCAATCCTGAAAACCTTGATAAGCTGCTTCAACTATGTTTCATTGGGGTTGGAGCTAAAATCTGCAGGGCGGAAGCTCACCAGGAGCAGGGTCGGAGACCCCTGGTAGAGTGTGAGCATGCAATTCGTGAGCTTTGGCTTCACGTCGCATGGGATTTACTCGTTAAGTGTAGGTTGGCATTTAGCCACGACTGTGCTGAAATGGCACAGTGTATGCTCGTCTTTAGCGTAGTACAGGGGTCGGCAACGCCGGTCCAGAAGTGCTGCAGTCCTGGAGATTTTACTTCCAACCCTGATTAAACCTCATCCACCTGTAGTTCTCAGGTGACCCTTTAGACCTTGGTTAGCCTGTTCATGTGTGCTTGAATTGAGCTGGAGCTAAACTCTGCAGGACTGCTGCACTCCAGGACCGACGTTTGCCTACCCCTATGTTAAAAGGATCCAGGATGAACTTTGAGTCAGAAATATTAGCGCGCCAAACGACGGACATACAGGCGTATAGCCAAGGGGGCACCCGGATTTGAACCGGGGACCTCTTGATCTGCAGTCAAATGCTCTACCACTGAGCTATACCCCCTCACAGAAGACACGTGGCTGAAGAATTGAAAAAGCATCATGTGTTATACTTCACCACAGTTAAAGCTGTCGTGATAATGTCCAAGTGAACCGTTAGACTGCCCTATTTGCGTTTAAACGCTTTAGCACTGACCTATAGAAATTGTGCTAGAGAAAACGTATGTTTTTAACCATTCCGCTAATGTTATTCAGTTGTTATGATTACTGTTTTGTTCCTCTTTCATCAAACATCAACAAAGGAACCACTCAACCCTGTCTTTACCACTTTCTAGACAGTTGGCACAAAGCATGGACTTTAGAGTCTGAAAACACTCAAGTGTCCGCCAGAGACTCTGGCGAGTAAGCACTTCAAAACTGGTGAAAAGAAAACACACTGATTTCTCTACTCCTAGAGGTGTGGGAAACAACGTAACCATCGGCAATGTGGCATGTTAAAGACAGTTCAGCTTCACAACGACAGACAGACGACGAGGATGGGATTCGAACCCACGCGTGCAGAGCACAATGGATTAGCAGTCCATCGCCTTAACCACTCGGCCACCTCGTCACGTGAAACTTTGTCGGAACCCCTGCGGTTGGGCATTGTGCGATTCCTAAATTACCAGCAAGTACGTAGTAGTGTGAATCAAATAGTTTCCGTTGTTGATTTAATTAAACGTTACCTTTTTGAAAGTGTTCATTTTGGCCTAACGGAAGGTAAACGCCTGAAGAGAACTGTGCATGAGCAATCCATCGCCTTAGACATGTTTAGAGATATTATCAAGGATTGACCTTTATTCTTTTTCAAAATTGTTTTCAACGGATTTCAACATGAAACAGACAAAAAACAAACGAGACATTCAAGACTTTATGTAAAGGGAACAAGAGGTTTTCATTGGCTTCTCTACACAGCCAACTGGCTGGGTAATGTTGACTAAACCTCAGTACACTTTCCTGTCTTACGTTCAACTAACACTAACAGACGATCAGGTTTAAAATAACGTGCATAAAACTGATGTAACTGTTGAGGTACTTAAATCAACATGACCAAAACCCTGTCATATCTCTAACAAAGTGTTTATTTCAGTCGAACCGAGGACTTTTTGTGATAACCACATCACCACAGAAACCTGTTCGTGTGGATTCTTTGGTTATTTTGATAGATTTAGCCACACATTTTCTCTCTGTGCAACACTCCCCAAAGGGGCAATGCTTTTCGCCCACTTGCGAACTGGCCACCTTTCAAGCGTGAAGCGAATGTGACGGGCGGAACTGTGTGTAACCTTAAAAGTGCTTCATGACACAAGGAGTAACGTGTCTCAAGAGAGGCTTTTAACTCGCAGCGTATCAAAAGGAACGCGCTGTTTCTGCCCGGTTTCGAACCGAGGACCTTTCGCGTGTGAGGCGAACGTGATAACCACTACACTACAGAAACCTACACGCTGTGGTACTTGGTTGTATAAACGGATTTTGCCACATATTTTGCGATCGCTTGAAGGAACCGCACAAACTGTATGAGAAAGGCGGCGCATTTCCCAGGAATGCATGGATGCTGATTCTGAAACTGGCAAACAGCCACACACTTCTTAGTTCGGGTATCTCACCGATTTGTTTCAGACGTGAAGTGTGAGCAGTCAAGTCGCAGCTCTGCGATCTGACCGAATTGTGCAGGTATCTCCAAACCTGCTTCTGGTCGGCTACCTTCCTGCAGACTTCAGTTTCAACACACCTCCAACACACCTCTCTGTAATTATCAAGCAATCCTGAAAACCTTGATAAGCTGCTTCAACTATGTTTCATTGGGGTTGGAGCTAAAATCTGCAGGGCGGAAGCTCACCAGGAGCAGGGTCGGAGACCCCTGGTAGAGTGTGAGGATGCAATTCGTGAGCTTTGGCTTGACGTCGCATGGGATTTACTCGTTAAGTGTAGGTTGGCATTTAGCCACGACTGTGCTGAAATGGCACAGTGTATGCTCGTCTTTAGCGTAGTACAGGGGTCGGCAACGCCGGTCCAGAAGTGCTGCAGTCCTGGAGATTTTACTTCCAACCCTGATTAAACCTCATCCACCTGTAGTTCTCAGGTGACCCTTTAGACCTTGGTTAGCCTGTTCATGTGTGCTTGAATTGAGCTGGAGCTAAACTCTGCAGGACTGCTGCACTCCAGGACCGACGTTTGCCTACCCCTATGTTAAAAGGATCCAGGATGAACTTTGAGTCAGAAATATTAGCATGCCAAACGACGGACATACAGGCATATAGCCAAGGGGGCACCCGGATTTGAACCGGGGACCTCTTGATCTGCAGTCAAATGCTCTACCACTGAGCTATACCCCCTCACAGAAGACACGTGGCTGAAGAATTGAAAAAGCATCATGTGTTATACTTCACCACAGTTAAAGCTGTCGTGATAATGTCCAAGTGAACCGTTAGACTGCCCTATTTGCGTTTAAACGCTTTAGCACTGACCTATAGAAATTGTGCTAGAGAAAACGTATGTTTTTAACCATTCCGCTAATGTTATTCAGTTGTTATGATTACTGTTTTGTTCCTCTTTCATCAAACATCAACAAAGGAACCACTCAACCCTGTCTTTACCACTTTCTAGACAGTTGGCACAAAGCATGGACTTTAGAGTCTGAAAACACTCAAGTGTCCGCACTTCAAAACTGGTGAAAAAAGAACACACTGATTTCTCTACTCCTAGAGGTGTGGGAAACAACGTAACCATCGGCAATGTGGCATGTTAAAGACAGTTCAGCTTCACAACGACAGACAGACGACGAGGATGGGATTCGAACCCACGCGTGCAGAGCACAATGGATTAGCAGTCCATCGCCTTAACCACTCGGCCACCTCGTCACGTGAAACTTTGTCGGAACCCCTGCGGTTGGGCATTGTGCGATTCCTAAATTACCAGCAAGTACGTAGTAGTGTGAATCAAATAGTTTCCGTTGTTGATTTAATTAAACGTTACCTTTTTGAAAGTGTTCATTTTGGCCTAACGGAAGGTAAACGCCTGAAGAGAACTTTGCATGAGCAATCCATCGCCTTAGACATGTTTAGAGATATTATCAAGGATTGACCTTTATTCTTTTTCAAAATTGTTTTCAACGGATTTCAACATGAAACAGACAAAAAACAAACGAGACATTCAAGACTTTATGTAAAGGGAACAAGAGGTTTTCATTGGCTTCTCTACACAGCCAACTGGCTGGGTAATGTTGACTAAACCTCAGTACACTTTCCTGTCTTACGTTCAACTAACACTAACAGACGATCAGGTTTAAAATAACGTGCATAAAACTGATGTAACTGTTGAGGTACTTAAATCAACATGACCAAAACCCTGTCATATCTCTAACAAAGTGTTTATTTCAGTCGAACCGAGGACTTTTTGTGATAACCACATCACCACAGAAACCTGTTCGTGTGGATTCTTTGGTTATTTTGATAGATTTAGCCACACATTTTCTCTCTGTGCAACACTCCCCAAAGGGGCAATGCTTTTCGCCCACTTGCGAACTGTCCACCTTTCAAGCGTGAAGCGAATGTGACGGGCGGAACTGTGTGTAACCTTAAAAGTGCTTCATGACACAAGGAGTAACGTGTCTCAAGAGAGGCTTTTAACTCGCAGCGTATCAAAAGGAACGCGCTGTTTCTGCCCGGTTTCGAACCGAGGACCTTTCGCGTGTGAGGCGAACGTGATAACCACTACACTACAGAAACCTACACGCTGTGGTACTTGGTTGTATAAACGGATTTTGCCACATATTTTGCGATCGCTTGAAGGAACCGCACAAACTGTATGAGAAAGGCGGCGCATTTCCCAGGAATGCATGGATGCTGATTCTGAAACTGGCAAACAGCCACACACTTCTTAGTTCGGGTATCTCACCGATTTGTTTCAGACGTGAAGTGTGAGCAGTCAAGTCGCAGCTCTGCGATCTGACCGAATTGTGCAGGTATCTCCAAACCTGCTTCTGGTCGGCTACCTTCCTGCAGACTTCAGTTTCAACACACCTCCAACACACCTCTCTGTAATTATCAAGCAATCCTGAAAACCTTGATAAGCTGCTTCAACTATGTTTCATTGGGGTTGGAGCTAAAATCTGCAGGGCGGAAGCTCACCAGGAGCAGGGTCGGAGACCCCTGGTAGAGTGTGAGCATGCAATTCGTGAGCTTTGGCTTCACGTCGCATGGGATTTACTCGTTAAGTGTAGGTTGGCATTTAGCCACGACTGTGCTGAAATGGCACAGTGTATGCTCGTCTTTAGCGTAGTACAGGGGTCGGCAACGCCGTTCCAGAAGTGCTGCAGTCCTGGGGCCTCATTTATCAAACGTGCGTACGCACAGAAGTGTGCGTAAAGTGTGCGTAGGAACAGTTTTACGCAAAGTGTGGAATTTATCAAATTGCACTTATACGTAGAAATGTGTGTAAATATACGCACACCTCTGAGTATGCGTACGCAGAGCATCTAGTGGTAGAATAGCGATACTACATAGGACCCTGTTCCAGTGAGTAAAGAAGTGTCTATTTTTTATCCACAAGCAGGTGTTAAAAATTATCAATGTCAGTATGGTAACAGCAAATAAGTATAATGATTTATTTGTGATATGTATCTGTGAAAGCTCTACATGTGATTTGTATAAATTAAGTCTCCGACAAATGCTTGACACAGCGCAATGGATTAGCTTGCGTTATTGGAAGACTTGGCAAATAATCCATTCCGCCGGTAGCGCGTTTTCAAAGATCGCGGCAATGATGCTGGTTATATATGCTGCTGTCCAAGGTGGAAAGTTGTCTGTCCTCCTCCAGTTGCAATCGTTTCACGTCGGTGTGCTGTGACGCGTTTTTTTTTGCTGTTAATTCAATGTCAACCCACTTTTTTTATTTCTGGAAGTGTTTTCTGCTCATATTCAACGGAATTAAACTCACTGGTAACATGTTCACATGTAGATTTGTTTTCTTTTGTTAGTCATTCCTCCCGCACTAACTAAACCAAACAGGATGTGTTATTAGGATTTAACCTCATCCACCAGTAACTCAATTTCTGTGGGAAAAAGCACAACCACGTGACTTAAAACGGGAGGTGTTGTCACCATATATGGTTCATCGGAGGCGTTTCGGAATGCAAATGACCATGAACGTGCACGAGCATGGTGCTTAAGAACAAGTGGGATTTATCATCAAGGATTACTTACTGATGTGCGTACAACCCGGTGCGCACGTTTGATAAATCCCGATTTTTTTGTACTTAGACACATTCTAAATTTCATTCGTAGGTACAAATATAGAACATTTTCTACGCACTGTTGATAAATGAGGCCCCTGGAGATTTTACTTCCAACCCTGATTAAACCTCATCCACCTGTAGTTCTCAGGTGACCCTTTAGACCTTGGTTAGCCTGTTCATGTGTGCTTGAATTGAGCTGGAGCTAAACTCTGCAGGACTGCTGCACTCCAGGACCGACGTTTGCCTACCCCTATGTTAAAAGGATCCAGGATGAACTTTGAGTCAGAAATATTAGCGCGCCAAACGACGGACATACAGGCGTATAGCCAAGGGGGCACCCGGATTTGAACCGGGGACCTCTTGATCTGCAGTCAAATGCTCTACCACTGAGCTATACCCCCTCACAGAAGACACGTGGCTGAAGAATTGAAAAAGCATCATGTGTTATACTTCACCACAGTTAAAGCTGTCGTGATAATGTCCAAGTGAACCGTTAGACTGCCCTATTTGCGTTTAAACGCTTTAGCACTGACCTATAGAAATTTTGCTAGAGAAAACGTATGTTTTTAACCATTCCGCTAATGTTATTCAGTTGTTATGATTACTGTTTTGTTCCTCTTTCATCAAACATCAACAAAGGAACCACTCAACCCTGTCTTTACCACTTTCTAGACAGTTGGCACAAAGCATGGACTTTAGAGTCTGAAAACACTCAAGTGTCCACCAGAGACTCTGGCGAGTAAGCACTTCAAAACTGGTGAAAAGAAAACACACTGATTTCTCTACTCCTAGAGGTGTGGGAAACAACGTAACCATCGGCAATGTGGCATGTTAAAGACAGTTCAGCTTCACAACGACAGACGGACGACGAGGATGGGATTCGAACCGACGCGTGCAGAGCACAATGGATTAGCAGTCCATCGCCTTAAACACTCGGCCACCTCGTCACGTGAAACTTTGTCGGAACCCCTGCGGTTGGGCATTGTGCGATTCCTAAATTACCAGCAAGTACGTAGTAGTGTGAATCAAATAGTTTCCGTTGTTGATTTAATTAAACGTTACCTTTTTGAAAGTGTTCATTTTGGCCTAACGGAAGGTAAACGCCTGAAAAGAGCTGTGCATGAGCAATCCATCGCCTTAGACATGTTTAGAGATATTATCAAGGATTGACCTTTATTCTTTTTCAAAATTGTTTTCAACGGATTTCAACATGAAACAGACAAAAAACAAACGAGACATTCAAGACTTTATGTAAAGGGAACAAGAGGTTTTCATTGGCTTCTCTACACAGCCAACTGGCTGGGTAATGTTGACTAAACCTCAGTACACTTTCCTGTCTTACGTTCAACTAACACTAACAGACGATCAGGTTTAAAATAACGTGCATAAAACTGATGTAACTGTTGAGGTACTTAAATCAACATGACCAAAACCCTGTCATATCTCTAACAAAGTGTTTATTTCAGTCGAACCGAGGACTTTTTGTGATAACCACATCACCACAGAAACCTGTTCGTGTGGATTCTTTGGTTATTTTGATAGATTTAGCCACACATTTTCTCTCTGTGCAACACTCCCCAAAGGGGCAATGCTTTTCGCCCACTTGCGAACTGGCCACCTTTCAAGCGTGAAGCGAATGTGACGGGCGGAACTGTGTGTAACCTTAAAAGTGCTTCATGACACAAGGAGTAACGTGTCTCAAGAGAGGCTTTTAACTCGCAGCGTATCAAAAGGAACGCGCTGTTTCTGCCCGGTTTCGAACCGAGGACCTTTCGCGTGTAAGGCGAACGTGATAACCACTACACTACAGAAACCTACACGCTGTGGTACTTGGTTGTATAAACGGATTTTGCCACATATTTTGCGATCGCTTGAAGGAACCGCACAAACTGTATGAGAAAGGCGGCGCATTTCCCAGGAATGCATGGATGCTGATTCTGAAACTGGCAAACAGCCACACACTTCTTAGTTCGGGTATCTCACCGATTTGTTTCAGACGTGAAGTGTGAGCAGTCAAGTCGCAGCTCTGCGATCTGACCGAATTGTGCAGGTATCTCCAAACCTGCTTCTGGTCGGCTACCTTCCTGCAGACTTCAGTTTCAACACACCTCCAACACACCTCTCTGTAATTATCAAGCAATCCTGAAAACCTTGATAAGCTGCTTCAACTATGTTTCATTGGGGTTGGAGCTAAAATCTGCAGGGCGGAAGCTCACCAGGAGCAGGGTCGGAGACCCCTGGTAGAGTGTGAGCATGCAATTCGTGAGCTTTGGCTTCACGTCGCATGGGATTTACTCGTTAAGTGTAGGTTGGCATTTAGCCACGACTGTGCTGAAATGGCACAGTGTATGCTCGTCTTTAGCGTAGTACAGGGGTCGGCAACGCCGGTCCAGAAGTGCTGCAGTCCTGGAGATTTTACTTCCAACCCTGATTAAACCTCATCCACCTGTAGTTCTCAGGTGACCCTTTAGACCTTGGTTAGCCTGTTCATGTGTGCTTGATTTGAGCTGGAGCTAAACTCTGCAAGACTGCTGCACTCCAGGACCGACGTTTGCCTACCCCTATGTTAAAAGGATCCAGGATGAACTTTGAGTCAGAAATATTAGCGCGCCAAAAGACGGACATACAGGCGTATAGCCAAGGGGGCACCCGGATTTGAACCGGGGACCTCTTGATCTGCAGTCAAATGCTCTACCACTGAGCTATACCCCCTCACAGAAGAAAAGTGGCTGAAGAATTTATAAAGCATCATGTGTTATACTTCACCACAGTTAAAGCTGTCGTGATAATGTCCAAGTGAACCGTTAGACTGCCCTATTTGCGTTTAAACGCTTTAGCAGTGACCTATAGAAATTGTGCTAGAGAAAACGCATGTTTTTAACCATTCCGCTAATGTTATTCAGTTGTTATGATTACTGTTTTGTTCCTCTTTCATCAAACATCAACAAAGGAACCACTCAACCCTGTCTTTACCACTTTCTAGACAGTTGGCACAAAGCATGGACTTTAGAGTCTGAAAACACTCAAGTGTCCGCCAGAGACTCTGGCGAGTAAGCACTTCAAAACTGGTGAAAAGAAAACACACTGATTTCTCTACTCCTAGAGGTGTGGGAAACAACGTAACCATCGGCAATGTGGCATGTTAAAGACAGTTCAGCTTCACAACGACAGACAGACGACGAGGATGGGATTCGAACCCACGCGTGCAGAGCACAATGGATTAGCAGTCCATCGCCTTAACCACTCGGCCACCTCGTCACGTGAAACTTTGTCGGAACCCCTGCGCTTGGGCATTGTGCGATTCCTAAATTACCAGCAAGTACGTAGTAGTGTGAATCAAATAGTTTCCGTTGTTGATTTAATTAAACGTTACCTTTTTGAAAGTGTTCATTTTGGCCTAACGGAAGGTAAACGCCTGAAGAGAACTGTGCATGAGCAATCCATCGCCTTAGACATGTTTAGAGATATTATCAAGGATTGACCTTTATTCTTTTTCAAAATTGTTTTCAACGGATTTCAACATGAAACAGACAAAAAACAAACGAGACATTCAAGACTTTATGTAAAGGGAACAAGAGGTTTTCATTGGCTTCTCTACACAGCCAACTAGCTGGGTAATGTTGACTAAACCTCAGTACACTTTCCTGTCTTACGTTCAACTAACACTAACAGACGATCAGGTTTAAAATAACGTGCATAAAACTGATGTAACTGTTGAGGTACTTAAATCAACATGACCAAAACCCTGTCATATCTCTAACAAAGTGTTTATTTCAGTCGAACCGAGGAATTTTGTGATAACCACATCACCACAGAAACCTGTTCGTGTGGATTCTTTGGTTATTTTGATAGATTTAGCCACACATTTTCTCTCTGTGCAACACTCCCCAAAGGGGCAATGCTTTTCGCCCACTTGCGAACTGGCCACCTTTCAAGCGTGAAGCGAATGTGACGGGCGGAACTGTGTGTAACCTTAAAAGTGCTTCATGACACAAGGAGTAACGTGTCTCAAGAGAGGCTTTTAACTCGCAGCGTATCGAAAGGAACGCGCTGTTTCTGCCCGGTTTCGAACCGAGGACCTTTCGCGTGTGAGGCGAACGTGATAACCACTACACTATAGAAACCTACACGCTGTGGTACTTGGTTGTATAAATGGATTTTCCCACATATTTTGCGATCGCTTGAAGGAACCGCACAAACTGTATGAGAAAGGCGGCGCATTTCCCAGGAATGCATGGATGCTGATTCTGAAACTGGCAAACAGCCACACACTTCTTAGTTCGGGTATCTCACCGATTTGTTTCAGACGTGAAGTGTGAGCAGTCAAGTCGCAGCTCTGCGATCTGACCGAATTGTGCAGGTATCTCCAAACCTGCTTCTGGTCGGCTACCTTCCTGCAGACTTCAGTTTCAACACACCTCCAACACACCTCTCTGTAATTATCAAGCAATCCTGAAAACCTTGATAAGCTGCTTCAACTATGTTTCATTGGGGTTGGAGCTAAAATCTGCAGGGCGGAAGCTCACCAGGAGCAGGGTCGGAGACCCCTGGTAGAGTGTGAGCATGCAATTCGTGAGCTTTGGCTTCACGTCGCATGGGATTTACTCGTTAAGTGTAGGTTGGCATTTAGCCACGACTGTGCTGAAATGGCACAGTGTATGCTCGTCTTTAGCGTAGTACAGGGGTCGGCAACGCCGGTCCAGAAGTGCTGCAGTCCTGGAGATTTTACTTCCAACCCTGATTAAACCTCATCCACCTGTAGTTCTCAGGTGACCCTTTAGACCTTGGTTAGCCTGTTCATGTGTGCTTGATTTGAGCTGGAGCTAAACTCTGCAGGACTGCTGCACTCCAGGACCGACGTTTGCCTACCCCTATGTTAAAAGGATCCAGGATGAACTTTGAGTCAGAAATATTAGCGCGCCAAAAGACGGACATACAGGCGTATAGCCAAGGGGGCACCCGGATTTGAACCGGGGACCTCTTGATCTGCAGTCAAATGCTCTACCACTGAGCTATACCCCCTCACAGAAGAAAAGTGGCTGAAGAATTGAAAAAGCATCATGTGTTATACTTCACCACAGTTAAAGCTGTCGTGATAATGTCCAAGTGAACCGTTAGACTGCCCTATTTGCGTTTAAACGCTTTAGCAGTGACCTATAGAAATTGTGCTAGAGAAAACGCATGTTTTTAACCATTCCGCTAATGTTATTCAGTTGTTATGATTACTGTTTTGTTCCTCTTTCATCAAACATCAACAAAGGAACCACTCAACCCTGTCTTTACCACTTTCTAGACAGTTGGCACAAAGCATGGACTTTAGAGTCTGAAAACACTCAAGTGTCCGCCAGAGACTCTGGCGAGTAAGCACTTCAAAACTGGTGAAAAGAAAACACACTGATTTCTCTACTCCTAGAGGTGTGGGAAACAACGTAACCATCGGCAATGTGGCATGTTAAAGACAGTTCAGCTTCACAACGACAGACGGACGACGAGGATGGGATTCGAACCGACGCGTGCAGAGCACAATGGATTAGCAGTCCATTGCCTTAACCACTCGGCCACCTCGTCACGTGAAACTTTGTCGGAACCCCTGCGGTTCGGCATTGTGCGATTCCTAAATTACCAGCAAGTACGTAGTAGTGTGAATCAAATAGTTTCCGTTGTTGATTTAATTAAACGTTACCTTTTTGAAAGTGTTCATTTTGGCCTAACGGAAGGTAAACGCCTGAAGAGAACTGTGCATGAGCAATCCATCGCCTTAGACATGTTTAGAGATATTATCAAGGATTGACCTTTATTCTTTTTCAAAATTGTTTTCAACGGATTTCAACATGAAACAGACAAAAAACAAACGAGACATTCAAGACTTTATGTAAAGGGAACAAGAGGTTTTCATTGGCTTCTCTACACAGCCAACTGGCTGGGTAATGTTGACTAAACCTCAGTACACTTTCCTGTCTTACGTTCAACTAACACTAACAGACGATCAGGTTTAAAATAACGTGCATAAAACTGATGTAACTGTTGAGGTACTTAAATCAACATGACCAAAACCCTGTCATATCTCTAACAAAGTGTTTATTTCAGTCGAACCGAGGACTTTTTGTGATAACCACATCACCACAGAAACCTGTTCGTGTGGATTCTTTGGTTATTTTGATAGATTTAGCCACACATTTTCTCTCTGTGCAACACTCCCCAAAGGGGCAATGCTTTTCGCCCACTTGCGAACTGGCCACCTTTCAAGCGTGAAGCGAATGTGACGGGCGGAACTGTGTGTAACCTTAAAAGTGCTTCATGACACAAGGAGTAACGTGTCTCAAGAGAGGCTTTTAACTCGCAGCGTATCAAAAGGAACGCGCTGTTTCTGCCCGGTTTCGAACCGAGGACCTTTCGCGTGTGAACGCGTGATAACCACTACACTACAGAAACCTACACGCTGTGGTACTTGGTTGTATAAACGGATTTTGCCACATATTTTGCGATCGCTTGAAGGAACCGCACAAACTGTATGAGAAAGGCGGCGCATTTCCCAGGAATGCATGGATGCTGATTCTGAAACTGGCAAACAGCCACACACTTCTTAGTTCGGGTATCTCACCGATTTGTTTCAGACGTGAAGTGTGAGCAGTCAAGTCGCAGCTCTGCGATCTGACCGAATTGTGCAGGTATCTCCAAACCTGCTTCTGGTCGGCTACCTTCCTGCAGACTTCAGTTTCAACACACCTCCAACACACCTCTCTGTAATTATCAAGCAATCCTGAAAACCTTGATAAGCTGCTTCAACTATGTTTCATTGGGGTTGGAGCTAAAATCTGCAGGGCGGAAGCTCACCAGGAGCAGGGTCGGAGACCCCTGGTAGAGTGTGAGCATGCAATTCGTGAGCTTTGGCTTCACGTCGCATGGGATTTACTCGTTAAGTGTAGGTTGGCATTTAGCCACGACTGTGCTGAAATGGCACAGTGTATGCTCGTCTTTAGCGTAGTACAGGGGTCGGCAACGCCGGTCCAGAAGTGCTGCAGTCCTGGAGATTTTACTTCCAACCCTGATTAAACCTCATCCACCTGTAGTTCTCAGGTGACCCTTTAGACCTTGGTTAGCCTGTTCATGTGTGCTTGATTTGAGCTGGAGCTAAACTCTGCAAGACTGCTGCACTCCAGGACCGACGTTTGCCTACCCCTATGTTAAAAGGATCCAGGATGAACTTTGAGTCAGAAATATTAGCGCGCCAAAAGACGGACATA
This sequence comes from Paramisgurnus dabryanus, assembly GCF_030506205.2. Lineage (NCBI taxonomy): Eukaryota > Metazoa > Chordata > Actinopteri > Cypriniformes > Cobitidae > Paramisgurnus > Paramisgurnus dabryanus. Next base: position 30,569,020 of record NC_133350.1, on the reverse strand, counting down.
CAGGCGTATAGCCAAGGGGGCACCCGGATTTGAACCGGGGACCTCTTGATCTGCAGTCAAATGCTCTACCACTGAGCTATACCCCCTCACAGAAGAAAAGTGGCTGAAGAATTGAAAAAGCATCATGTGTTATACTTCACCACAGTTAAAGCTGTCGTGATAATGTCCAAGTGAACCGTTAGACTGCCCTATTTGCGTTTAAACGCTTTAGCACTGACCTATAGAAATTGTGCTAGAGAAAACGCATGTTTTTAACCATTCCGCTAATGTTATTCAGTTGTTATGATTACTGTTTTGTTCCTCTTTCATCAAACATCAACAAAGGAACCACTCAACCCTGTCTTTACCACTTTCTAGACAGTTGGCACAAAGCATGGACTTTAGAGTCTGAAAACACTCAAGTGTCCGCCAGAGACTCTGGCGAGTAAGCACTTCAAAACTGGTGAAAAGAAAACACACTGATTTCTCTACTCCTAGAGGTGTGGGAAACAACGTAACCATCGGCAATGTGGCATGTTAAAGACAGTTCAGCTTCACAACGACAGACAGACGACGAGGATGGGATTCGAACCCACGCGTGCAGAGCACAATGGATTAGCAGTCCATCGCCTTAACCACTCGGCCACCTCGTCACGTGAAACTTTGTCGGAACCCCTGCGGTTGGGCATTGTGCGATTCCTAAATTACCAGCAAGTACGTAGTAGTGTGAATCAAATAGTTTCCGTTGTTGATTTAATTAAACGTTACCTTTTTGAAAGTGTTCATTTTGGCCTAACGGAAGGTAAACGCCTGAAGAGAACTGTGCATGAGCAATCCATCGCCTTAGACATGTTTAGAGATATTATCAAGGATTGACCTTTATTCTTTTTCAAAATTGTTTTCAACGGATTTCAACATGAAACAGACAAAAAACAAACGAGACATTCAAGACTTTATGTAAAGGGAACAAGAGGTTTTCATTGGCTTCTCTACACAGCCAACTGGCTGGGTAATGTTGACTAAACCTCAGTACACTTTCCTGTCTTACGTTCAACTAACACTAACAGACGATCAGGTTTAAAATAACGTGCATAAAACTGATGTAACTGTTGAGGTACTTAAATCAACATGACCAAAACCCTGTCATATCTCTAACAAAGTGTTTATTTCAGTCGAACCGAGGAATTTTGTGAAAACCACATCACCACAGAAACCTGTTCGTGTGGATTCTTTGGTTATTTTGATAGATTTAGCCACACATTTTCTCTCTGTGCAACACTCCCCAAAGGGGCAATGCTTTTCGCCCACTTGCGAACTGGCCACCTTTCAAGCGTGAAGCGAATGTGACGGGCGGAACTGTGTGTAACCTTAAAAGTGCTTCATGACACAAGGAGTAACGTGTCTCAAGAGAGGCTTTTAACTCGCAGCGTATCAAAAGGAACGCGCTGTTTCTGCCCGGTTTCGAACCGAGGACCTTTCGCGTGTGAGGCGAACGTGATAACCACTACACTACAGAAACCTACACGCTGTGGTACTTGGTTGTATAAATGGATTTTGCCACATATTTTGCGATCGCTTGAAGGAACCGCACAAACTGTATGAGAAAGGCGGCGCATTTCCCAGGAATGCATGGATGCTGATTCTGAAACTGGCAAACAGCCACACACTTCTTAGTTCGGGTATCTCACCGATTTGTTTCAGACGTGAAGTGTGAGCAGTCAAGTCGCAGCTCTGCGATCTGACCGAATTGTGCAGGTATCTCCAAACCTGCTTCTGGTCGGCTACCTTCCTGCAGACTTCAGTTTCAACACACCTCCAACACACCTCTCTGTAATTATCAAGCAATCCTGAAAACCTTGATAAGCTGCTTCAACTATGTTTCATTGGGGTTGGAGCTAAAATCTGCAGGGCGGAAGCTCACCAGGAGCAGGGTCGGAGACCCCTGGTAGAGTGTGAGCATGCAATTCGTGAGCTTTGGCTTCACGTCGCATGGGATTTACTCGTTAAGTGTAGGTTGGCATTTAGCCACGACTGTGCTGAAATGGCACAGTGTATGCTCGTCTTTAGCGTAGTACAGGGGTCGGCAACGCCGGTCCAGAAGTGCTGCAGTCCTGGAGATTTTACTTCCAACCCTGATTAAACCTCATCCACCTGTAGTTCTCAGGTGACCCTTTAGACCTTGGTTAGCCTGTTCATGTGTGCTTGATTTGAGCTGGAGCTAAACTCTGCAGGACTGCTGCACTCCAGGACCGACGTTTGCCTACCCCTATGTTAAAAGGATCCAGGATGAACTTTGAGTCAGAAATATTAGCGCGCCAAAAGACGGACATACAGGCGTATAGCCAAGGGGGCACCCGGATTTGAACCGGGGACCTCTTGATCTGCAGTCAAATGCTCTACCACTGAGCTATACCCCCTCACAGAAGAAAAGTGGCTGAAGAATTGAAAAAGCAGTTCAGCTTCACAACGACAGACGGACGACGAGGATGGGATTCGAACCGACGCGTGCAGAGCACAATGGATTAGCAGTCCATCGCCTTAACCACTCGGCCACCTCGTCACGTGAAACTTTGTCGGAACCCCTGCGGTTCGGCATTGTGCGATTCCTAAATTACCAGCAAGTACGTAGTAGTGTGAATCAAATAGTTTCCGTTGTTGATTTAATTAAACGTTATCTTTTTGAAAGTGTTCATTTTGGCCTAACGGAAGGTAAACGCCTGAAGAGAACTGTGCATGAGCAATCCATCGCCTTAGACATGTTTAGAGATATTATCAAGGATTGACCTTTATTCTTTTTCAAAATTGTTTTCAACGGATTTCAACATGAAACAGACAAAAAACAAACGAGACATTCAAGACTTTATGTAAAGGGAACAAGAGGTTTTCATTGGCTTCTCTACACAGCCAACTGGCTGGGTAATGTTGACTAAACCTCAGTACACTTTCCTGTCTTACGTTCAACTAACACTAACAGACGATCAGGTTTAAAATAACGTGCATAAAACTGATGTAACTGTTGAGGTACTTAAATCAACATGACCAAAACCCTGTCATATCTCTAACAAAGTGTTTATTTCAGTCGAACCGAGGACTTTTTGTGATAACCACATCACCACAGAAACCTGTTCGTGTGGATTCTTTGGTTATTTTGATAGATTTAGCCACACATTTTCTCTCTGTGCAACACTCCCCAAAGGGGCAATGCTTTTCGCCCACTTGCGAACTGGCCACCTTTCAAGCGTGAAGCGAATGTGACGGGCGGAACTGTGTGTAACCTTAAAAGTGCTTCATGACACAAGGAGTAACGTGTCTCAAGAGAGGCTTTTAACTCGCAGCGTATCAAAAGGAACGCGCTGTTTCTGCCCGGTTTCGAACCGAGGACCTTTCGCGTGTGAACGCGTGATAACCACTACACTACAGAAACCTACACGCTGTGGTACTTGGTTGTATAAACGGATTTTGCCACATATTTTGCGATCGCTTGAAGGAACCGCACAAACTGTATGAGAAAGGCGGCGCATTTCCCAGGAATGCATGGATGCTGAATCTGAAACTGGCAAACAGCCACACACTTCTTAGTTCGGGTATCTCACCGATTTTTTTCAGACGTGAAGTGTGAGCAGTCAAGTCGCAGCTCTGCGATCTGACCGAATTGTGCAGGTATCTCCAAACCTGCTTCTGGTCGGCTACCTTCCTGCAGACTTCAGTTTCAACACACCTCCAACACACCTCTCTGTAATTATCAAGCAATCCTGAAAACCTTGATAAGCTGCTTCAACTATGTTTCATTGGGGTTGGAGCTAAAATCTGCAGGGCGGAAGCTCACCAGGAGCAGGGTCGGAGACCCCTGGTAGAGTGTGAGCATGCAATTCGTGAGCTTTGGCTTCACGTCGCATGGGATTTACTCGTTAAGTGTAGGTTGGCATTTAGCCACGACTGTGCTGAAATGGCACAGTGTATGCTCGTCTTTAGCGTAGTACAGGGGTCGGCAACGCCGGTCCAGAAGTGCTGCAGTCCTGGAGATTTTACTTCCAACCCTGATTAAACCTCATCCACCTGTAGTTCTCAGGTGACCCTTTAGACCTTGGTTAGCCTGTTCATGTGTGCTTGATTTGAGCTGGAGCTAAACTCTGCAGGACTGCTGCACTCCAGGACCGACGTTTGCCTACCCCTATGTTAAAAGGATCCAGGATGAACTTTGAGTCAGAAATATTAGCGCGCCAAAAGACGGACATACAGGCGTATAGCCAAGGGGGCACCCGGATTTGAACCGGGGACCTCTTGATCTGCAGTCAAATGCTCTACCACCGAGCTATACCCCCTCACAGAAGAAAAGTGGCTGAAGAATTGAAAAAGCATCATGTGTTATACTTCACCACAGTTAAAGCTGTCGTGATAATGTCCAAGTGAACCGTTAGACTGCCCTATTTGCGTTTAAACGCTTTAGCACTGACCTATAGAAATTGTGCTAGAGAAAACGCATGTTTTTAACCATTCCGCTAATGTTATTCAGTTGTTATGATTACTGTTTTGTTCCTCTTTCATCAAACATCAACAAAGGAACCACTCAACCCTGTCTTTACCACTTTCTAGACAGTTGGCACAAAGCATGGACTTTAGAGTCTGAAAACACTCAAGTGTCCGCCAGAGACTCTGGCGAGTAAGCACTTCAAAACTGGTGAAAAGAAAACACACTGATTTCTCTACTCCTAGAGGTGTGGGAAACAACGTAACCATCGGCAATGTGGCATGTTAAAGACAGTTCAGCTTCACAACGACAGACGGACGACGAGGATGGGATTCGAACCGACGCGTGCAGAGCACAATGGATTAGCAGTCCATCGCCTTAACCACTCGGCCACCTCGTCACGTGAAACTTTGTCGGAACCCCTGCGGTTGGGCATTGTGCGATTCCTAAATTACCAGCAAGTACGTAGTAGTGTGAATCAAATAGTTTCCGTTGTTGATTTAATTAAACGTTACCTTTTTGAAAGTGTTCATTTTGGCCTAACGGAAGGTAAACGCCTGAAGAGAACTGTGCATGAGCAATCCATCGCCTTAGACATGTTTAGAGATATTATCAAGGATTGACCTTTATTCTTTTTCAAAATAGTTTTCAACGGATTTCAACATGAAACAGACAAAAAACAAACGAGACATTCAAGACTTTATGTAAAGGGAACAAGAGGTTTTCATTGGCTTCTCTACACAGCCAACTGGCTGGGTAATGTTGACTAAACCTCAGTACACTTTCCTGTCTTACGTTCAACTAACACTAACAGACGATCAGGTTTAAAATAACGTGCATAAAACTGATGTAACTGTTGAGGTACTTAAATCAACATGACCAAAACCCTGTCATATCTCTAACAAAGTGTTTATTTCAGTCGAACCGAGGACTTTTTGTGATAACCACATCACCACAGAAACCTGTTCGTGTGGATTCTTTGGTTATTTTGATAGATTTAGCCACACATTTTCTCTCTGTGCAACACTCCCCAAAGGGGCAATGCTTTTCGCCCACTTGCGAACTGGCCACCTTTCAAGCGTGAAGCGAATGTGACGGGCGGAACTGTGTGTAACCTTAAAAGTGCTTCATGACACAAGGAGTAACGTGTCTCAAGAGAGGCTTTTAACTCGCAGCGTATCAAAAGGAACGCGCTGTTTCTGCCCGGTTTCGAACCGAGGACCTTTCGCGTGTGAACGCGTGATAACCACTACACTACAGAAACCTACACGCTGTGGTACTTGGTTGTATAAACGGATTTTGCCACATATTTTGCGATCGCTTGAAGGAACCGCACAAACTGTATGAGAAAGGCGGCGCATTTCCCAGGAATGCATGGATGCTGATTCTGAAACTGGCAAACAGCCACACACTTCTTAGTTCGGGTATCTCACCGATTTGTTTCAGACGTGAAGTGTGAGCAGTCAAGTCGCAGCTCTGCGATCTGACCGAATTGTGCAGGTATCTCCAAACCTGCTTCTGGTCGGCTACCTTCCTGCAGACTTCAGTTTCAACACACCTCCAACACACCTCTCTGTAATTATCAAGCAATCCTGAAAACCTTGATAAGCTGCTTCAACTATGTTTCATTGGGGTTGGAGCTAAAATCTGCAGGGCGGAAGCTCACCAGGAGCAGGGTCGGAGACCCCTGGTAGAGTGTGAGCATGCAATTCGTGAGCTTTGGCTTCACGTCGCATGGGATTTACTCGTTAAGTGTAGGTTGGCATTTAGCCACGACTGTGCTGAAATGGCACAGTGTATGCTCGTCTTTAGCGTAGTACAGGGGTCGGCAACGCCGGTCCAGAAGTGCTGCAGTCCTGGAGATTTTACTTCCAACCCTGATTAAACCTCATCCACCTGTAGTTCTCAGGTGACCCTTTAGACCTTGGTTAGCCTGTTCATGTGTGCTTGATTTGAGCTGGAGCTAAACTCTGCAGGACTGCTGCACTCCAGGACCGACGTTTGCCTACCCCTATGTTAAAAGGATCCAGGATGAACTTTGAGTCAGAAATATTAGCGCGCCAAAAGACGGACATACAGGCGTATAGCCAAGGGGGCACCCGGATTTGAACCGGGGACCTCTTGATCTGCAGTCAAATGCTCTACCACCGAGCTATACCCCCTCACAGAAGAAAAGTGGCTGAAGAATTGAAAAAGCATCATGTGTTATACTTCACCACAGTTAAAGCTGTCGTGATAATGTCCAAGTGAACCGTTAGACTGCCCTATTTGCGTTTAAACGCTTTAGCAGTGACCTATAGAAATTGTGCTAGAGAAAACGCATGTTTTTAACCATTCCGCTAATGTTATTCAGTTGTTATGATTACTGTTTTGTTCCTCTTTCATCAAACATCAACAAAGGAACCACTCAACCCTGTCTTTACCACTTTCTAGACAGTTGGCACAAAGCATGGACTTTAGAGTCTGAAAACACTCAAGTGTCCGCCAGAGACTCTGGCGAGTAAGCACTTCAAAACTGGTGAAAAGAAAACACACTGATTTCTCTACTCCTAGAGGTGTGGGAAACAACGTAACCATCGGCAATGTGGCATGTTAAAGACAGTTCAGCTTCACAACGACAGACGGACGACGAGTATGGGATTCGAACCGACGCGTGCAGAGCACAATGGATTAGCAGTCCATCGCCTTAACCACTCGGCCACCTCGTCACGTGAAACTTTGTCGGAACCCCTGCGGTTGGGCATTGTGCGATTCCTAAATTACCAGCAAGTACGTACTAGTGTGAATCAAATAGTTTCCGTTGTTGATTTAATTAAACGTTACCTTTTTGAAAGTGTTCATTTTGGCCTAACGGAAGGTAAACGCCTGAAGAGAACTGTGCATGAGCAATCCATCGCCTTAGACATGTTTAGAGATATTATCAAGGATTGACCTTTATTCTTTTTCAAAATTGTTTTCAACGGATTTCAACATGAAACAGACAAAAAACAAACGAGACATTCAAGACTTTATGTAAAGGGAACAAGAGGTTTTCATTGGCTTCTCTACACAGCCAACTGGCTGGGTAATGTTGACTAAACCTCAGTACACTTTCCTGTCTTACGTTCAACTAACACTAACAGACGATCAGGTTTAAAATAACGTGCATAAAACTGATGTAACTGTTGAGGTACTTAAATCAACATGACCAAAACCCTGTCATATCTCTAACAAAGTGTTTATTTCAGTCGAACCGAGGACTTTTTGTGATAACCACATCACCACAGAAACCTGTTCGTGTGGATTCTTTGGTTATTTTGATAGATTTAGCCACACATTTTCTCTCTGTGCAACACTCCCCAAAGGGGCAATGCTTTTCGCCCACTTGCGAACTGGCCACCTTTCAAGCGTGAAGCGAATGTGACGGGCGGAACTGTGTGTAACCTTAAAAGTGCTTCATGACACAAGGAGTAACGTGTCTCAAGAGAGGCTTTTAACTCGCAGCGTATCAAAAGGAACGCGCTGTTTCTGCCCGGTTTCGAACCGAGGACCTTTCGCGTGTGAACGCGTGATAACCACTACACTACAGAAACCTACACGCTGTGGTACTTGGTTGTATAAACGGATTTTGCCACATATTTTGCGATCGCTTGAAGGAACCGCACAAACTGTATGAGAAAGGCGGCGCATTTCCCAGGAATGCATGGATGCTGATTCTGAAACTGGCAAACAGCCACACACTTCTTAGTTCGGGTATCTCACCGATTTGTTTCAGACGTGAAGTGTGAGCAGTCAAGTCGCAGCTCTGCGATCTGACCGAATTGTGCAGGTATCTCCAAACCTGCTTCTGGTCGGCTACCTTCCTGCAGACTTCAGTTTCAACACACCTCCAACACACCTCTCTGTAATTATCAAGCAATCCTGAAAACCTTGATAAGCTGCTTCAACTATGTTTCATTGGGGTTGGAGCTAAAATCTGCAGGGCGGAAGCTCACCAGGAGCAGGGTCGGAGACCCCTGGTAGAGTGTGAGCATGCAATTCGTGAGCTTTGGCTTCACGTCGCATGGGATTTACTCGTTAAGTGTAGGTTGGCATTTAGCCACGACTGTGCTGAAATGGCACAGTGTATGCTCGTCTTTAGCGTAGTACAGGGGTCGGCAACGCCGGTCCAGAAGTGCTGCAGTCCTGGAGATTTTACTTCCAACCCTGATTAAACCTCATCCACCTGTAGTTCTCAGGTGACCCTTTAGACCTTGGTTAGCCTGTTCATGTGTGCTTGATTTGAGCTGGAGCTAAACTCTGCAGGACTGCTGCACTCCAGGACCGACGTTTGCCTACCCCTATGTTAAAAGGATCCAGGATGAACTTTGAGTCAGAAATATTAGCGCGCCAAAAGACGGACATACAGGCGTATAGCCAAGGGGGCACCCGGATTTGAACCGGGGACCTCTTGATCTGCAGTCAAATGCTCTACCACTGAGCTATACCCCCTCACAGAAGAAAAGTGGCTGAAGAATTGAAAAAGCATCATGTGTTATACTTCACCACAGTTAAAGCTGTCGTGATAATGTCCAAGTGAACCGTTAGACTGCCCTATTTGCGTTTAAACGCTTTAGCAGTGACCTATAGAAATTGTGCTAGAGAAAACGCATGTTTTTAACCATTCCGCTAATGTTATTCAGTTGTTATGATTACTGTTTTGTTCCTCTTTCATCAAACATCAACAAAGGAACCACTCAACCCTGTCTTTACCACTTTCTAGACAGTTGGCACAAAGCATGGACTTTAGAGTCTGAAAACACTCAAGTGTCCGCCAGAGACTCTGGCGAGTAAGCACTTCAAAACTGGTGAAAAGAAAACACACTGATTTCTCTACTCCTAGAGGTGTGGGAAACAACGTAACCATCGGCAATGTGGCATGTTAAAGACAGTTCAGCTTCACAACGACAGACGGACGACGAGGATGGGATTCGAACCGACGCGTGCAGAGCACAATGGATTAGCAGTCCATCGCCTTAACCACTCGGCCACCTCGTCACGTGAAACTTTGTCGGAACCCCTGCGGTTGGGCATTGTGCGATTCCTAAATTACCAGCAAGTACGTAGTAGTGTGAATCAAATAGTTTCCGTTGTTGATTTAATTAAACGTTACCTTTTTGAAAGTGTTCATTTTGGCCTAACGGAAGGTAAACGCCTGAAGAGAACTGTGCATGAGCAATCCATCGCCTTAGACATGTTTAGAGATATTATCAAGGATTGACCTTTATTCTTTTTCAAAATTGTTTTCAACGGATTTCAACATGAAACAGACAAAAAACAAACGAGACATTCAAGACTTTATGTAAAGGGAACAAGAGGTTTTCATTGGCTTCTCTACACAGCCAACTGGCTGGGTAATGTTGACTAAACCTCAGTACACTTTCCTGTCTTACGTTCAACTAACACTAACAGACGATCAGGTTTAAAATAACGTGCATAAAACTGATGTAACTGTTGAGGTACTTAAATCAACATGACCAAAACCCTGTCATATCTCTAACAAAGTGTTTATTTCAGTCGAACCGAGGACTTTTTGTGATAACCACATCACCACAGAAACCTGTTCGTGTGGATTCTTTGGTTATTTTGATAGATTTAGCCACACATTTTCTCTCTGTGCAACACTCCCCAAAGGGGCAATGCTTTTCGCCCACTTGCGAACTGTCCACCTTTCAAGCGTGAAGCGAATGTGACGGGCGGAACTGTGTGTAACCTTAAAAGTGCTTCATGACACAAGGAGTAACGTGTCTCAAGAGAGGCTTTTAACTCGCAGCGTATCAAAAGGAAAGCGCTGTTTCTGCCCGGTTTCGAACCGAGGACCTTTCGCGTGTGAGGCGAACGTGATAACCACTACACTACAGAAACCTACACGCTGTGGTACTTGGTTGTATAAACGGATTTTGCCACATATTTTGCGATCGCTTGAAGGAACCGCACAAACTGTATGAGAAAGGCGGCGCATTTCCCAGGAATGCATGGATGCTGATTCTGAAACTGGCAAACAGCCACACACTTCTTAGTTCGGGTATCTCACCGATTTGTTTCAGACGTGAAGTGTGAGCAGTCAAGTCGCAGCTCTGCGATCTGACCGAATTGTGCAGGTATCTCCAAACCTGCTTCTGGTCGGCTACCTTCCTGCAGACTTCAGTTTCAACACACCTCCAACACACCTCTCTGTAATTATCAAGCAATCCTGAAAACCTTGATAAGCTGCTTCAACTATGTTTCATTGGGGTTGGAGCTAAAATCTGCAGGGCGGAAGCTCACCAGGAGCAGGGTCGGAGACCCCTGGTAGAGTGTGAGCATGCAATTCGTGAGCTTTGGCTTCACGTCGCATGGGATTTACTCGTTAAGTGTAGGTTGGCATTTAGCCACGACTGTGCTGAAATGGCACAGTGTATGCTCGTCTTTAGCGTAGTACAGGGGTCGGCAACGCCGGTCCAGAAGTGCTGCAGTCCTGGAGATTTTACTTCCAACCCTGATTAAACCTCATCCACCTGTAGTTCTCAGGTGACCCTTTAGACCTTGGTTAGCCTGTTCATGTGTGCTTGATTTGAGCTGGAGCTAAACTCTGCAGGACTGCTGCACTCCAGGACCGACGTTTGCCTACCCCTATGTTAAAAGGATCCAGGATGAACTTTGAGTCAGAAATATTAGCACGCCAAAAGACGGACATACAGGCGTATAGCCAAGGGGGCACCCGGATTTGAACCGGGGACCTCTTGATCTGCAGTCAAATGCTCTACCACTGAGCTATACCCCCTCACAGAAGAAAAGTGGCTGAAGAATTGAAAAAGCATCATGTGTTATACTTCACCACAGTTAAAGCTGTCGTGATAATGTCCAAGTGAACCGTTAGACTGCCCTATTTGCGTTTAAACGCTTTAGCACTGACCTATAGAAATTGTGCTAGAGAAAACGCATGTTTTTAACCATTCCGCTAATGTTATTCAGTTGTTATGATTACTGTTTTGTTCCTCTTTCATCAAACATCAACAAAGGAACCACTCAACCCTGTCTTTACCACTTTCTAGACAGTTGGCACAAAGCATGGACTTTAGAGTCTGAAAACACTCAAGTGTCCGCCAGAGACTCTGGCGAGTAAGCACTTCAAAACTGGTGAAAAGAAAACACACTGATTTCTCTACTCCTAGAGGTGTGGGAAACAACGTAACCATCGGCAATGTGGCATGTTAAAGACAGTTCAGCTTCACAACGACAGACAGACGACGAGGATGGGATTCAAACCCACGCGTGCAGAGCACAATGGATTAGCAGTCCATCGCCTTAACCAATCGGCCACCTCGTCACGTGAAACTTTGTCGGAACCCCTGCGGTTGGGCATTGTGCGATTCCTAAATTACCAGCAAGTACGTAGTAGTGTGAATCAAATAGTTTCCGTTGTTGATTTAATTAAACGTTACCTTTTTGAAAGTGTTCATTTTGGCCTAACGGAAGGTAAACGCCTGAAGAGAACTGTGCATGAGCAATCCATCGCCTTAGACATGTTTAGAGATATTATCAAGGATTGACCTTTATTCTTTTTCAAAATTGTTTTCAACGGATTTCAACATGAAACAGACAAAAAACAAACGAGACATTCAAGACTTTATGTAAAGGGAACAAGAGGTTTTCATTGGCTTCTCTACACAGCCAACTGGCTGGGTAATGTTGACTAAACCTCAGTACACTTTCCTGTCTTACGTTCAACTAACACTAACAGACGATCAGGTTTAAAATAACGTGCATAAAACTGATGTAACTGTTGAGGTACTTAAATCAACATGACCAAAACCCTGTCATATCTCTAACAAAGTGTTTATTTCAGTCGAACCGAGGACTTTTTGTGATAACCACATCACCACAGAAACCTGTTCGTGTGGATTCTTTGGTTATTTTGATAGATTTAGCCACACATTTTCTCTCTGTGCAACACTCCCCAAAGGGGCAATGCTTTTCGCCCACTTGCGAACTGTCCACCTTTCAAGCGTGAAGCGAATGTGACGGGCGGAACTGTGTGTAACCTTAAAAGTGCTTCATGACACAAGGAGTAACGTGTCTCAAGAGAGGCTTTTAACTCGCAGCGTATCAAAAGGAACGCGCTGTTTCTGCCCGGTTTCGAACCGAGGACCTTTCGCGTGTGAGGCGAACGTGATAACCACTACACTACAGAAACCTACACGCTGTGGTACTTGGTTGTATAAACGGATTTTGCCACATATTTTGCGATCGCTTGAAGGAACCGCACAAACTGTATGAGAAAGGCGGCGCATTTCCCAGGAATGCATGGATGCTGATTCTGAAACTGGCAAACAGCCACACACTTCTTAGTTCGGGTATCTCACCGATTTGTTTCAGACGTGAAGTGTGAGCAGTCAAGTCGCAGCTCTGCGATCTGACCGAATTGTGCAGGTATCTCCAAACCTGCTTCTGGTCGGCTACCTTCCTGCAGACTTCAGTTTCAACACACCTCCAACACACCTCTCTGTAATTATCAAGCAATCCTGAAAACCTTGATAAGCTGCAATGAAATATGTTTCATTGGGGTTGGAGCTAAAATCTGCAGGGCGGAAGCTCACCAGGAGCAGGGTCGGAGACCCCTGGTAGAGTGTGAGCATGCAATTCGTGAGCTTTGGCTTCACGTCGCATGGGATTTACTCGTTAAGTGTAGGTTGGCATTTAGCCACGACTGTGCTGAAATGGCACAGTGTATGCTCGTCTTTAGCGTAGTACAGGGGTCGGCAACGCCGGTCCAGAAGTGCTGCAGTCCTGGAGATTTTACTTCCAACCCTGATTAAACCTCATCCACCTGTAGTTCTCAGGTGACCCTTTAGACCTTGGTTAGCCTGTTCATGTGTGCTTGATTTGAGCTGGAGCTAAACTCTGCAGGACTGCTGCACTCCAGGACCGACGTTTGCCTACCCCTATGTTAAAAGGATCCAGGATGAACTTTGAGTCAGAAATATTAGCGCGCCAAAAGACGGACATACAGGCGTATAGCCAAGGGGGCACCCGGATTTGAACCGGGGACCTCTTGATCTGCAGTCAAATGCTCTACCACTGAGCTATACCCCCTCACAGAAGAAAAGTGGCTGAAGAATTGAAAAAGCATCATGTGTTATACTTCACCACAGTTAAAGCTGTCGTGATAATGTCCAAGTGAACCGTTAGACTGCCCTATTTGCGTTTAAACGCTTTAGCAGTGACCTATAGAAATTGTGCTAGAGAAAACGCATGTTTTTAACCATTCCGCTAATGTTATTCAGTTGTTATGATTACTGTTTTGTTCCTCTTTCATCAAACATCAACAAAGGAACCACTCAACCCTGTCTTTACCACTTTCTAGACAGTTGGCACAAAGCATGGACTTTAGAGTCTGAAAACACTCAAGTGTCCGCCAGAGACTCTGGCGAGTAAGCACTTCAAAACTGGTGAAAAGAAAACACACTGATTTCTCTACTCCTAGAGGTGTGGGAAACAACGTAACCATCGGCAATGTGGCATGTTAAAGACAGTTCAGCTTCACAACGACAGACGGACGACGAGGATGGGATTCGAACCGACGCGTGCAGAGCACAATGGATTAGCAGTCCATCGCCTTAACCACTCGGCCACCTCGTCACGTGAAACTTTGTCGGAACCCCTGCGGTTGGGCATTGTGCGATTCCTAAATTACCAGCAAGTACGTAGTAGTGTGAATCAAATAGTTTCCGTTGTTGATTTAATTAAACGTTACCTTTTTGAAAGTGTTCATTTTGGCCTAACGGAAGGTAAACGCCTGAAGAGAACTGTGCATGAGCAATCCATCGCCTTAGACATGTTTAGAGATATTATCAAGGATTGACCTTTATTCTTTTTCAAAATTGTTTTCAACGGATTTCAACATGAAACAGACAAAAAACAAACGAGACATTCAAGACTTTATGTAAAGGGAACAAGAGGTTTTCATTGGCTTCTCTACACAGCCAACTGGCTGGGTAATGTTGACTAAACCTCAGTACACTTTCCTGTCTTACGTTCAACTAACACTAACAGACGATCAGGTTTAAAATAACGTGCATAAAACTGATGTAACTGTTGAGGTACTTAAATCAACATGACCAAAACCCTGTCATATCTCTAACAAAGTGTTTATTTCAGTCGAACCGAGGACTTTTTGTGATAACCACATCACCACAGAAACCTGTTCGTGTGGATTCTTTGGTTATTTTGATAGATTTAGCCACACATTTTCTCTCTGTGCAACACTCCCCAAAGGGGCAATGCTTTTCGCCCACTTGCGAACTGGCCACCTTTCAAGCGTGAAGCGAATGTGACGGGCGGAACTGTGTGTAACCTTAAAAGTGCTTCATGACACAAGGAGTAACGTGTCTCAAGAGAGGCTTTTAACTCGCAGCGTATCAAAAGGAACGCGCTGTTTCTGCCCGGTTTCGAACCGAGGACCTTTCGCGTGTGAACGCGTGATAACCACTACACTACAGAAACCTACACGCTGTGGTACTTGGTTGTATAAACGGATTTTGCCACATATTTTGCGATCGCTTGAAGGAACCGCACAAACTGTATGAGAAAGGCGGCGCATTTCCCAGGAATGCATGGATGCTGATTCTGAAACTGGCAAACAGCCACACACTTCTTAGTTCGGGTATCTCACCGATTTGTTTCAGACGTGAAGTGTGAGCAGTCAAGTCGCAGCTCTGCGATCTGACCGAATTGTGCAGGTATCTCCAAACCTGCTTCTGGTCGGCTACCTTCCTGCAGACTTCAGTTTCAACACACCTCCAACACACCTCTCTGTAATTATCAAGCAATCCTGAAAACCTTGATAAGCTGCTTCAACTATGTTTCATTGGGGTTGGAGCTAAAATCTGCAGGGCGGAAGCTCACCAGGAGCAGGGTCGGAGACCCCTGGTAGAGTGTGAGCATGCAATTCGTGAGCTTTGGCTTCACGTCGCATGGGATTTACTCGTTAAGTGTAGGTTGGCATTTAGCCACGACTGTGCTGAAATGGCACAGTGTATGCTCGTCTTTAGCGTAGTACAGGGGTCGGCAACGCCGGTCCAGAAGTGCTGCAGTCCTGGAGATTTTACTTCCAACCCTGATTAAACCTCATCCACCTGTAGTTCTCAGGTGACCCTTTAGACCTTGGTTAGCCTGTTCATGTGTGCTTGATTTGAGCTGGAGCTAAACTCTGCAGGACTGCTGCACTCCAGGACCGACGTTTGCCTACCCCTATGTTAAAAGGATCCAGGATGAACTTTGAGTCAGAAATATTAGCGCGCCAAAAGACGGACATACAGGCGTATAGCCAAGGGGGCACCCGGATTTGAACCGGGGACCTCTTGATCTGCAGTCAAATGCTCTACCACTGAGCTATACCCCCTCACAGAAGAAAAGTGGCTGAAGAATTGAAAAAGCATCATGTGTTATACTTCACCACAGTTAAAGCTGTCGTGATAATGTCCAAGTGAACCGTTAGACTGCCCTATTTGCGTTTAAACGCTTTAGCACTGACCTATAGAAATTGTGCTAGAGAAAACGCATGTTTTTAACCATTCCGCTAATGTTATTCAGTTGTTATGATTACTGTTTTGTTCCTCTTTCATCAAACATCAACAAAGGAACCACTCAACCCTGTCTTTACCACTTTCTAGACAGTTGGCACAAAGCATGGACTTTAGAGTCTGAAAACACTCAAGTGTCCGCCAGAGACTCTGGCGAGTAAGCACTTCAAAACTGGTGAAAAGAAAACACACTGATTTCTCTACTCCTAGAGGTGTGGGAAACAACGTAACCATCGGCAATGTGGCATGTTAAAGACAGTTCAGCTTCACAACGACAGACAGACGACGAGGATGGGATTCAAACCCACGCGTGCAGAGCACAATGGATTAGCAGTCCATCGCCTTAACCAATCGGCCACCTCGTCACGTGAAACTTTGTCGGAACCCCTGCGGTTGGGCATTGTGCGATTCCTAAATTACCAGCAAGTACGTAGTAGTGTGAATCAAATAGTTTCCGTTGTTGATTTAATTAAACGTTACCTTTTTGAAAGTGTTCATTTTGGCCTAACGGAAGGTAAACGCCTGAAGAGAACTGTGCATGAGCAATCCATCGCCTTAGACATGTTTAGAGATATTATCAAGGATTGACCTTTATTCTTTTTCAAAATTGTTTTCAACGGATTTCAACATGAAACAGACAAAAAACAAACGAGACATTCAAGACTTTATGTAAAGGGAACAAGAGGTTTTCATTGGCTTCTCTACACAGCCAACTGGCTGGGTAATGTTGACTAAACCTCAGTACACTTTCCTGTCTTACGTTCAACTAACACTAACAGACGATCAGGTTTAAAATAACGTGCATAAAACTGATGTAACTGTTGAGGTACTTAAATCAACATGACCAAAACCCTGTCATATCTCTAACAAAGTGTTTATTTCAGTCGAACCGAGGACTTTTTGTGATAACCACATCACCACAGAAACCTGTTCGTGTGGATTCTTTGGTTATTTTGATAGATTTAGCCACACATTTTCTCTCTGTGCAACACTCCCCAAAGGGGCAATGCTTTTCGCCCACTTGCGAACTGTCCACCTTTCAAGCGTGAAGCGAATGTGACGGGCGGAACTGTGTGTAACCTTAAAAGTGCTTCATGACACAAGGAGTAACGTGTCTCAAGAGAGGCTTTTAACTCGCAGCGTATCAAAAGGAACGCGCTGTTTCTGCCCGGTTTCGAACCGAGGACCTTTCGCGTGTGAGGCGAACGTGATAACCACTACACTACAGAAACCTACACGCTGTGGTACTTGGTTGTATAAACGGATTTTGCCACATATTTTGCGATCGCTTGAAGGAACCGCACAAACTGTATGAGAAAGGCGGCGCATTTCCCAGGAATGCATGGATGCTGATTCTGAAACTGGCAAACAGCCACACACTTCTTAGTTCGGGTATCTCACCGATTTGTTTCAGACGTGAAGTGTGAGCAGTCAAGTCGCAGCTCTGCGATCTGACCGAATTGTGCAGGTATCTCCAAACCTGCTTCTGGTCGGCTACCTTCCTGCAGACTTCAGTTTCAACACACCTCCAACACACCTCTCTGTAATTATCAAGCAATCCTGAAAACCTTGATAAGCTGCAATGAAATATGTTTCATTGGGGTTGGAGCTAAAATCTGCAGGGCGGAAGCTCACCAGGAGCAGGGTCGGAGACCCCTGGTAGAGTGTGAGCATGCAATTCGTGAGCTTTGGCTTCACGTCGCATGGGATTTACTCGTTAAGTGTAGGTTGGCATTTAGCCACGACTGTGCTGAAATGGCACAGTGTATGCTCGTCTTTAGCGTAGTACAGGGGTCGGCAACGCCGGTCCAGAAGTGCTGCAGTCCTGGAGATTTTACTTCCAACCCTGATTAAACCTCATCCACCTGTAGTTCTCAGGTGACCCTTTAGACCTTGGTTAGCCTGTTCATGTGTGCTTGATTTGAGCTGGAGCTAAACTCTGCAGGACTGCTGCACTCCAGGACCGACGTTTGCCTACCCCTATGTTAAAAGGATCCAGGATGAACTTTGAGTCAGAAATATTAGCGCGCCAAAAGACGGACATACAGGCGTATAGCCAAGAGGGCACCCGGATTTGAACCGGGGACCTCTTGATCTGCAGTCAAATGCTCTACCACTGAGCTATACCCCCTCACAGAAGAAAAGTGGCTGAAGAATTGAAAAAGCATCATGTGTTATACTTCACCACAGTTAAAGCTGTCGTGATAATGTCCAAGTGAACCGTTAGACTGCCCTATTTGCGTTTAAACGCTTTAGCACTGACCTATAGAAATTGTGCTAGAGAAAACGCATGTTTTTAACCATTCCGCTAATGTTATTCAGTTGTTATGATTACTGTTTTGTTCCTCTTTCATCAAACATCAACAAAGGAACCACTCAACCCTGTCTTTACCACTTTCTAGACAGTTGGCACAAAGCATGGACTTTAGAGTCTGAAAACACTCAAGTGTCCGCCAGAGACTCTGGCGAGTAAGCACTTCAAAACTGGTGAAAAGAAAACACACTGATTTCTCTACTCCTAGAGGTGTGGGAAACAACGTAACCATCGGCAATGTGGCATGTTAAAGACAGTTCAGCTTCACAACGACAGACAGACGACGAGGATGGGATTCGAACCCACGCGTGCAGAGCACAATGGATTAGCAGTCCATCGCCTTAACCACTCGGCCACCTCATCACGTGAAACTTTGTCGGAACCCCTGCGGTTGGGCATTGTGCGATTCCTAAATTACCAGCAAGTACGTAGTAGTGTGAATCAAATAGTTTCCGTTGTTGATTTAATTAAACGTTACCTTTTTGAAAGTGTTCATTTTGGCCTAACGGAAGGTAAACGCCTGAAGAGAACTGTGCATGAGCAATCCATCGCCTTAGACATGTTTAGAGATATTATCAAGGATTGACCTTTATTCTTTTTCAAAATTGTTTTCAACGGATTTCAACATGAAACAGACAAAAAACAAACGAGACATTCAAGACTTTATGTAAAGGGAACAAGAGGTTTTCATTGGCTTCTCTACACAGCCAACTGGCTGGGTAATGTTGACTAAACCTCAGTACACTTTCCTGTCTTACGTTCAACTAACACTAACAGACGATCAGGTTTAAAATAACGTGCATAAAACTGATGTAACTGTTGAGGTACTTAAATCAACATGACCAAAACCCTGTCATATCTCTAACAAAGTGTTTATTTCAGTCGAACCGAGGACTTTTTGTGATAACCACATCACCACAGAAACCTGTTCGTGTGGATTCTTTGGTTATTTTGATAGATTTAGCCACACATTTTCTCTCTGTGCAACACTCCCCAAAGGGGCAATGCTTTTCGCCCACTTGCGAACTGGCCACCTTTCAAGCGTGAAGCGAATGTGACGGGCGGAACTGTGTGTAACCTTAA
This sequence comes from Paramisgurnus dabryanus, assembly GCF_030506205.2. Taxonomy (NCBI): domain Eukaryota; kingdom Metazoa; phylum Chordata; class Actinopteri; order Cypriniformes; family Cobitidae; genus Paramisgurnus; species Paramisgurnus dabryanus. Next base: position 30,549,594 of record NC_133350.1, on the reverse strand, counting down.
AAGTGCTTCATGACACAAGGAGTAACGTGTCTCAAGAGAGGCTTTTAACTCGCAGCGTATCAAAAGGAACGCGCTGTTTCTGCCCGGTTTCGAACCGAGGACCTTTCGCGTGTGAGGCGAACGTGATAACCACTACACTACAGAAACCTACACGCTGTGGTACTTGCTTGTATAAACGGATTTTGCCACATATTTTGCGATCGCTTGAAGGAACCGCACAAACTGTATGAGAAAGGCGGCGCATTTCCCAGGAATGCATGGATGCTGATTCTGAAACTGGCAAACAGCCACACACTTCTTAGTTCGGGTATCTCACCGATTTGTTTCAGACGTGAAGTGTGAGCAGTCAAGTCGCAGCTCTGCGATCTGACCGAATTGTGCAGGTATCTCCAAACCTGCTTCTGGTCGGCTACCTTCCTGCAGACTTCAGTTTCAACACACCTCCAACACACCTCTCTGTAATTATCAAGCAATCCTGAAAACCTTGATAAGCTGCTTCAACTATGTTTCATTGGGGTTGGAGCTAAAATCTGCAGGGCGGAAGCTCACCAGGAGCAGGGTCGGAGACCCCTGGTAGAGTGTGAGCATGCAATTCGTGAGCTTTGGCTTCACGTCGCATGGGATTTACTCGTTAAGTGTAGGTTGGCATTTAGCCACGACTGTGCTGAAATGGCACAGTGTATGCTCGTCTTTAGCGTAGTACAGGGGTCGGCAACGCCGGTCCAGAAGTGCTGCAGTCCTGGAGATTTTACTTCCAACCCTGATTAAACCTCATCCACCTGTAGTTCTCAGGTGACCCTTTAGACCTTGGTTAGCCTGTTCATGTGTGCTTGAATTGAGCTGGAGCTAAACTCTGCAGGACTGCTGCACTCCAGGACCGACGTTTGCCTACCCCTATGTTAAAAGGATCCAGGATGAACTTTGAGTCAGAAATATTAGCGCGCCAAAAGACGGACATACAGGCGTATAGCCAAGGGGGCACCCGGATTTGAACCGGGGACCTCTTGATCTGCAGTCAAATGCTCTACCACTGAGCTATACCCCCTCACAGAAGAAAAGTGGCTGAAGAATTGAAAAAGCATCATGTGTTATACTTCACCACAGTTAAAGCTGTCGTGATAATGTCCAAGTGAACCGTTAGACTGCCCTATTTGCGTTTAAACGCTTTAGCAGTGACCTATAGAAATTGTGCTAGAGAAAACGCATGTTTTTAACCATTCCGCTAATGTTATTCAGTTGTTATGATTACTGTTTTGTTCCTCTTTCATCAAACATCAACAAAGGAACCACTCAACCCTGTCTTTACCACTTTCTAGACAGTTGGCACAAAGCATGGACTTTAGAGTCTGAAAACACTCAAGTGTCCGCCAGAGACTCTGGCGAGTAAGCACTTCAAAACTGGTGAAAAGAAAACACACAGATTTCTCTACTCCTAGAGGTGTGGGAAACAACGTAACCATCGGCAATGTGGCATGTTAAAGACAGTTCAGCTTCACAACGACAGACAGACGACGAGGATGGGATTCGAACCCACGCGTGCAGAGCACAATGGATTAGCAGTCCATCGCCTTAACCACTCGGCCACCTCGTCACGTGAAACTTTGTCGGAACCCCTGCGGTTGGGCATTGTGCGATTCCTAAATTACCAGCAAGTACGTAGTAGTGTGAATCAAATAGTTTCCGTTGTTGATTTAATTAAACGTTACCTTTTTGAAAGTGTTCATTTTGGCCTAACGGAAGGTAAACGCCTGAAGAGAACTGTGCATGAGCAATCCATCGCCTTAGACATGTTTAGAGATATTATCAAGGATTGACCTTTATTCTTTTTCAAAATTGTTTTCAACGGATTTCAACATGAAACAGACAAAAAACAAACGAGACATTCAAGACTTTATGTAAAGGGAACAAGAGGTTTTCATTGGCTTCTCTACACAGCCAACTGGCTGGGTAATGTTGACTAAACCTCAGTACACTTTCCTGTCTTACGTTCAACTAACACTAACAGACGATCAGGTTTAAAATAACGTGCATAAAACTGATGTAACTGTTGAGGTACTTAAATCAACATGACCAAAACCCTGTCATATCTCTAACAAAGTGTTTATTTCAGTCGAACCGAGGACTTTTTGTGATAACCACATCACCACAGAAACCTGTTCGTGTGGATTCTTTGGTTATTTTGATAGATTTAGCCACACATTTTCTCTCTGTGCAACACTCCCCAAAGGGGCAATGCTTTTCGCCCACTTGCGAACTGGCCACCTTTCAAGCGTGAAGCGAATGTGACGGGCGGAACTGTGTGTAACCTTAAAAGTGCTTCATGACACAAGGAGTAACGTGTCTCAAGAGAGGCTTTTAACTCGCAGCGTATCAAAAGGAACGCGCTGTTTCTGCCCGGTTTCGAACCGAGGACCTTTCGCGTGTGAGGCGAACGTGATAACCACTACACTACAGAAACCGACACGCTGTGGTACTTGGTTGTATAAACGGATTTTGCCACATATTTTGCGATCGCTTGAAGGAACCGCACAAACTGTATGAGAAAGGCGGCGCATTTCCCAGGAATGCATGGATGCTGATTCTGAAACTGGCAAACAGCCACACACTTCTTAGTTCGGGTATCTCACCGATTTGTTTCAGACGTGAAGTGTGAGCAGTCAAGTCGCAGCTCTGCGATCTGACCGAATTGTGCAGGTATCTCCAAACCTGCTTCTGGTCGGCTACCTTCCTGCAGACTTCAGTTTCAACACACCTCCAACACACCTCTCTGTAATTATCAAGCAATCCTGAAAACCTTGATAAGCTGCTTCAACTATGTTTCATTGGGGTTGGAGCTAAAATCTGCAGGGCGGAAGCTCACCAGGAGCAGGGTCGGAGACCCCTGGTAGAGTGTGAGCATGCAATTCGTGAGCTTTGGCTTCACGTCGCATGGGATTTACTCGTTAAGTGTAGGTTGGCATTTAGCCACGACTGTGCTGAAATGGCACAGTGTATGCTCGTCTTTAGCGTAGTACAGGGGTCGGCAACGCCGGTCCAGAAGTGCTGCAGTCCTGGAGATTTTACTTCCAACCCTGATTAAACCTCATCCACCTGTAGTTCTCAGGTGACCCTTTAGACCTTGGTTAGCCTGTTCATGTGTGCTTGAATTGAGCTGGAGCTAAACTCTGCAGGACTGCTGCACTCCAGGACGACGTTTGCCTACCCCTATGTTAAAAGGATCCAGGATGAACTTTGAGTCAGAAATATTAGCGTGCCAAACGACGGACATACAGGCGTATAGCCAAGGGGGCACCCGGATTTGAACCGGGGACCTCTTGATCTGCAGTCAAATGCTCTACCACGGAGCTATACCCCCTCACAGAAGACACGTGGCTGAAGAAATTGAAAAAGCATCATGTGTTATACTTCACCACAGTTAAAGCTGTCGTGATAATGTCCAAGTGAACCGTTAGACTGCCCTATTTGCGTTTAAACGCTTTAGCACTGACCTATAGAAATTGTGCTAGAGAAAACGTATGTTTTTAACCATTCCGCTAATGTTATTCAGTTGTTATGATTACTGTTTTGTTCCTCTTTCATCAAACATCAACAAAGGAACCACTCAACCCTGTCTTTACCACTTTCTAGACAGTTGGCACAAAGCATGGACTTTAGAGTCTGAAAACACTCAAGTGTCCGCACTTCAAAACTGGTGAAAAGAAAACACACTGATTTCTCTACTCCTAGAGGTGTGGGAAACAACGTAACCATCGGCAATATGGCATGTTAAAGACAGTTCAGCTTCACAACGACAGACAGACGACGAGGATGGGATTCGAACCCACGCGTGCAGAGCACAATGGATTAGCAGTCCATCGCCTTAACCACTCGGCCACCTCGTCACGTGAAACTTTGTCGGAACCCCTGCGGTTGGGCATTGTGCGATTCCTAAATTACCAGCAAGTACGTAGTAGTGTGAATCAAATAGTTTCCGTTGTTGATTTAATTAAACGTTACCTTTTTGAAAGTGTTCATTTTGGCCTAACGGAAGGTAAACGCCTGAAGAGAACTGTGCATGAGCAATCCATCGCCTTAGACATGTTTAGAGATATTATCAAGGATTGACCTTTATTCTTTTTCAAAATTGTTTTCAACGGATTTCAACATGAAACAGACAAAAAACAAACGAGACATTCAAGACTTTATGTAAAGGGAACAAGAGGTTTTCATTGGCTTCTCTACACAGCCAACTGGCTGGGTAATGTTGACTAAACCTCAGTACACTTTCCTGTCTTACGTTCAACTAACACTAACAGACGATCAGGTTTAAAATAACGTGCATAAAACTGATGTAACTGTTGAGGTACTTAAATCAACATGACCAAAACCCTGTCATATCTCTAACAAAGTGTTTATTTCAGTCGAACCGAGGACTTTTTGTGATAACCACATCACCACAGAAACCTGTTCGTGTGGATTCTTTGGTTATTTTGATAGATTTAGCCACACATTTTCTCTCTGTGCAACACTCCCCAAAGGGGCAATGCTTTTCGCCCACTTGCGAACTGGCCACCTTTCAAGCGTGAAGCGAATGTGACGGGCGGAACTGTGTGTAACCTTAAAAGTGCTTCATGACACAAGGAGTAACGTGTCTCAAGAGAGGCTTTTAACTCGCAGCGTATCAAAAGGAACGCGCTGTTTCTGCCCGGTTTCGAACCGAGGACCTTTCGCGTGTGAGGCGAACGTGATAACCACTACACTACAGAAACCTACACGCTGTGGTACTTGGTTGTATAAACGGATTTTGCCACATATTTTGCGATCGCTTGAAGGAACCGCACAAACTGTATGAGAAAGGCGGCGCATTTCCCAGGAATGCATGGATGCTGATTCTGAAACTGGCAAACAGCCACACACTTCTTAGTTCGGGTATCTCACCGATTTGTTTCAGACGTGAAGTGTGAGCAGTCAAGTCGCAGCTCTGCGATCTGACCGAATTGTGCAGGTATCTCCAAACCTGCTTCTGGTCGGCTACCTTCCTGCAGACTTCAGTTTCAACACACCTCCAACACACCTCTCTGTAATTATCAAGCAATCCTGAAAACCTTGATAAGCTGCTTCAACTATGTTTCATTGGGGTTGGAGCTAAAATCTGCAGGGCGGAAGCTCACCAGGAGCAGGGTCGGAGACCCCTGGTAGAGTGTGAGCATGCAATTCGTGAGCTTTGGCTTCACGTCGCATGGGATTTACTCGTTAAGTGTAGGTTGGCATTTAGCCACGACTGTGCTGAAATGGCACAGTGTATGCTCGTCTTTAGCGTAGTACAGGGGTCGGCAACGCCGGTCCAGAAGTGCTGCAGTCCTGGGGCCTCATTTATCAAACGTGCGTACGCACAGAAGTGTGCGTAAAGTGTGCGTAGGAACAGTTTTACGCAAAGTGTGGAATTTATCAAATTGCACTTATACGTAGAAATGTGTGTAAATATACGCACACCTCTGAGTATGCGTACGCAGAGCATCTAGTGGTAGAATAGCGATACTACATAGGACCCTGTTCCAGTGAGTAAAGAAGTGTCTATTTTTTATCCACAAGCAGGTGTTAAAAATTATCAATGTCAGTATGGTAACAGCAAATAAGTATAATGATTTATTTGTGATATGTATCTGTGAAAGCTCTACATGTGATTTGTATAAATTAAGTCTCCGACAAATGCTTGACACAGCGCAATGGATTAGCTTGCGTTATTGGAAGACTTGGCAAATAATCCATTCCGCCGGTAGCGCGTTTTCAAAGATCGCGGCAATGATGCTGGTTATATATGCTGCTGTCCAAGGTGGAAAGTTGTCTGTCCTCCTCCAGTTGCACTCGTTTCACGTCGGTGTGCTGTGACGCGTTTTTTTTTGCTGTTAATTCAATGTCAACCCACTTTTTTTATTTCTGGAAGTGTTTTCTGCTCATATTCAACGGAATTAAACTCACTGGTAACATGTTCACATGTAGATTTGTTTTCTTTTGTTAGTCATTCCTCCCGCACTAACTAAACCAAACAGGATGTGTTATTAGGATTTAACCTCATCCACCAGTAACTCAATTTCTGTGGGAAAAAGCACAACCACGTGACTTAAAACGGGAGGTGTTGTCACCAAATATGGTTCATCGGAGGCGTTTCGGAATGCAAATGACCATGAACGTGCACGAGCATGGTGCTTAAGAACAAGTGGGATTTATCATCAAGGATTACTTACTGATGTGCGTACAACCCGGTGCGCACGTTTGATAAATCCCGATTTTTTTGTACTTAGACACATTCTAAATTTCATTCGTAGGTACAAATATAGAACATTTTCTACGCACTGTTGATAAATGAGGCCCCTGGAGATTTTACTTCCAACCCTGATTAAACCTCATCCACCTGTAGTTCTCAGGTGACCCTTTAGACCTTGGTTAGCCTGTTCATGTGTGCTTGATTTGAGCTGGAGCTAAACTCTGCAGGACTGCTGCACTCCAGGACCGACGTTTGCCTACCCCTATGTTAAAAGGATCCAGGATGAACTTTGAGTCAGAAATATTAGCGCGCCAAAAGACGGACATACAGGCGTATAGCCAAGGGGGCACCCGGATTTGAACCGGGGACCTCTTGATCTGCAGTCAAATGCTCTACCACTGAGCTATACCCCCTCACAGAAGAAAAGTGGCTGAAGAATTGAAAAAGCATCATGTGTTATACTTCACCACAGTTAAAGCTGTCGTGATAATGTCCAAGTGAACCGTTAGACTGCCCTATTTGCGTTTAAACGCTTTAGCACTGACCTATAGAAATTGTGCTAGAGAAAACGCATGTTTTTAACCATTCCGCTAATGTTATTCAGTTGTTATGATTACTGTTTTGTTCCTCTTTCATCAAACATCAACAAAGGAACCACTCAACCCTGTCTTTACCACTTTCTAGACAGTTGGCACAAAGCATGGACTTTAGAGTCTGAAAACACTCAAGTGTCCGCCAGAGACTCTGGCGAGTAAGCACTTCAAAACTGGTGAAAAGAAAACACACTGATTTCTCTACTCCTAGAGGTGTGGGAAACAACGTAACCATCGGCAAGGGCGTAGGTTTGATTCTGGCATTGGTGGGGACATAAATAAAATGGTCGCATTGCAAAAACTGTTTATCACCGTTTACTTGACATAAACAACAGACAACTCAGTATGCACTTTACTCAGTGACATCTGACTCGCCACCCCCGGTGCCATCCCAAATTTAATGTACTAAAATAAACAATAACAATTCGTTATGTCCTAGAGCCTAATAAACAGTAACTGTTTAAGTCTTGTCAAAAAAAAATCATATTGTAACATATATGAATCCATATTTACTTTATAACAATGAAGAATATGCAATTAATATTTCATTCTTAATTTAATTTTGCCAAAAAAATCCCAGTGTTGAAGTTGGTATGTGTATCATGCTGTTTCCTGTTTTTACCATGTTGGGGTTATTTTCTTTCATGGATTAGGGACCCCCTAAATAACCTTGCTACCCCATTTATAAAAGGTTGACAAAAGTTTGCAACTCGTCAGGTTAACATGGGATTGTCGTGTATTGTTGAAAACACTGTCCTTGAATCATTATGTGACACAACTTGTTCCGTATTTTGTGCATGAAACAGTTACAGTGGGTATAATAATACTTTCTTCCTCACTTACCTGTAGCCCGAATAATCACGCGCGTCTTGTTGAGTGAACTTTGACGCGTTGTACAAAGTGAAACCATCCTATCACACGTAGCGAGTAAAGACAAGCCCATAAAGTGATGTGATTTAAAGCGGCGGGACTCAAGAAATGCTAATCCAATCATATTAGCAATGTGAGTAGAGAGGCGGGACTAAAGAAATGCAAAGCCAATCATATTACCGATGTGAGTTACGGAGGCGGGCATTGCAAAGAACGAAAGCTGTTAACCGTTTGTGTACCACATAGAGCGTCATTTTTACAGAACGGGATTGCAAAAGATTTTTAATCTCATTTAAATGATTCCTGAAAAAATATATAATTAAAAAAGGAAAGTAAAAAATAGAAAACACAAGAATAAGACGGACATTAGTGGTTATATATAAATACAGATTAATTGTTTGGTCGAAATTATTGCTAGGGACAATTCAGTCTTCCCTGAATATTGCTAGGGACATGTCCCTAGCGTCCCACCCTAAATCTACGCCCATGACCATCGGCAATGTGGCATGTTAAAGACAGTTCAGCTTCACAACGACAGACAGACGACGAGGATGGGATTCGAACCCACGCGTGCAGAGCACAATGGATTAGCAGTCCATCGCCTTAACCACTCGGCCACCTCGTCACGTGAAACTTTGTCGGAACCCCTGCGGTTGGGCATTGTGCGATTCCTAAATTACCAGCAAGTACGTAGTAGTGTGAATCAAATAGTTTCCGTTGTTGATTTAATTAAACGTTACCTTTTTGAAAGTGTTCATTTTGGCCTAACGGAAGGTAAACGCCTGAAGAGAACTGTGCATGAGCAATCCATCGCCTTAGACATGTTTAGAGATATTATCAAGGATTGACCTTTATTCTTTTTCAAAATTGTTTTCAACGGATTTCAACATGAAACAGACAAAAAACAAACGAGACATTCAAGACTTTATGTAAAGGGAACAAGAGGTTTTCATTGGCTTCTCTACACAGCCAACTGGCTGGGTAATGTTGACTAAACCTCAGTACACTTTCCTGTCTTACGTTCAACTAACACTAACAGACGATCAGGTTTAAAATAACGTGCATAAAACTGATGTAACTGTTGAGGTACTTAAATCAACATGACCAAAACCCTGTCATATCTCTAACAAAGTGTTTATTTCAGTCGAACCGAGGACTTTTTGTGATAACCACATCACCACAGAAACCTGTTCGTGTGGATTCTTTGGTTATTTTGATAGATTTAGCCACACATTTTCTCTCTGTGCAACACTCCCCAAAGGGGCAATGCTTTTCGCCCACTTGCGAACTGGCCACCTTTCAAGCGTGAAGCGAATGTGACGGGCGGAACTGTGTGTAACCTTAAAAGTGCTTCATGACACAAGGAGTAACGTGTCTCAAGAGAGGCTTTTAACTCGCAGCGTATCAAAAGGAACGCGCTGTTTCTGCCCGGTTTCGAACCGAGGACCTTTCGCGTGTGAGGCGAACGTGATAACCACTACACTACAGAAACCTACACGCTGTGGTACTTGGTTGTATAAACGGATTTTGCCACATATTTTGCGATCGCTTGAAGGAACCGCACAAACTGTATGAGAAAGGCGGCGCATTTCCCAGGAATGCATGGATGCTGATTCTGAAACTGGCAAACAGCCACACACTTCTTAGTTCGGGTATCTCACCGATTTGTTTCAGACGTGAAGTGTGAGCAGTCAAGTCGCAGCTCTGCGATCTGACCGAATTGTGCAGGTATCTCCAAACCTGCTTCTGGTCGGCTACCTTCCTGCAGACTTCAGTTTCAACACACCTCCAACACACCTCTCTGTAATTATCAAGCAATCCTGAAAACCTTGATAAGCTGCTTCAACTATGTTTCATTGGGGTTGGAGCTAAAATCTGCAGGGCGGAAGCTCACCAGGAGCAGGGTCGGAGACCCCTGGTAGAGTGTGAGCATGCAATTCGTGAGCTTTGGCTTCACGTCGCATGGGATTTACTCGTTAAGTGTAGGTTGGCATTTAGCCACGACTGTGCTGAAATGGCACAGTGTATGCTCGTCTTTAGCGTAGTACAGGGGTCGGCAACGCCGGTCCAGAAGTGCTGCAGTCCTGGAGATTTTACTTCCAACCCTGATTAAACCTCATCCACCTGTAGTTCTCAGGTGACCCTTTAGACCTTGGTTAGCCTGTTCATGTGTGCTTGATTTGAGCTGGAGCTAAACTCTGCAGGACTGCTGCACTCCAGGACCGACGTTTGCCTACCCCTATGTTAAAAGGATCCAGGATGAACTTTGAGTCAGAAATATTAGCGCGCCAAAAGACGGACATACAGGCGTATAGCCAAGGGGGCACCCGGATTTGAACCGGGGACCTCTTGATCTGCAGTCAAATGCTCTACCACTGAGCTATACCCCCTCACAGAAGAAAAGTGGCTGAAGAATTGAAAAAGCATCATGTGTTATACTTCACCACAGTTAAAGCTGTCGTGATAATGTCCAAGTGAACCGTTAGACTGCCCTATTTGCGTTTAAACGCTTTAGCACTGACCTATAGAAATTGTGCTAGAGAAAACGCATGTTTTTAACCATTCCGCTAATGTTATTCAGTTGTTATGATTACTGTTTTGTTCCTCTTTCATCAAACATCAACAAAGGAACCACTCAACCCTGTCTTTACCACTTTCTAGACAGTTGGCACAAAGCATGGACTTTAGAGTCTGAAAACACTCAAGTGTCCGCCAGAGACTCTGGCGAGTAAGCACTTCAAAACTGGTGAAAAGAAAACACACTGATTTCTCTACTCCTAGAGGTGTGGGAAACAACGTAACCATCGGCAATGTGGCATGTTAAAGACAGTTCAGCTTCACAACGACAGACAGACGACGAGGATGGGATTCGAACCCACGCGTGCAGAGCACAATGGATTAGCAGTCCATCGCCTTAACCACTCGGCCAAAAAAGGGGCAAAATGGACTGCTTGTGGGGGGGAAGAAAAGAAAAGAGAGAGGAAAGAGGGGGGAAAGAGAGGGGAGAAAAGGAGAAAAAATGAAGAAAAACGTACACTATATCAATTTTCTATCCACTCTTTTATCTTCTCAACATACATCTTCTTACACATAATTCTCCACTTTTTCAAGGTTTATCATCACTTTAATTTTCATGTCTCTTGCGGGATTCGAACCTATGCCTCACTGCAGAACACGACATCCAGGGGGCGGGGTTGGATTCAGATCCAGGGGCGGAGCTGGATCTCTTCCCACTGCATTTTGATTGGTCGGCAGTTTTACCACAAGACACGTCATACACGTGTGGTTGCGTTACCATTTCCCCATTGAGTTGTAACTAAATTAAGTTATTCTTTTGACAGAAAAACAAACTTTACTTATGACTACAAAAAAAGTAATGACTTTAAGATGAAATGTAAGTGTTTTTACTATGTTTTGAAGTAAAACATTTTGGGCACTACGAGTAATCTTACCACATGCAGTATAATACCTATGAATGTATACAGTATAAATTTGCAGAATTATTAACATATATATGGCATATAGTTATTTAGAAATTAATAAATTGAATGTTTATCTTGTATAGGGACTTTAAATTTGTTTTAACGCGTCTTTGATTACAGGCATTAGGAAACGGGTTTCCTAAACATGGTTTACGGTTTTTTTAACGTGCTAATAAAATATATCAAATAAATGTGTGTTTTTATGTGTAATAAGTGGGATAATGTACAGCCAAGCGGGTCGAAAATATATCCCTTCAGTGATATCACCCGGTCGGGAACGTATCCCTTACCTCCACTTACACTAACTGTGATCATTACTTAATAAATTATGATTAATTCTTGACTATATTATTAATCAAACGTACACTTAAACTGATAAGAGCAAACGTTGTTGCGGGCTGCAACAACGCAAATTTACTGGTTCATTTGGCGGAACAAAGTATATAAAGTGGGAGGAGTTGGATCTAGATCGAACCCCGCCCCCTGGATCTCTTGTTCAGCAGCGAGGACCGAGGACCATCTCTCTTCGCTTGTAGTCTCGTAGTGCATTCCGGAAGTACACATGCAATGCATTTTGGGTAATGTAGTACTATTTTAACACAGGAACTATTTTCCATATGAAACACCACAGTAATAACCCTGTGATTATGCAATTATGCACATAAATGCATTTAAAGCTAATTCTTTTGTAAGTAAACATATTTTGTGATGTAAACAAATCATTATTCAAATATTTAACTCAAAATGTCACATGCTACATTTACAGCTAAAACAGTATTAACAGTGTATAGCTTTAAATGTAAATAAATCCCACATCATGTTTCCCCTCCTTTTTTTTGAAAACACAATTATATGAGAGACTACATCTGTGCAACACAAGTGAATAAAACATATTATAAATTGAGCATTGAGTGTTGGGTTTTGTGAATAAATGTAAAATGATTCTGCAAGTAATTCTGGCTATAGTTTTAACAATTACATTCAATGGATGACATTCACTGTCCTGGTATTCAAGAGGAAATTACATTAAAACGTCAAGGCTGTTCTTGGCTCCATAAAATTCCTAAACTTAATGGTAACAGACATACAAACGACATAGAGAGATACAAGTAATAGTGACAGCAACTATACACTCTTTCTCCAGACACCCAGGGTCAGTCCCCTTCAGCTGGGTGTGTCCAGTCCTTTTATTTTTGTCCTGGCCACACACCTTACAGGTGTAGTTGTACTTTTCCTTTGTCAGCCTCTTCTGTGCCGGTTCCCCCACTGACACTAGCTCCTCATCAGAAATTGCTATGAATTGATTAAATATGGCTTAAAAACAGATACAAATAGGATTGGTATGAATAATAATGCTTTGTTATGATAATTATGAGTGCGGGTATATCTAGTAATAATTATGAGAAAAGTAGAAAATGCAGATTAAATGATGTCATAAATTATTTTTTAATTAAATACTGATTGGGCCAACAGTTGCACACTCTTGCCAGGATTTGCACCTGGAGTCTCCCACCCAAAGGATGGACGTGTTGCTATTACACCACAAGAGTTGTGTTTTTTTTTTTTTTTTTTTTTTTTTGGAAATAGTTGCATCAGCAACTAATATTTTTTTCCATAATTTTTTTTTTCCATTTGCAACAGCAAATGGTTTGAACAGTGATTGTGAAATATTAAAATAAATAAAAAATATGATTAATAAAAGTATAAATAAAAAAGAATGAATTTCTTATATTTACAAAGAGCTTCTCCACTCCTCAAGGGTCTGTCCAGATGCAGGGCAGTACCATTTGCCTCGTACCTGTGAGTGTCCAGTTTGCTTTGATTTAGGCTGACCACACAGCTTACACTCATAGTGATAGCTCTCTTTTGCCTTTCTGACCTTTGGGGGCTCACCTTTCCTCACTCTCTCCTGGTTTTCAAGTTCTGCCCTGCGTAACCGCCATTCACGCTGGCGATTAAAGGGATCTAGTGCTTGGTGAGGGAGCCTAGGTTGGTCAGGACAGAAAGAGGTGGATGACCAGCCCTGGGTGGATGCTGAGGGTGGTGGTTGGGTGGCAGGCCAGCCCTGGGAGGACGCTGAGGGTGGTGGTTGGGTGGCAGGCCAGCCCTGGGAGGACGCTGAGGGTGGTGGTTGGGTGGCAGGCCAGCCCTGGGAGGACGCTGAGGATGGTGGTTGGGTGGCAGGCCAGCCCTGGGAGGATGCTGAGGGTGGTGGTTGGGTGGCAGGCCAGCCCTGGGAGGATGCTGAGGGTGGTGGTTGGGTGGCAGGCCAGCCCTGGGAGGATGCTGAGGGTGTTGGTTCGGTGGCAGGCCAGCCCTGGGAGAGTGCTGAGGGTGGTGGTTCGTTGGCAGGCCAGCCCTGGGTGGATGTTGAGGGTGGTGGGTGGGTTGCAGACCAGTCCTGGTTGGAGGACCAGCCCTGTGTCAATGCTGAGGGTGGTGGGTGGATTGCAGACAAGCCCTGGTTGGAGGACCAGCCCTGGGTGGATGCTGAGGGTGGTGGGTAGGTTGCAGACCAGCCCTGGGAGGATGCTGATTGTGGTGGTTGGGTGGCAGGCCAGCCCTGGGAGGATGCTGAGGGTGGTGGGTTGGTGGTAGACCAGCCCTGGATGGATGCTGAGGCTTGTGGGTGGGGGGCAGACCAGCCCTGGGTGGATGCTGAGGGTGGTGGTTGGGTGGCAGACCAGCCCTGGGAGGATGCTGAGGGTTGTGGGTGGGTGGAGGACCAAACATGAGAGTGTGCCAGGGGCGCCTGGTAGGAAGACCAGCTCTGGTACTGTGTTGGGGATGGCTGGTTGGCAGAGGACCAGCCCTCCGTACTGATGTTTTGAGAAGAAGCAGCATCGTGTTGGGCAATACTTGCTTCTTCCCCACCACTGTGTGGAATAGCAGGTGTTCTGGAACTGTTTCGCCTGCGGATTTTTGCCTCACCCTCACGGTTTTCAGGCTCCTGGAACTCCAAAGGAGTGTGTCCATGCTGAACTGGCTGTGATGGTAGGTCACGAACCTCCAGGAGGGATACTTTAGCCACGGCAATCTGCCGTGGAAGCCGCACGCCCTGAAGTAAAGAACCCTGTTCTGATGTCTTAGAGCAATCTTGCAGCCTGCAGAGACAGAAAACAAAACACACAAGAGTAAATTTTTCAGTGTGTTAATATTTAAAATTTTTGTTCAAATACGCAATTTAATCAATTTATGAAGATATTAAAGATTAACTCACCAGTTGGACACTGTGGTGTTGTTAATATTAACCAGTACGAGGTCAGTCCTGTTCATGATCTCTTGGCAGTACTCAACTAGCTGCTTGATGTGTGAGTAGGTCATTACAATGGACTGGGGTATGGCAAATCTCCTCCCTTTATTGTCCTTTGGCCTATTTCTGGGTTGCTTGTACTCTTTGTACAACTTGAGAGCAACACATTCAGAAATTCGGTTCTTGTCTGGTCTGTGAGCAGCCTGACCATGGACCATGAACAATCTGCAAATAGATGACCAGATCACATAGTGCTTATTATATATGCATGTTAACCTCTTCAACCCTGAGGACCCTGTCCCGGGTCCAGAATTTCGTATTTTGACTTAATATAAAATATTCTTTTAATCTTTGATACTCCGTCATGGACCCCAGTAACACATATGAGATACTGTTTGAAAGATTAGAGTCTCTACTTTCTGCAAATATGCATCACTTTGACACATCTTTTACTGTAAGAAAGTTATTTACACTTAATTTACACTATCACCCCCCCAATATTTTATTATATCATTTAATATTTACATATTTCATATTTTTCAAAAATGACAAACATGGGCAAGTCTTATATCAAATGAAAGCTCTCACTCTCAGGAATAAGGCTACAGCGTTATTTTTGTTCTAATATCAACACATATCCAACAATCATCGAATGAATAATAAGGTAAAAAATGGTCTTTTGTAAACATAGGTGAAACTTGAGTGTGGACTGCCTCAGATAGCACATATAGCCACAAGTGATACACCATCTTTTATTTTAGGTCCTACTCTAAAAAATGAGTCCATTCACAGGATTTTCTTTGGTTGTGTGCATATATAATCCCTTGCTATTTATTATATGTGCAAAACAAATAATTAATATTTATATGAAAAATGTATTTTCACACCCTTTAGTAAAATGAGAATAACTTTTGAATGCGACATGCTAAAGAGTTCATTCTTTTTTTGGTTGTTTACTGTCTGCAGCTGGTAACAACCAGAACTGTCTGCAGTCTGCTAGAGCATCCAGAACCAGAGTTATACACTATCAAAGACAGTGTTTACAACATAAAAAAGAAAATTTGGTGTTTCATCATATGAAAAACAACATCAATAACAATATTTGTCACAAACAGCAGCTTTTTATGTAACTTCAAAGGGTTTTCTTTAAAATGATATAAAGAAATTGCATTTATTCCACTGTATGTGGTTATGGGGACACTTCAAATGTTCTTAGGCAGAAATTTAATACAAAAAGGGTATTATTCCTCCCTTCAGTTGGAGTAAAATAACTTTTGCATAGATTATGATAGAGAAAAAATTTCTTTTTCCTCTGTGAGCTGACAATTGCTGGAATCAAACAAAACTGTCTGCAGGGACCTGAGATACCCAGGGCCAGAGTTATATACTTTCAAATAAAAACTTTAGAAAAAAACATCAAAAAGCGCCTATTTATTTTTGTGTTTATTAGAGGACTGATATCACATACAACCATTTTTACCACTTTTAACAGTGTTTTATGTAATTTCAAAGGGTTACCTGTAAAATGATACCAAACTTTTGTATGTAAACCTCTGCATGTGGGTATGGGATGCTTTTGAAATTGGGTAGGCTAAATCCAGGCGAAAATCCCCAAAATAGCTTCAGGGTGTAAGAAGTTAACATATTGACATAACTATGAAGAGTTTGGTTTCAAAACGCGATAAACGCCATTTTAAAAATAAAATAAAAGTTACTGCCAAAAACAGTATTGTATCAGGTCAGTATTAAAAAGTAAATTCTTAATTTTACACACAATCCAATAACTGTCGTGTTATTCTGTCATCTTTTCTCCCTTTTTCCCAAAATGCGATAAACACCAGTCCCCCTTTTCTGCAGAATGCAATAAATCCGCTCAACAAATCACAGCGCACCATTCCACGCAGTGCAAAGAAACAATGGCGGTGCGTTGAATACACACATAATCCTAGTTTTCCTCATCTACTTTGTACTTCGTGATCAACAAACAAACAAAAACAAAATAATACTTTTGATGGCACTGATAAACCTGTGGTGGTTTTCTGAGACGGGGAAGAAACATAAGCCACTCGAATGGTCTGACTAGTTGCTAAACTGCTCTCTTGAACAAATGTCTCGTCGAAAATAACAAATGTTTTGGTTTCCTAGGTAATCTATGTGTTGCTTGTTATATAAATAAACTACATTTAAAGAACTTTGTTGTAATTTATTCTTAGCGGAGTTTACCGGAAGTTACGTGCGGACTAGGGCTGTTGAAACGAATTTCAGTAATCGAATATAATTCGAATATTAAAAAAAATAATACTAATCGAATGTTAAAACTACTATTCGAATGGGATTTAAAAAAAAATTTATTAAAAAATATTTTTTATGTGTTCACTATCTAACGCATTTATGCTGTTAAATACAGCTAGCTACCTCGACCCGCATTTCCATCGGCTAATTCATTTGAAACAAGACCAGCAGCAGGAGGTACGTGAGAAAGAGAAAGCGGAGCTGATAGCGGTTGCGGAGGAAGGTTATGAGGAAGACGAGAACGAAGCAGCCAAGGTGAAGAGGACAGTGTCAGGAGAAAACCGCTCTCAGTGCTATGGACGACCGTTTTGGGAATGTCTTTAATGCTAATTTGTTTGGATAAGTTTGTCTTTTCGACCAGTAACAAAATACTTGTTCAAGATCACACTTCCTCTAAGGTGTGTTTAAATGAAAAAAGAATAGTGAAATTGGAGGCCAGGGGATGTGTGTGCTGTGTGTAAGTATTGTATAACTAATGATGCGATCTACGCAGCCCTCATACGTGAACAAAGAGAACTGCGTTGATAATGAAATTTTTCATTAAAGTTGACAACTTTGTTAATTTTGTGTCTAAGCTTAGTCATTAATTAGCAAGAAAGATATCACCTGTTATCAAATAATTACATGTTTATTAGTAATACTGCAATGTCTTCTAGTGGACATAATTTAAAACAAGTCAACTATACGAGCTCATAGTGGCATTGGCAATGCATAAGCCCATTTTTACAACGTGTGTAGATAGGTATAGTAAATATTAATTAGTCAAATTTGAGCATTAAATAATCGATTATAAATCGAATTTAAAAAAAAAAATTATGAATGAAATTCGAATGGGATAATAGAGGAAGATTGACAGCCCTAGTGTGGACCACGGCACCCGCTTGTTTATGTTGTTACTGCTGAAACCGTCTATAATAAATCTTTGAAAATCAAATTATGGATTTGAATTTTTTATATTATAAACTAAATATGCTATGTGAAAGTTTGTAACAGAAAATAGTGGTTTTTATCTTTTCACTTTCTTGGTATACAAAACATGTTTTAGTCAAATTAGTCAAAATGGATGTATTGCGTTTTGGAACCAAACTCTTTAAATATTGATATGAATACTAAGGAATACAGTTATATGAGATGTAGATACCTCTCAGCTGCTTGCTGGCCTGGAGCAGAGCCACTGCGTTTTCTTGAAGCCCTCCAAGGTCCTGACAAATTTTGTTTTTTGCTCTTGAGGGAGTAACTGGTGGGGGTCTTGTCAAAGGCACTTAGATGAGAGTATAACCTCAAAATCTCTGCCACTTCAGCATTGGAGAGTGCTGTTATGGTTCGGTTAAGGCCAACCAGGTAACCTGCCAAGGCATCAACTGCCTCCCATCCAGGAATCCCTCTGGCATCACACCTGGTGTCCTGTTACAAAATTAAACCAATAAACATCTGGTACAAGGGCAAATATAAAAAAGCCCACATTTCTAATGGTGAAACATTATCCACTTTACCGGAGCTGGAGTGACGAACCCACTTTCCTCAAATGGGGCGAGGACAGTCCTGGTAGAGGCATCACTCTCAATTGGGGAGTGGACGGGACTTGCAGAGGCATCTCTCTCCTCAAATGGGGAGCAGACGGGCCCAGCAGAGGCATCACCCTCCTCCAATGGAGAGTAGACGGGCCCAGCAGAGGCATCGCCCTCATCCAATGGGGAGTAGACCTGCCCAGCAGAGGCATCCCCCTTCTCCAATGAGGAGTAGACAGGCCCAGCAGATGCACCACCCTCCTCCAGTGGGTAGTGGACGGGCCCAGCAGATGCATCACCCTCCTCCAGTGGGGATCTGGGATCTGGCCTGGGCCTTTGGCCACCGCTTCCAAATTGCTGAGGTGATTAATAAAAGTATACACAGAATTATTAATAAAGAATAAATAATCTTTTAAATGCTTCTTGTGTCTGTTCTACATTAAAAATGAAAAACTGGCTATTAGTTTACAGGTCGATAGTAGAAACACTGATCAGCCATGCTGTGATTGCCCGATTGTTACTATGGCCAAGAACATGCCCTTTTATTGCCCCTTGCAGTGCGCAAGGTATTAATGAAAGGTTTTTGTGAACTTTTTATGAGGCTGAATTTGTAAACCCAGTCAAAGCTATTTTTGTACATAAAATCACCCTACATAATGTAAAATATTTTAAGTAAATATAATCTTGATATCTTTACTATTCATGTTAAAGACAGAAATTAATGATTGTAATCAAACTTTGATGCTCCTAAAGTACTTTAAGTCTCTTTTAAAAACAGTTAAATGCTGTTTTGTCTGTTTGTAACATCAACCTAAGTATCTTCATGAAATGTGCTAGCAGGAGTGATGTCTCTAAACTGATTGATTGTACAGATCATCTCTGGAGGCAGTTGCTCTTTCTTAAACCCACAGCCAATGCAACAATTTAATTTCTGATAAATAAACTTTGAATTGTAGTTTATTAAAATATGGTGTTTTCCCTCTTTTGTGCAGTTGTTGATAATACACCAACACTTTTAGCAGTTCCCAATAATGTGTTAAATGAAGTATGATGTGCAGTAAATGAATGTAAATGTTATTCTACATCAAAATATTATAAAATGCAACTGTATTTGATAACAATAGGGCTGCAGCTATCGTTTCTTTTTGTAATCGATTAATCTAGCACTGAATCGATCGGTTAATCGAGTAATCGGATTTGTGTGTGTTTTTAAACAACCAAAACAAATAATGCATAACGAAAATGACTTGGCTTGTTCAATGTTCAAGCATTTGGCTTTTATTTCTGAAAAAACAGAGGTATTTGGCTCCAAAAAATAAGCCTATTTATTTCAATTTTTACCCATTTAGTGTTTATAAGTGCCAGTGCCAACAATTAAACACTTTAATTTATTAATATGCACAACAGGTTTCATGCTGTAATCTAGCCCTGACATCAAAGTAAATATCTGGTTTATGTACATTTCTACACCTGCAGCATTTACCATTAGGCTACTAACATATAATATATCATTTCTGGGGTGAGCCTATTTGCTATGGTAACAACCTGTGTGTGTGCGCGCACGTGCACCTGTGTTTGTGTGTGAGGAAGAGTGACACCCCAGTCAGACGTTCAGTTGCTTCATTGCATTTTGGTACGGCAGAAATACATACATTCATTTTCAATAGAACGCTGCATTTGGTTTGCATCACTTGCATTGCGGTGCATTTTAGGTTAAGAATCCGTTCGAAAAATCACAACATCACGTCCCGCTGTATACAGTGAATGCATGCTGAAATTATTGTTGCGTGGCTACATAAGTTTAAGCATATGTGATGCATTGCGCGATCGGTCTGACTCGCGTGAGAGAGAATAACTTCCTTATGCTAAACTCCAATAAAACAGAGATTATTATTATTGAACGAAATATGTCAGATTACAAGTTGCCCATATATGATTGCACTGTGGTGCCGTTTTTTGGTACACACACCTGTAAAGTGCATGCGTGTGTGTGAAGGGGTTCTTTTTTAAGCTATACTCTCCTGCAATTGAACGTGAATACGTTTACTACTTAAAAACATCAAAGCTAAACATCATATCTAGTCAAACCGCATAACGACATCGCTACAAATACAGTATGGGATTAAAATCAGCGGAAGCTACGTTACCTTGTTTCATCGACGCTTGGTGAAACAGCAGTGGATGTTTTCGGTTCAGATGCTGAATGTAATGATAATGTAATGATACCAAACTTTAGACATTCTCTCTCTGTCGTTTATGGACATATTTGCTCCGCCATCGCGCCAACTAAATTCAAAATGTACCACGCGCTATGATGTGCTTCCTGAACATTGAACAACGGTCCGTGTGAACAATGTACATGACAGCAAAGAAATGCTCTCAGATGAAATGCATTTAGAGAAACTATATGCAAGTGGTTAAATAAGTTTAATTAAATTGCGTTTTTCTCAGTAGCCACATTAACTGAAAGTCTTGCATCTGCTGAGTCTGCACAGAAATTTGTTGTAAAGAAGATAAAGATGTGTGAAAATATGTGCAAAAAAAAAACTTATTTGGTTATTGGCATTTTTGTCACAGGAAAGGGACAGGGTAACATCATTGTAGACAGAGTTTTAAAGATAGAATAGATAGAAATGACTAGGCAAACCCTTCATGCATGAGATTGTAAGCCTACTTGACAATCTAAAGACAAAGCTAAAATCAGAGATAAGTTTATTCAATGGAAACTTATTTCACATTGAGTAATATTCTTTATTGTACATAATGTTAACTCTATGTGGGAGGGGATATATTATCGCGAGAGTCTACGAGAAGTGAGACTGAGTTGCGAGAGTCAGTAAGGCTGGGGAGAGGAAGTTGTTCTCAGTCTGTAGAGTGTGAGTGCATGTGGGGGATTTGGGGCGTAAAACGGAATAATAAAATCTTTCTTTGGATCTACGTTGCATCTATAGTTATTTGCATGGTAGCAGAGGATGGTTTCCAACTACAGAGTACCGTCTAAGCTTGACGAAGCCCAACCATACGAGTGCTGGAAAAATGAAGTTAGTATTTGGAGACTTGTTACGGACTTGGACAAGAAGAAGCAGATACTCGCGGTGGTACTAGGGATCGAGGGGCGAGCCAGAGAGACCACTTTGGAAATACCTGCGAACAATCTGAACAAAGACGATGGTATGGAAACTATGGTAGCTAAGCTGGACGCAATATTCTTATGAAGCATACTCTAATTTCGACTCGATTTCAAAAAATGTGGTGTCCATGACGGACTACATCATAGACTTTGAGCAGAGATACAACTGCATGAAGAAGTACCTGACCATGCCTGACGCTGTGTTAGCGTTTAAACTTCTGGACACGGCTTGTCTGAGAAGAGTAGAAAGCTAGCACTTACAGCGTGCACGGATTTAACATTTGCATCCATGAAGTCAGCGTTGAAGCCGATTTCGGAGGAAAAACCAGTGTAGTAAGCGAACAAAATGCGTCATTTGTCAGACACGTACCATTGGCCAAAAGACTGTCCTCATCGCAGAAATGAAGTAAAGCTAGCAGAAGATGAAAATGTGGAAGAGTGTAACATTAAACTGTGTACCAAAGTCATGACAGACTCTGAGATCTTCCTAACTGAATCACTGGGATCAGCTATCATTGACACAGCATGCACACATACTGTTTGTGGTGAGAAATGGCTGGATAGTTATATAAAAGATCTGAGCCAAAGTCAAATAAACAAACTGTTGCAAACAGAATCTTCAAGCTGCAGACCGTTCAGATTTTGTGATGGTCAGGTGGTATACTCCCAACAAAAGGGTGAAGCTTCCCGCTAAGATCGGACCAACAAAATGTCACATTAAAACGGAAGTTGTTCCTGTTAATATTCCTTTACTGCTGAGTAAAATGTCTCTAAAGGAAGCAGGATCAGTTTTAGACATGGAGAATGACAGAGTTGTCATGTTCAAGCAACCAGTGCCTCTTGAGCTCATTAGTTCGGGAGATTATTGTGTTGACATTAGAGATGGTAATAATGAAGCGGACACCAATGAAAGTGAAGTTCTTGTTGTCACAATAAAGATGTCTACAAAAGAGGAGCGTAAAGTTCTCCTGAAGCATCATAAGCAGTTTGGCCACGCCTGCGCAGCAGACCAACTGCAGAGACTCATCCACAGCTCTGGAAATACTGACAAGGACTGTCAGGGAACTACACTGCGACCATATGCCTCTGGTTTCTATGGCGATGGTTCTTGTTACACCCACGCGCTGCATTTTCTTTCTCACATTTTTTAAATAATCTTATTATTAATAAACCATATCTTTTCTAAAACCATATCCATATTAAGTTTGCACAGAGATTGTAGCAAAAAATAAGTGCTAATGTCAAGCCCATTGCACTGAACGAGCAAAGCAATGTAAAGTCTGTCACCGGGACAGCAACTAGACTTTTAAATCTGAAATAATGAGTGGATTAAGCTTTTTAAATTGGCAAGAGAGAAATAGAAAGATTGTTAATGGCAAAGAAAGTTTGGGGTGGTTAGATTAATGAAATATAATGTGAAATTAATATTAATTTTCAATAAATCAAAGTATTGTGTTGTGTCACACATTATTAGTTCTACGTCACATGTATAGTAGACCATTATTTTTCAGTGGGTAATAATTGCCCTTTTCACCAGCTACCACCACAAGTAAATTTCAGATCTGTGGGAAACACTGCAACGTTTAAGAAAACAAGAAGGCATGTGGTTTAAAAGATGGCAAGTAAAATAAAAAGCATATCTGTATGCAATACATTTCATTATTGTTCATTATTATCCAGAGCGCCTTAATATAATTTGAAAAAAATATGTGCGACCAAATCATATTTTGCGCCAGTAACTGAAAAAGTTGGTAGCGCAAGTGCCACCAGTGGAAAAGGTTAGTGTAGTTCCCTGACTGTCAAGTTATTCTGCAAGAGATCATCCGTGACTGTGAGGTATGTCAAAGATACAGCAAGACCAAGCCCAAGCCTGCTGTTGGTTTGCCTTTAGCCTCAGAGTATAATGAGACAGTGGCAATGGATCTATATGAGCTGGAACCTGGCGTATGGTACCTCCATATCATCGACCACTTTACACGCTTCAGCGCTGGAAACATTGTGAGAACAAAAAAGCCTCGGAGATCGTCAACTCTTTCATTCACTCGTGGATAAGTGTTCATGGTGCCCCGAAAAGAATATACACCGACAACGTGGTGAGTTTAACAATTAGGAGTTAAGAGAGATGGCAGAAAAATTTAACACTGAGATAAAGACTACAGCGGGATACAGTCCTTGGAGCAACGTGCTGTTGGAGAGACACAACATGACACTGACTGAGATCCTCCTGAAGGTGAAAAAAGGAAACGGGTGTGGTTGGCAGACTTCTCTAGGCTGGGCTCTAATGGCAAAAATGGCATGGTTATAGTCCATATCAGCTTGTGTTTGGTTGCAGTCCTAATCTTCTCTCCGCTTTGGTGGATAAACTACCTGCTCTAGAAGGCACTTCTATTGGTACTAGAGTAGGACAGCACTTAGCAGCATTGCAAGCTTCCAGAAGAGCATTCACATAGGTGGAATTTTCAGAAAGGATAAGAAGAGCTTTACAAAAGAAGATCAGGCTGAAAAGTACGAGACAGGAGACAGGGTGTACTACAAACGTGCGACAGTACAGAGTGGAAAGGCCCTGCTGTAGTTATCGGTCAGGATGGCTCTGTAGCATTTTTCAGACATGGGGGATTCTTGTCAGAGAACATCAGTCCAGGGTGAATAAAGTTAATGAGGATGAGGATAAACTTGTACTACTCGATAATCCTGAAAATAGTAAAGAAAATGAAAGCGTAATACACACGGATGTGTCAGACAATTCAGATGATGAAATGAGTGTTAAGGGAGATGTTCAATTCCCTGACAACACATAAACAGATGATAGAGAAGACGTAGGACAAACTAATGAGACAGATAGTTCTAATACATTGGGTTCTACTGGTGTCAAACTGAGAACAGGTCAGACAGTGACATTTACAAACAGATATGATGGTACTAAGCACACTGACAGAGTTTTAGGCTGAACAGGAAAAGCAAAAGGGCAATATAAAAACTGGTACAATGTGTAGTATCTTAAAACAAATGGCAGTGGGGGGTCTAAAGGAAGCTTTAGACATGTCATATGTTGATGATCTTTTCAATGAATGTGAAAACACAGATGCTGATGTACTGATTACCAAAGACATCTCTTTTGATGCTGCTAAACAGGAAGAGACTGAAAACTGGCAAAATAATAATGTTTACGAAGAGGTTACAGACAAGTAGGGGTGTCAACAATAATCGATGCGGCAATGCATCGCAATGCGCGCATGCACAATTCAGCATCGATGCAGCAAAGTGCCATAATCGATTATGCCACTGTTTATTTTCTGGCCTCGACAATAAAATTGTGAAGTTTCAATTACCTTCGGGGGCATAACAACAACAATCAAGATGGCTGAGGTGGAGAGAGATGATCGTGATAGACGGGTAAATAAAAACGCACCCTTTTCCATGGAAAGTGGACATACGAGCACATTTCGGATTCTATGAAGTTAATGGGAAACTAGACAAGACTTACACTGTGTGTAAAATTCTCATCTCAGGTATATAATTGTCATTGTCTTAAAGCTGCTTAGCTTCCGTTTTTGTTGAGAATATTTGCACTTGACTTTACTACTTGACTGGTTAAAAATTTGCCTTGTTGTGTACAGTAGAATTAAATTCTGATGCATCGCAATGCATCGTAGAATCGAATTGAATCGTTACCTAGTGAATCGTAATTGAATCGAATTGTGAGGACAATGCCAATGCACACCCCTAAGGGTCAAAGATGTATTTCTACTAGATGGGTCTGTACGTTGAAGGAAACTTCTAATGGTTTTGATACAAAAGCTCGCCTTGTGGTGAGAGGTTTTGAAGAGGTCAATATCCATGAATTACAAAAAGATTCTCCCACATGTGCATCAGAGTCACTCAGGCTGCTGTCAGTTGTTATTTGTCAGAACAAATGGAAAGTGAATTCTATGGATTTTAAGTCTGCTTTTTTACAGGGAATGGAACTCTCAAGAGACATTTACATTCGTCCCCCACCAGAAGCAGGTGTGGACAATGTATTGTGGAAACTAAAGAAATGTGTGTATGGACTTGCAGACGCCTCCCTCTACTGGTACAACAAGGTCAAAGAACTCATGCTGAACAGTGGGGGTAAAATGTCACGGGTTGATTCTGCAGTGTTTTATTGGCAGGATGAGTAGTCTGAGGTGACCGGCATACTGGCATGCCATGTGGATGATTTTTTTGGGGCAGGTTCAGAGGATTTTGTTACTAATGTCATACCTGTACTTAAATCTGTATTTCACGTGGGTCGTGAAGAGCATGAGAATTTTTCATATGTGGGTATGAATATTGCTACTGTGGGTGGTATAGTGCAGGTGCATCAGCACAGTTACATTGAAAACCTACAACCAGTTCACTTACAGGCAGCACGAGCTGTACAGAGAGAGGCTCCACTAAACGAGAAAGTAAAATAACAACTCCGGTCCAAATTGGACAGATTTTGTGAGTTGCTAAACAAACAAGACCAAATGTAATGTTTGACACATGTAGCCTAGCATCCAACATTAAGAATGATACTGTTCAGTCCATACATGAAATGAAGGTCACACTTAAGTTCCAACACTTGGGAAACAGTGATGATTTAAGTTTAGTGGCTTTCAGTGATGCCTCACTAGGCAATCTTCAGGATGGAGGTACACAGGGAGGGGCTTTAATTGTCCTCATGGAAAAAACAGTAAAGTGTTCCCCTTTGTTTTGGCAATCTAAGAAAATCAAACTTGTGGTAAGAAGCACGCTGGCAGGAGAAACCCTTGCGATTGTAGCAGCACTACCCAGACGGGTTGAATGATAAGTGCTTTAATTAGAGACAGGTGTGCTATGGGTGTAGGTGTGCATAAAAGGAAGGTTTCCAGCATTGTTTGAGGCTGACGGGTGGTTGCTGCTGTGACTTTGGACGTTGAATGCCTAATGTTTTCTTAGTGGATTTTTTGAGCCGTTTGGGACCAGCATTTGATTGTGGACTTGCTGCATTTTGGGTATGTCACAGTGGATAAATAATTTGTTTTATTTAAGACGAGCTGTTGACTGTATGTGCTTTGTTCATTTGTCTTAGTATTCATTCCGAGCTGTATTTATCATGCTGTGCTTTGGCGTTAGCAAGGCTGACTCTATTAATCAAGTTTGTAGACTATCGTGAGTTATTTAATATAAAGGGAGCTGTTGTTTGTAAGCGCTCTATTTGTTTACATGGTATACATGCCATGTGGAGTTTATCCATCACTGGATGTGTCAGCAGTGCCGACTCTCTAATAATCAGGTGGGTATGCTACTGATTTATTGCATGCTGATTATGAAAATTCCATCGTTAATGCTGTACTTTTTCTTTTATCAGCTTAAAGCACTCCGGAGGTATATGCCCATATGACACTGGGTAGTGGATTTGGATGGTGGCCCAGCTTCCCCTTCTTGGTGTTTTATTATTATTTTTCTAATTTTTTTGTTTAAGTATCTGCCTAGCGGCTTACTTCTGTGACACCTGGTCCACCCCTTCATTTGTGCCGTCCGCATTAAGTGGCCTGTTCCTGGAAATAACTGTGGGACAGGGTATTTGTTTTTCTCAGTCGCTTTGGTGCATTTCTCACATCACTATTTACATTCGCACAACAGTTAGTTCAACCTCCACAACATTTAGTCATTTGTGCACGTCATAGTAGCAGTTTCTCATTCCTTCGAACAAATTGCAAATGCTTTTGGACATGCATCAATTGCTTTCATACAATTCTCTGCTGTTTTATAACATTATCATTTGTTTGTCATGTCAGTCAAAATTAACTATACTTGTGAATGCTGAATAGTCATTCCATGTAAAACTAACAGTCCTTATTTCATTGCTTCAGTCATTACATACAAAAATTTTAAAGTTGTCAATTTTTTTAAAGTCTTTTTTTTTCTCCGAAAAGTCTCCTAAATTGAACAATTTTTGAAATGATGTGGCCAGACAGAGGAATGTCTGGATGTACAAGAATGATTACAGTACTATGTCTGTTGTATGTTCAGTTCCAATATGTACTGCAATGTTTTTTACAGTTGTGCACAGCCAAAGTGAGTATGTTTGTTGTAAATAAGGATGCATTTTTTTGTTTTGCACAATACTATGAACAGATTAGAATTGCAAATAGGGATGGGACGATTACCGGTTTCACGATTAACCATGATAAAATGTCCTGACGGTTAGTATTATCGTTTAAAATGTAATTATCATTATAACTGTGTTTGATTACCGTGATTTTGAAAACTCTCTGTAAATCCTGTCCAGCCAGAATCAGCTTGACGCAGGCGCTCGCATGCAACATTAGCTTTTGTGCGAGAAGGCGTGGCGGATGCAGTAACAGGTGCACTGTGTTTTAATGCGTTGCTTATGTGTGCATTTGATGTTCTTATTTAAGGTACTGTTCATTAAAACAGGTTCATACATCTCAGGGCTCCATGTTAATGTTCATTTAATGCAGGGGTGTCCAGTACAACCAGTCGATCGCAAATGCAATGCCGGTAGATCGCCTATAAGTTAATAACTGTATGCTGCTCCACGCCTCCACGAGCTTCGGAAAGCAAAGCGCCAAATTGGCATTATGGTCTTAGAAGTCTTTTTGAGTTGTTGCGCATTTCTTCTCAAGTGTGTTTTTATAAATCTTATGCCTGCCCGCTGCAGCGGAGTCGTCTAACTTCCGAAATTTGAATGCACATACATGCTGGAGTTGATCCACACGTACGGTGTATGTGCGCGCGATCGACCGAATGAGAGAGAAATGCTTCTGATAATGTTGTCAGTTTATTTCATCAAAACCGCATCTCCGCTTTATGGTCTCACCATGTACTCAATGATTTTTTTTAACTCCTCAAAAAGAATAGAGTAATGGTGACAACCCTAAATTCAACGTAGAGATAGTCCTCCTAACACACATTTAAAGTGTTATTAAAAAATGTAACTGTGTTTTGTTAAATGTTTTTTAGCAGGTAGGTTTTGTCAGCTTTATCATTTTAAAAGTAGATTGCCACACAAAAAAAGGCCGGACACCTCTGGTTTAATGTTTATGCTTAAAGTGCATATAGCTGCTACTTGTATTTGTTGTTTGCTGATTTTCAAAAATAAAACTTGTTAAAATTTTTCAGTGTGTGTATCAGTTCTTTTTGAACACTTCCATCTCAATTTAAGAAAACCATGATAATATTGATAACCGTGATAACTTTGGTCACTATAATCATGATATGAAATTTTCAAACCGTCCCATCCCTAATTGCAAAGAGCATATGCAGTGAAAATGTGAAACATACATATTCAGTGTCTTGTACTCAGTTACCTCACTAAATACAGTAATGTGTAACTTTATTGTATTTTTCAAATAGCTGTGGAAAAGTGTATAGTCTTGAGTATTTTCAGGTAGTGTCACCAAGATTTTACTTTTTTGCATTGGAAAACATTTATAAAGTAAACTGTCATAATGAAAACATGACTAAGCCACTTGACTATCTTGTTCATAAACAATGGTGTCAGGACTTTTCATTTTGATGACACTGACACTTTCATTGACATGAACACTTGCTTTTGAGGAATGTCCTATCCATTTTGAGCAAGTGACACACTTTTGCAGGTTATCAACTAGGTTTTGCAGTTTGTACTAATTGTTTTGAGAACTGCATTAACTGTTGTGCAAATGTAAATAGTGATGTGAGAAATGCACCAAAGCGACTGGGAAAAACTGTAAGTTGGGCATTCGCTACCCCGTATTGTTTCAACTGGAGGAGGTTTGCGTGGTTGTATGGTACATTTGTGGTCGTGTGCATGAGTTAAGATAAGATGTGTGTGACTTATAGCGTGTGTATAGTGTGAGAATGACACGTCGTTTAATGTGCGTGCGTGAATTATAGAGGTGCGTGTGGTAAATAGATTATGGTTTAAGTGAGGAATGAGTGCTAGTTTGTTTACTTTATTTTGTATTTGTTATAAACTATGATGTGATTTATTTAGTTTTCTTTGTTTATTTGATTTAATATTGGTTTCACAAGTGTGTTTATTTGGTTATTTTGTGGAGCTGTGGTATTTTATTCAACTGTTAGGTCGGTCAGGGAGGAGTGTTAACCTCAATTTATTTTTTTGTAATTGTTCACTGAGTAGTTTGTGTAACTTTGTTTCTTTGAAACACGTGTGGTGAAGTGAGCCCAAAGAAACTTGTATTTAAAGTGTGTTGTGAAGTGGAAATTTGCTTTTCTTTCTCCCTGTTATCCGATCTGAACTTTTGATGTCTGGAACCTAATCCAGTGTTTTTAAATGAAGCTAGCTTCACTAGTCTTGTGTTAAAGATTACATTAAATTGTGGTTTTACTTTCTGTATAAATAAAGTATTGTTGTTTTTGTATTCGTGTCTCCTCTGAATCTTTGTGCGAACTAACCTGTGTCCCATTTATATTTCCCTGGGTGTAATTCCCAGGGTGGCGTAGTCCGTTACAAAGACTTGGGTGTTTAGAAATCTTTTAAGAGGTTCCGAATAGTACCTTGTTAGAGGTAAATTGTGTGTAGAATAACACCTCTGGGTGCAACACTGTCAGATGGTATTGACACTGCTATGTTCTTGCTTACTACTGGTAAAGCTGATCTTAATGATCTTCCACTTATTTGTGTTACTGATAATCATTCCCTGTTTAACGCTCTTCAGTCTACAAAGCAGGTCACAGAGAAGAGATTAAGATTAGAAATAAAGTGGTGTCAAAGAGCTTCTACATGCTAATAAAATCGAAGTGCGTTGGTCAGAAGCCAAGTCACAACTTGCTGACTGTTTGATACAGAAAAGGTGCTTCCTCACTTGTGCTTCTTAAAGCACTGTATGAGGGTGTATGGAAACTGTATTATCGGGAGAGCCAGTGAGACTGGGGAGAGGAAGTTGTTCTCGGTTTGTAGGGTGTAACCAATGTGGCGAAATGGGCTTAAAACGGAATAACAATCTTTCCTTGGAACTATGTTGCATCTATAGTTATTTACACACACAACACCTATTATTGCTAAAATAAATTTAAAATGAATGTGATCATAAGTGTAGATTTCCAATAAATGAAGCCCTAGCTTGACGCTTTATCCACTCCCTTCGTCCACAATCCACATCCAATAATCCACAATACCACTCGTATAAAAAACTGTATCCTTTACTTGCAACAAAAAACTTCAGCACAGGAATATTACAGTAAATAAAAGTGATTATTTAACGATCAAAGAGAGAGAGAGAAAGGTCAAAAAACTATGCGGCTCCATCCGCTTGCCTGACTTATTTTTAGTAAAAAACGTCACAACTTCCGTTTACCACTCTCGCGAGAGTATAAGTAATCAAAGATCTGTGCATTTCAAAGGTAAACATGCATTAACAGTTATTATTCTCAAAATATCCCCAAATAATATAAATGCACTATAAATTATCCACATACATTTTAGATAATTACACAATTAACTTATTGCATAACTGTAAATATTAACTACATTAAACTGTAAATACTGTAAATATGCCCTTCTATTTCCTCCACATAAAAGAATGATGAAAATTACTATTTAACACATAAATTAAAATTATTTATCAAATAACTGCATTTAGGCTCCTACATTACCGGCCCCTAATTGTTATCAGTGTCCTTGGAACAATTACTCAAAACTTAAATTAAAGGAGCCTACATGCTAATTAACAAACTATCTAAAGAAATCTTCTTGGACTTCGCCCTGTCCAAAATAAGGGTTTTCTTCTTTTTGGAACAGCTTATACATTGTCCTCAGATTCTTGAAGAAGACATAGCTTTGTTATAGGGCGACAAAGCTCATTGCTCTTAGTCTTGACTTTCACTTGACGAACGAAGCCTTTCTTGTCAGGAAAAATCTCCACAATTCTTCCAAGTAGCCATGAATTTCTGGGTGATGTATCATCCACAATCAATACTACATCACCAACACTGAAGTTTCTTCCAGGAGTGAACCATCGTTGCCGTTCTTGGAGCTGCATCAGATATTCTTTGCACCAGCGTTTCCAGAAGACATCCGCGAGGTACTGGACTTGCCTCCATCTGCGGTTAGCGTACTGATCATCCTTGCTGAACACTCCTGGGGGTAACTCGGGCTTGACCTTGAGTAACAACAGGTGGTTGGGCGTTAAGGCCTCTAAATCATTGAGATCTGGAGATGCTTGGGTGATTGGCCTGCTGTTTATGATGGCCTCAGCTTCACACAGCAAGGTATGGAGACCTTCTTCATCCAAAAGTTGTTCCTTCACTGTGATATTCAGAATTTTTCTCACTGAGCGGATCAGCCGCTCCCAGCTTCCTCCGTGGTGAGAACCTGCTGGCGGATTAAAGTGCCACTGAACTCCCTTCTCTTGCAAGTTCTTTGCTATCTTGCTGGTGTTCCATTCTTTTATTGATTTTTTCAACTCACTGTCAGCCGACTTGAAATTGGTTCCATTATCAGAGTACATCTCTTTGACTTGTCCTCTTCTTGCAAGAAATCTTCTAATTGCATTGAGGCAAGCATCAGTGTCAAGTGAAGATGCGACTTCTAGATGTACCGCTCGTATGGCAAGACATGTAAAGATAACACCATATCTCTTTATTTGCCCTCTTCCTCTTTTCACTAAAAATGGACCAAAATAGTCAACACCGACTCTTGTGAATGGAGGACTGTCGGGCAAGACTCTGCATCTTGGTAGATCAGCCATGATTTGCTTACCGGCAGTTCCGTGTAGCTTCTTACAGCTGATGCACCTGGACAAAAACTTTCTAATAGCGCCGTTTGCTCCAGGGACCCAGAATCTTTGACGCAGCTGTGCCAACATATGATTTCTCCCGGCATGGGCTGTAACATCATGAATGTGCCTCAGCACAAGCATCGTGATGTGTGAATCTTTCGGCAAGATGGCTTGCTGCTTGGAATCCTCTGGCATTGCTGCGCGGCTCATCCTTCCACCAACTCTGATGACTCCGTTTTGAAGTACAGGGTTCAGCTTGTAAAGTGAACTACTTTTCTTTACCCTTTGATGTTCCTTTAGCATACTCAAGTCTTCTGTGAAGCTTTGTTTTTGACAGTATTTCACAATTTCTCTTTCTGCTACAATCAAATCTTCACAGGTTAGGTGTGTTCCTTTGAAAGCTTTCTTGAACTGATTAATTCTGCTTTCTCCGTGTGAGTTTAGTTCCTTTCTCTTTTCTTTCAGTTCCTTAAGCAGATCTTTAAATTTCAGAAACCAAGCCACAGCGCGTTTTAGTTTTGTCCAAGATGAGTAGTATGTCATCAGCTGTTCCGTAGCATCTTTGAGCTCTTGCGTCTGAATAACATGTGCTTGAACTACCCTTTTAACCTCAGAGTCATCAATGTCTAGCATTCCAGGATCTGGATTTCTGGGCCACTGGTCTTGTGCACAAAGCAGGAAACTTGGTCCTGAAATCCAGCTTTCACTTTTCAAGAACGCTTCAACAGTCTGTCCTCTCGAGACGTGATCAGCAGGATTCAGATTGGTATTCACATATCTCCACTGTGAAGTCTGAGAGTGCTCCAGGATTGTTGTGATCCTATTGGCAACGAAAGTCTTAAATCTTGTACCTTCGCTGTTCAGATACTTCAGCACAGCCGTGCTATCTGTCCAAAAAATTGATTCACTAAGTTCCAGCTCCAACTCTTTCTTCAGAAGCTTGTCCATCTTGATGGCAACTGTGGCTGCAGTTAATTCCATTCTTGGTATGGTTGGGGACTTTAAAGGCGCAACTCTTGCCTTTGCCATAATCAAGGTGGATTGAGCTTCACCACTTGCAGTGCGTAGCAGTAGGTAGCTTGTTGTTCCGTATGCGTCTTCACTAGCATCAGCGAAATGATGTAACTGTGCAAAGACTGGCGCACCGAACTGCTTTGGCTTAACACATCTGTCAACTCCAAAGGTCTCAAGCTGTTGCAAATCAAACATCCACTTTTTCCAACTCTTGATGACATTATCAGGCAGTTCTTCATCCCAGCTATACTTCTGCCGGCATAAGTCTTGCAAGATTCTTTTGGCAGGCAATACCACTGGAGCAAGAAAACCCAATGGATCAAAGATGGAACAGACAAGGGAAAGCAGGCCCCTCCTAGTGTGTGGTCGTACATTGAGGTTGATTTTGAACTTGAACTGATCCGTTTCTGTACACCACTGGATTCCCAGTGCTCTCTCCATAGGCAAGTTATCTGCATCCAAATCCAAATCCTGAAAACCCTGGGCCTTTTCCTCTTCAGGAATGGAGCTGAGCACCCTTCGACTGTTACTTGACCATTTTGTTAGTCGAAATCCACCTTTTGACAACATGCTCCTCAAGTCAGTGCAAAGTGTTATTGCCGTGTCTTCATCTGTAACTGACTTAAGACAATCGTCTACATAAAAATTTTTCTTCACTGTTTTGGCAGCTTCTTGACCAAATTCATCCTCAAAATCTATTGCACATTTCTGTAGTGCAAAGGTTGCAATACTTGGGGAAGACGTCGCGCCGAAAATGTGGACCAACATTTTGTGTTCGACAAGCGCCTGCTCGTAGTTCCCATTGGGCCACCAAAGAAACCTGAGGAAATCAGTGTCTTCATTGCTGACTCTGACCTGGTGGAACATAGCCTCTACATCAGCCATGACTGCAACTGTCTCTTGTCGGAACCTTAAGAGGACCCCCACCAGGGAGCTTGTTAGGTCCGGTCCCTGCAGGAGCTGCTGGTTCAGCGATGTTCCTTGAAAGCCGGCTCCACAATCAAAAACAACACGCAGCTTTTGTTTAACTGGATGTCTAACTCCGTGATGAGGCAGATACCATGTTCGTCCCTCAGTCGGTTGATGTTCAATGTTATCCAGCTTTACTGCGTAGCCCTTTTTGAGGATGTCGTCCATAAATGCAACGTATTCTGCATGAAAATTGACATCTCTGGAGAATCTTTTCCGTAGATTCAGCGCACGTTGCTCTGCGACTGATCTGTTGTTTGGCATGCAGAATGACTTGTTCTTTACCGGCAGGCAAACACTGTAATGACCATCCACAAGTTTTGAGGACTGAGACACCATGTCCATAAACTGGTAATCATCTTTGGACATTTCAAGGTCTTCGCTTTGTCCAGCGTCAGGAAAGTCCTGCTTGAACTGCAGTTGCCAGAGCTCTTCTAGCTTGGCTACTGAGATGCGATTGGTGGTGACTCCTGTCAATGTGTTTGTCTCCCTCATCTCGTTTCCACCTCTGAGTGGCCCATTTACTGTCCAGCCTAAAATTGTTCTTACGGCATATGGGCCGTCATCCACGCTGCTTATCACCTGCAGTGGCTCCATCGCCTTGGGAACATTTGCTCCTATGAGTAATCCAACCTCTGCTTGGATTGTGGGAAGTTTTACCTGCTTTAGATGAGGCCAACTGTCAACATCCTCTTGACGGGGAATATTGTCTTTGGTTACAGGGATGTTTTTCTGTGAAAATACCTCTGAGAGCTCAATAAAGTGGTTACCATCCAAGCTACTGATTTCCATTCCATTCACAATGCAAGTGTTAACAATAGATTCATTCCCCATTGTTTGCAACAAGATGCTTGTATTGCGTCCGTTCATACTCAGTTGGTTTATTAATGACTCCGTAGCGAAAGTAGCAGAGCTACCTGGATCCAAAAATGCATACGTTGTCACCGTTTTGGTTCCCTTTTGTGCTTTGACACACACTGGAATGATAGCAAGAGCACAGTTTTCCTTACCGGCCCCGATGACAGTAAAAGTTTCTTTCATGTGTACAAGGGCACTTGAAACAGATTGCTGTTCACAACGCTCGCTTGCTGTTTCTTCTCGCAAGCCTTTAGTGTTCATGTGCAGCAGTGTGGGATGAAGTCGAGAGCATTCTTGGCATTGAGTTTTCTCTTTACAGCTGTTACTCATATGACCATGTTTCAAACATGCAAAACACAGACCCTTGCTTCGCAGGAAATCAATCTTTTCTTTATGCGGCTTGTTCTTGAGTTTTCTGCAGACTGTGAGACTGTGTTGCTCTCCCTTGCAATAAACACAAGGCTTGCTGTTTGCGTCCACTGAGACATTTTGTGTTTTTGGTGTTAGTTGTTTGTCATTTTCAATTTTGAATTTGTTTTCAGTCTGGGATGAGACAATAGCTGCTGTAAATACTTTCTTTGGTTTGAGTGGCTCTGCATATTGTAGGTTTGCTCTCTGCTGTACTGTGTGTTTTGGCCTGGTGGTGGTTTCTTGTATGTTCCCATAGAGTGGGTGTAAGATATATCTAACTTGCTTGTTGACAAATCCGACAAAATCCTTGAACTTCACTCTATTTCTTGTTTTTTCTTGTAGGTCACATGCAGACTTTCTCCATGCTTCTTTTAGTTTATATGGCAACTTGTTAGCCAGTGCCTTTATGTTAGCGGTATTGTCCAAGTCTTCCATGTAGCTTATATCAGTCATTGTGTTGCAGCAGCCTGTGAGGAACAATGCAAAAGACTGAAGTGCAGCGCCATCTTCTGATTTGATTGTCTGCCAATTCAAAGCCTCCTTTATGTAGGCTTCTGCTATCTTGTAGTCATCACCAAAAAACTCCTTCAGCAATTCTTTCGCTTTAGCATAACCTGCTGAGGGTTCCATGTGAATGCAGCTTTTTACCAAGTCATGTGGTTGTCCACTTGTGTACTGCAACAAAAACTGTAGGCGATCACGACTGTCACCAGTGCGACCTTCAACTCCATGTTCAATAGATCTGATAAAGGATTTATACTCAAGTGGATCACCCTTGAATGTTGGAATGGTGAGTTCAGGGAGTAATGTGGCCTTGTGATTCTTCACAAGGTACTCAGTGACGTCAACTTGCTGTGAGAGAGCCTTACATAAACTATCAAGCACAGGTCCATCATTGAGGTCCATTTTTGATGCAGGCAGGGCTATTTCCGGCTTTGCTAACTGAACATTGGTTTCGAAGTTGGACGTAGGCCGTGTGTGCTGTACTGGTGGTTGGTAGGTGCTGTTCACCTCTGTTTCAGCGATCCGTTCTTTAGCTTCTATACTGCTCTCGGATGCTTGTGTGCATTCATATTTTTGCAAAACTTCCATTTTTGCATCTGACTCAGCAAGAGCAGTCTGCATTGCATGCATCTCCTTTCTAGCCTTTATCGCAACCTCTATTCTTTTTTGCTCAGCCTCAAACTCCGCCTCTCGCCGCTTTTCTTCTGCTTGCAGCTCAGCTTCCCGGCGTCTTTTTTCTGCCTTTATTCTGACTGAAGATGATGATGACACACTTCCACATCGTGATCCAGGTCTGCTTGAGCGTTTTGTGGTGGTTTTTGATGATGTAGACCTACTGTCTGTGGGCATTACGTGTTTATCAGTCTCTGCAGCCTGCTCAGAGCGTTTCATGACCTCTTTCATCCATTCCTCACATTTCCAGAAGAAATCATTTATTGACTTATTTTTAAGATCAAACCAATTCTTTTGATCATCCAGGAATTCTTCTTCAGACATAAATTTTCTCAAACTAGAATTTAAGTCGGAAAATTCTTGCTGCAAACCACTGAAATCCACACGCAATTTGTTTTTAACGATGTCAGCATTTGCATCATCTTCCATTAATTGCTCAATATGCTTTACCATGCTTGTTAGCTGGGATAGCTTATACCTGCGTGCATGAAGTTGTCTAGACTTGTGTTCTTCTACAGCCTTCTCAGTCATTTTTACTGTCCGTTTTTCACTGTCTTGTTCATCCATAACGAGTGAATGTTTCCACACTTAAATAGTGCAAATGTCAAAACCATATATTGAGATTAACGCGCAAACAATGCGTTTCGCTTCGTCGTTCAGCCGAACGGCGTCTTTTTATTTATTTATTTATCTACGGCGGCGCGCAGAGCAACCGCACTCCTCGTGCATTAAAGTTACGATCCGCCACAGCAATCAAAGAAACAACTTACAGATTCACTGTGAAAGTATCCTCCTTCCGTCCTTTGTCTCAAGTCAAGCCTTTTCCCAAAGTCCAATAATCCGTGAAGAGCGAGTTTTTTGACTAAAATGTAGATTTCCAATAAATGAAGCCCTAGCTTGACGCTTTATCCACTCCCTTCGTCCACAATCCACATCCAATAATCCACAATACCACTCGTATAAAAAACTGTATCCTTTACTTGCAACAAAAAACTTCAGCACAGGAATATTACAGTAAATAAAAGTGATTATTTAACGATCAAAGAGAGAGAGAGAAAGGTCAAAAAACTATGCGGCTCCATCCGCTTGCCTGACTTATTTTTAGTAAAAAACGTCACAACTTCCGTTTACCACTCTCGCGAGAGTATAAGTAATCAAAGATCTGTGCATTTCAAAGGTAAACATGCATTAACAGTTATTATTCTCAAAATATCCCCAAATAATATAAATGCACTATAAATTATCCACATACATTTTAGATAATTACACAATTAACTTATTGCATAACTGTAAATATTAACTACATTAAACTGTAAATACTGTAAATATGCCCTTCTATTTCCTCCACATAAAAGAATGATGAAAATTACTATTTAACACATAAATTAAAATTATTTATCAAATAACTGCATTTAGGCTCCTACAATAAGCATGTTTGTCTTGTCATTCGTTTAAGAATAAGTAAAACAGCTGCTCCACAAAAAAAGATGCACAAGTACATAAACATTTTTCTTTTATATATATTTTTTAAATAACATTGCTAAAAGATTCAATCTATCCTTTTTTATGTGTTGAATTTGAAATGCTTTTCATATTTATCGTACATCTTACGCAGATTGCCCTCGTATAATGAGAATACATAACTCTGACAGATTTTACGTATCACATCCGCTTAAAAAGGTGCAATCTAATGTTGTTTACATGAAATAAGCCTGCTCCCGAGCTGGTTTAATCTTACGGACCGGTTGCTATGACAGCAACTCTAGGATGAGTTTCGAAGAACTAAATAATTCAAGATCAAGACAAATCGACAACAATCAAATCCAGCTGACTGATTAATCCACGTATGAAGAACAGACCCCAGATATACTGTTGACATAATATTACCTGCAATGTGAGGTCATGAGCCTGTGGTACGGTCACATCAGGACATTCATCCTCAAGGTCTTCATCCAAGATCTCAGGCAGGATGTCAGCATTACCAGTCTGCTGGCTCAGAAGATCTCCTCTGTTGGATTGTGCCAGAAGATATTCAACAGCAATTCGCTCTCCTGCAATAGATATTCATCAAGGGAAAAATTGTTTACTTGCGTACCATGTCACAGTATAGGTCTGATCATCAACAGCAGACTTTTCTTACCTGTAGGTTTCCCAGGGGGGATAAACTCTGGAAGAAGAGGTTTTCCCAAGACTTTGTTGCTGAGGGCATTTACATTGGACATCAAACGAATGTCATACAGCTTTGTCCTGGATGTCTCAGTCATTGAAAGTGCTTGTGCTGACCGGTTTAAATTCCACCTTGACACACCCTCAAGCATGTACATCTGAGTGTGCAATGCATTGCATCTCCACCCTACTCAGACAAAAAACAGGATCACTGATTACAACAAATTACAACAATATTATGTCAACATTCAATAGCAAAATATACCATGTGTGTGTGTGAGGTTTTAACATGCCTGGAATGAAAGCACACTGGTGCTTATGAAAGCTTTCCAAAGAGGAGGACCCTCTGGCGCATCTTAGAACATCCAGTGTCTTGTCTCCTTTCTCCAGCCCTGACCCAATGTTAGTATAAAGCTGCACTCCTGGTGGATCCTGGATGCAGGCAAGGTGTTTTTGCTGTACCTTCCACACTTCAGACATGCGCTCGTGGTTAATAAGGTGTAGCCCAGTGCCGTCCACAAGGTTCCACATGGAGTCAAGGAGACTTTTGATGAGGGCACGGGTCTCCTCCACTCCCCGGGTTTTCCTGCGGCAGTGCTTGGCTAGTTCTTTAGGGCTGATGCTCGCCAACACCTGGGCATCTGTTGGCTCATAGCCCTGATGCTTTTGCCTCAGCTCTGACCGCTTCGCCTCCTTCAGATTACTGATGTCCTGGTAATCCCACTCAAAAATGCAGCTCGACAATTTGGAGCAGAACGTACCATAGAGTGGATGGTGTTCCGTGATGAGACCTTTGGTGAATCGCCTCATAAAGTGGAACACATCCAACCGCACAGTGGACGTCCATGGCCGAAACCAATGGAGAACTGGGCTCACCCCTGTGTAAATTCACAAGATCATGAATAAAAAAAAATTCCTCACAACATGTATGCATTCGTCATGTGTGTGGCTTGTCATTTCAAAATATGTGTTCGGTGGGTCGAGTGAATGTGAATCTATGTGCATCACGTGTTTTGTCAAAATAAGTGCCTGCTGCAGGGTTTATGGGTTTATAAAAAAGACACTTGTGTTTGCCAGATACTCATATAATCTCAAGTTCACTGTAAGGGAGTGTCTTGTGTGTATTTTGTGAATGTGAGCGTCTCTTTTATCATAAACGGTTTTGACACGTGTGGAGCAGGCACTTATTTTGACAAAACACGTGATGCACATGGTAGGGCTGCACGATTCTGAGAAAAAATCTAATTGCGATTTTTCTGATCAAAATTGCGATTCGCGATTTAAAGTGCGATTCATTAGTATATAATAAAAGAGGTACATCCAGGTTTGTTGTGGTGATTTTAAAGCGTAACTAAACCCCTAGTCAGAGCCTGACTCCACCCACTGGCAATATTTGAAAAATG
Source organism: Paramisgurnus dabryanus (assembly GCF_030506205.2). NCBI lineage: Eukaryota > Metazoa > Chordata > Actinopteri > Cypriniformes > Cobitidae > Paramisgurnus > Paramisgurnus dabryanus. Next base: position 30,509,492 of record NC_133350.1, on the reverse strand, counting down.
CAAGAAAAGTGGGCAGATCCCAACGGAGATAGAGGGGACGAACTTAAGTGTGTAATGAGATCGTAACAAGGGCGTGGTGAGCTTGAATCTGCTTACGTCACGAGTTACTTTTTGGACCCAACATCCAATAGGAAAATTCAACTGCAGTAGCTATCGTTCAACCTGAAGAGGTCAGCACTCAGACGTTTTTACACCATATTTTATAGTGTTGAAACACTTTATATCCTAATGTCAAAAAACTTACTAAAATCAATGAACAGCACTAATAAAGCATCATTCTTACAGATCATTAACTAAAAAAAGTTGGTTTAGGGTTTAGTTACTCTTTAATAGCAACAAAGAAAGATGCTGTGCTACTGTTTATTTAAAACCCCTTAAACATTGTACCAAGTTGTCTGCAGGACTTTGATATTCTGCAGACAAACTTTTTTTTTAATCTAAGAACATTAAAAAAAATACAATTTAAATTTTTTTTTTTGAAAGTTTTATTTAAAATAACATATAGGCCAATGTATTTTGGCTGTCACTACAACAATGCATCTGATAAGCAAATGTTTAGTTTTTCTTTTAATCATAAGACTATACTCATCTTGTTTTACTTTTCAGGCATCTGTAATAAATGTAAATATATTAGTTATTAGAATCTATGATTTAACATAAGCAAAAAATACAAATAAAAGACTGCACAGTCCTCACTGTAGGATTTTAAATGTGGAGCTGAAGAAGCTTGTTCAGTTAAGAGTAAGGAGTGATTTTAATTTTTGGTGTGTAATAAACATTTCTGACACAGAAAGCACCAGGTTACTGTCACTTTAAAACACAAGACAGCTTTAAAACTGCTCTGCTTCAATATAGCCTACTGATAAACATCCAGCTGTTTATGTTCACTTAGACAAGAAAGAAAACTTAAGTTTAGTGATCACGCGTGTGCTGACTGCTCTGTGTGTGCGCGCTTCATGAACCCTCATGCCTGTAAATATTCAAAGCGGCGCAGATGTGCGCGTGCAAGAAAGTATAATGTACCTCTTTCGTCTGCTGTGTTCCGGGCTTTAATGAAACCTGCTTATAGTCTGATGAGGCGCTTGTCATTGTTTGCGATGCATGACGAGAAACGGACGTATATACACCTTTCTTTAAGTCCAACATTACACAAAAGGGAAATGTTTTCGCGCATTTCTGTCCTTTCATTTGCCGGTTAATGAGTTATAATGCGTTTTTAAAATGACTGAATCCAAAATCTGCCAACTTCATGACATTCCGCGTTGTGCAGTTAATTCCATTTGTATGCATTTCGCGATTCTGTCCGTGTTTTCCGCATCGCGGAAATCATATGGCCGTACACTTTGTTGAGGAGTTGAACTGCTGCTCGCGCTCATGTTTTCCAAATGGTGTTATCTGACGTGTAGTCGGCACCTCAGTGTTCATGCCCTCTATTGGTCTAAACTGCATCAAACGTAAAATGCGCATGAAGCGAACTGTCAAAAACTGCGTACTAGATGATTGTTATATTTAATAGTTTTGAATCGAAATAATCGCATTTCTTGCGATTCGAAAATCGCATCCATTCACATCGCGATTTCGGTTTTAAAACGATTAATCGTGCAGCCCTAGCACATGGTTCACATTTTTTGAAACCACAAGCGACACACATGACACTCCAAACCCATATTTTGAATTTGTGCCCCTCAGAAGAGCAGTCACCAGCAGCCACTGGTTTCTAGTGTCATCAACTGCATTATTTGGCAAAAAAACATCAACCCAAATTACAGGTAACCCACCTCTGTCACTGCAACAGTCTCTATCCACATAGATGGCGGCTGGCTGTGGCTCACCAGCATCCCTGTACCGTTGGACGATCCCTTGGCACAGGTCATCCAGTCCAGCCCCCTCGCCAGTTGTGAGGACAGAGTTGAGGACCTGACCATACTCGTTCCCAACATTGGTCATCCATGTTGCCGTGTTCTCAATACCACCAGCCAGTTTTTTGGTCACCTGTTATAACAAAAGAATATACATCATTAGCACATGTATTCCCTAAACCCTAAAAGAACAAATGAGCTCAAGCTTATACAGGTTTACTTTTACCTTCTTAGTGGAATCGAGCTTCAGAATTCTGCCAAACGTTGAAGTGATGACACCTTTGAGTTCATCAAGGTGGCCGACAACATCGTTGGCATGCACTGTCTCAAACCACTGGGCCAGGGGCAAGGGAATGAAGGGTGGTGGCGGGGAATAAACAGCCTGGGACTGCTTCAGGCAGGATCTTTTGTGAATTTCACAATCTGTGAAATAGTCACAGGATCTCCTGGCCCACTCCTCACTGTGTGCCTCTTGAAAGGCCTGCTGCAGGTAACTGGAGCTATTCCCTGCTGTTCTAGGACGCAAAAGTGTCACACATTTTCTGTCCAGTGCCAAATGTGTAGTCAACACAGCAGGGAATTTGTTGCGGTTAGAGGGGTCCAGTTGCTTTAAAATATCACTACTCCAAGGACAGACAGGTAGTTTGCACTGGCTGCACCTTGGGTAATCTCCCCCTATTAAATAGTACTTGCTGTCCACATCAATGACCTCTCTGACCTTGGTGTAAATGCCAGAGTGGTGCATCTTTCGGTTGCACTGATTACATTTCAAAGGTATGCCCCACATGCGCATTGGTGCCCACAGGAACATCCTCTGACGAAAGTAATCATGTGGGTTTGGAGGTGCCACAGATCTGATTGGGCTTGGGGGGTGGTGCCAATTTTCCCTGACATTTTGTTTCAGCTGCCCTCTTGCGTCATAGAGAATGTGGGCAATCCACTCCAAATCACCTGGCTTGATGACCCGGAGGAATGGCTTTGGTAAAAACCTGGCCCGGCTTACCTCTGGAAAGCGCAGAGGGACTGGTAGTCCTGGTGCTGCTGGAGGAGGAGCAGAAGCAGGAGAAGATGGAAGTGGTGTGCCACTCTGAGTCGCTGGTGCCATCTCAGATAGGGTTGGAGGGGTAGGAGCAGGAGGAACTTGGAGACAGATGGTTGGTGTCGTCTCCTGGGCTGTGAGGCAGACTGTAGCTGGAGCATCTCGGGGAGAGACGATTGGTGTCGGTGTCATCTCTTGGGCTGGGGTAGTGGAGGGACGGGCTGAAGGTGAGGTTAAGACATGACACTTCTCAAGGTGCTCTGATAACCTGACAGAACCCATGGCCTTTGTGCCACAGTGCTCACACTCCTCCTGGACATGGAAGTCTGACAGATGCTGTGTAAACTGGTCAGAGAGCACTTCCTGAGCACAAAGGGAGCATGTCATTGTATTACCACTGGTCCCTGTCTGCTGTGGACCTGCTGCGGTCCCTGTCTGCTGTGGACCTGCTGCGCTCCCTGTCTGCTGTGGACCTGCTGCGCTCCCTGTCTGCTGCGGACCTGCTGCGGTCCCTGTCTGCTGCGGACCTGCTGCGGTCCCTGTGTGCTGTCCTGACTGGGGGAAACAACATTTTGTATTTACTCTCTATATCCTCTTATTCTCTAAATCACACAAAACTCTGCATCAAAACAAGTCATTTGGAGAATCAAGCACATACAGCGAAGAACCAGCCATGGGGAACAGCTGTAAAGGAAGCATTTGTCAGCATCGTTGTCTCACATCATATGTTTAAGGATTCAATGACATTACTTACATCATGGAAGCCACATTTGCAGGGAATATTTTTCCCAAAAATATCTTTTTTTCTGACCGTTAGGCCATATGCAGGGGTCAGCGGACAATTCTTTATCCTCTCTAACACTGCCTTCCAACGTCTGCTCCCGGGTCTCTGGCCAGTGGAAAATTTATATTTCCCCTGGGCAAACAGCATCATGACACCGGTCCAGAATGAATCTGGCTTTCCTTGCTTTGGCATCTTTAGGGCGAGAGGCAGTCATTTAGGCTGAGTATGCAACATGTAGGCCTACATGCACAGACAGATAAACAGACAGACAGGTAGATAGATAGGAAATTAAGCAGCTACAATATAAGGTTGTATGTTTTTTACAGTCTTAACTTAATATTTTAGTCTTAAGTGTGTCAAAATTCTAAGAATAATGTCATTTTACTCTTATTCCTAGACTTAAGCATAAGTTTGATTTATAAAGCCTCCTAAGTGTTAAGACTAGGTCTCAGATCCTAAATTATTTAAGAAAGCTGGAGAGGTCTTATGCACTTAGCAACAAAGAATGTGTTAGAATTACTTTAATTCAAATGTATTTCTATGGATGGTTTTAGCAGTAACAACATAAACACGCAGCTTTCGTGGTCATCACATAACTTCTGGTAAACTCTGCGTAGAATAATTAAAAACAAAGTCCTTTAAAAGTAGTTTATATATGTACAATGAGCAGAAAATAGACAGTAGATAGGAATTAATATAACATTATGAAATATAAAGAGTATAGGGTTTTTTATACAATGTATATTATATTACACTATATAATATACAGTATAAGATGTATATTAGTGAAACTTATTCAAGTGCTTGCACAGTACCGAGATTTTTTATGAGATTATCAAGACAGCATACTTAAAGGTATATAAATTTGCATAATATATACTGTAAAAAGTTAAAGTTGGATCAAATAATTGATATTGCCTAAAAATGTAATGTTTTTTCAACTTACATTTTCTGAGTTTAAGTGAAATAAATAAAGTTAAAATGTTTAATTATTAGGTGTTACTAATTGAAGTAAGTTTTTTTTAAGTAGAGACGCTTTTGGTTTTACAGTTTATGACAGGTAAATAAAATACCATAAAATGTAAATAACAACTACAATAGCATTATCAACCTAAAAAATTGTGAAGTATCTACAAGATTGCAGTGACATCATTACATGTAAAGTGATATTAATAGTGTCATGATTCTGCCCTCTTGTCATTGCTTTATTCTAGTCTTGAGGCAGAATCATGATAGACTCATGTTTTGTGTGCCTGTACGTGGCCTTTTTGTCTCGTCACTTTATCCCCGCTCCCTTGTCATCCTCTTGTCTTCATTGACTAATCCTTGTCACCTGTTCCCCTCATTATTTTACCCCTATTTAAGCTCCTTGTGCTCTGTGTTCTGTCTGGTATCGTTAGCTCTGTTCCTGATCCGTTCCTGTGTGAAGTGAAGTGAAGTGAAGTGAAGTGAAGTGAAGTGAAGTGAAGTGAAGTGAAGTGAAGTGAAGTGAAGTGAAGTGAAGTGAAGTGAAGTGAAGTGAAGTGAAGTGAAGTGAAGTGAAGTGAAGTGAAGTGAAGTGAAGTGAAGTGAAGTGAAGTGAAGTGAAGTGAAGTGAAGTGAAGTGAAGTGAAGTGAAGTAAGCCAAGTCTAGTAAGCCAAGTTCTTTGAATGTTGTTATTGTGTTGTCTAGTCAAGTTCAGTCTAGTTAATGTCAAAGTCTAGTCAAGTTTAGTGTTAGTCAGTACTAGTTATTGTTGCTTGTTTAATGTTTTGCTCCCACGTGGGCTCTGTTTACTTATTAATAAAGTCATCTTTGTTTTCCATCTGTCTGCGCTTGGGTTCGTTCTCATTCTAATCATGACAAATGGAGTATAAAACCCTGACCCCAAACATAATGTTACAATATTAGCAATGAGCAAGCCAAATGTGAAAGTGACAAGATGGCAAAAATTACAATTGTGTTTAAGTGGAGAAATTCAGCTTAACTTGATCATCTTGTTCAGGCTTGATCATCAAAGTATTTTTTATCTAAGTGTTTGCAAACTTTTGTATTTTCTTATATACACCTTGTCAGTGAAATGAAAATGATATGATTCATCATCTTAATTTTTTAAATAGCACTACGTTTGTCTATTTCATTAACATGTTATAATCTTAATCAAAATGGTGCAAAATCTTGTAAAATAAATGTATGTACTTATTTGTAATATTGTTAAACTTTTCTTGAAGCAAATTTAAATTAATATATTTAAATACTAATATAATTGTAATGTCTTCATGATTCATGAATGTATGGTGTCACATGCTGCTGTGAATGTACCGTTGCCGGCTTTCTATTGGCTGATTCAGAGGTTAAGGGCGCACTTAAGCAAGTCAGCACTTAAGAATGAGTCTTACACTTTACTGAAAGTTGCTTTCAGCCTCTTAATAAATGTCTCCTATTCTCAGACTGCTCCTACTCCTTACTAAGAATTTTCTGACACTTAAGCCATAGCTTAAGACTATTCTTAAGAGCATTTCTGAGAAGTTTTATACATACGGGCCCAGGAATTTTTTAAGTCTTCAGTTTCTGAAACACTGTTTCATTTACATTGTTAAGATCACATTAGATGGCATGAACTCACCCTGATGGTTGTCGGTTATTAAAAAATGTAATCAAAACAGTTTAGTGATGAAAGAAATGGGGAAAATGATACTCTCTTACTCACAATCTCTCTATTGTATGATAACTGAACTAAAATCACAACACAAGTCAATCCTGTTTCTTCATTGATGTTATGAAATGTTTTTTTTGATACAGAATATGATGAATGACATGAATATATATTAAAATATCCATTTCAGTTTACCTTGATGGCTATTTTCTGTTTCGATCTCTTGTCCTATTGCTGCAGACGTTATGGTCAAGTGGTGTAACCAGTGTTTTGTCTGAAAGACTAATATTATACAAAAAAGATCATATGAATAATAATGTAATACTCTACTACACTGTAATAATGGGTATTTCAACGATTTGTACTTAAATGGTCAAAGAATAGAACAAGATGTTTACAGCATATGGTCTTACTCAGTACAATGAAAAACGCATACAATTTAAATTTAGAAATAAATATAACAAAAAACATATTCTCATAGAATATTACTAATTAAAGTACTAATTTCATGAGAACTCATGAGGTGTAAAAGATTAGATATTAGTCATTTTTTGTGACTATCTATCTATTGACAACATATTTTGTTAAAAATAGTATACATGTCATATTAAATAATAATTAACCGCGTTATCCTTAAGGTTTTGTGACCGTCTTATCAAACTTAACAGCGACATAAACACTCGACACAGACACAAAATTGAGCATCTCTGTTCTAGTTTAATTTGATGAACAAAAGACAGACACACAAAAGACACTTAAAAACGTCCAGTAAAAAAAATAATTAATATAGCGATTAGCATTATCCCTTAAGGTTTTGTGACCGTCTTATCAAACTTAACAGCGACATAAACACTCGACACAGACACAAATTTGAGCATCTCTGTTCTAGTTTAATTTGATGAACCAAAGACAGACACACAAAAGACACTTAAAAACGTCAAGTAAAGAAAATAATTAATATAGCGATTAGCATTATCCCTAAAGGTTTTGTGACCGTCTTATCAAACTTCACGAAAAACATCCAACGTTTATCAGAGCAGAATTATTTACAAAAACAACAAATACTTTTACGATTTCACTTTAGTGATTTATAATTATATTCAGATAATTTAGTAAGTTCTACTTACTTTTAGTGTCTAGAGATATTCGCCGACGGTAAATACAGTTACCTGAGGATGAACTGTAACATCGTCTCCGTCAGTAACCTATCAGAACACTGCTTGCACGGGGCACCTGTTTCGACGCATATAATTGGCTCTTTTGCCCCCCTTGGAGCGGCAATTTTTTTGAAGCATATGATTGGCTCTTTTGCCACGCTGTTGTTAGGACTCTGTTCGGATTTGTTAGGAACTGTTAGGACCTTGTTAGGACTTGTTAGGACTTGTTAGGAACTGTTAGGACTTTGTTAGGAATTGTTAGGAATTGTTAGGACTTGGTTAGGACTTGTTAGGACTTCTTAAAGCAGTCCAATTAGTGGAGGGTACGGCCACCTCGTCACGTGAAACTTTGTCGGAACCCCTGCGGTTGGCCATTGTGCGATTCCTAAATTACCAGCAAGTACGTAGTAGTGTGAATCAAATAGTTTCCGTTGTTGATTTAATTAAACGTTACCTTTTTGAAAGTGTTCATTTTGGCCTAACGGAAGGTAAACGCCTGAAGAGAACTGTGCATGAGCAATCCATCGCCTTAGACATGTTTAGAGATATTATCAAGGATTGACCTTTATTCTTTTTCAAAATTGTTTTCAACGGATTTCAACATGAAACAGACAAAAAACAAACGAGACATTCAAGACTTTATGTAAAGGGAACAAGAGGTTTTCATTGGCTTCTCTACACAGCCAACTGGCTGGGTAATGTTGACTAAACCTCAGTACACTTTCCTGTCTTACGTTCAACTAACACTAACAGACGATCAGGTTTAAAATAACGTGCATAAAACTGATGTAACTGTTGAGGTACTTAAATCAACATGACCAAAACCCTGTCATATCTCTAACAAAGTGTTTATTTCAGTCGAACCGAGGACTTTTTGTGATAACCACATCACCACAGAAACCTGTTCGTGTGGATTCTTTGGTTATTTTGATAGATTTAGCCACACATTTTCTCTCTGTGCAACACTCCCCAAAGGGGCAATGCTTTTCGCCCACTTGCGAACTGTCCACCTTTCAAGCGTGAAGCGAATGTGACGGGCGGAACTGTGTGTAACCTTAAAAGTGCTTCATGACACAAGGAGTAACGTGTCTCAAGAGAGGCTTTTAACTCGCAGCGTATCAAAAGGAACGCGCTGTTTCTGCCCGGTTTCGAACCGAGGACCTTTCGCGTGTGAGGCGAACGTGATAACCACTACACTACAGAAACCTACACGCTGTGGTACTTGCTTGTATAAACGGATTTTGCCACATATTTTGCGATCGCTTGAAGGAACCGCACAAACTGTATGAGAAAGGCGGCGCATTTCCCAGGAATGCATGGATGCTGATTCTGAAACTGGCAAACAGCCACACACTTCTTAGTTTGGGTATCTCACCGATTTGTTTCAGACGTGAAGTGTGAGCAGTCAAGTCGCAGCTCTGCGATCTGACCGAATTGTGCAGGTATCTCCAAACCTGCTTCTGGTCGGCTACCTTCCTGCAGACTTCAGTTTCAACACACCTCTCTGTAATTATCAAGCAATCCTGAAAACCTTGATAAGCTGCTTCAACTATGTTTCATTGGGGTTGGAGCTAAAATCTGCAGGGCGGAAGCTCACCAGGAGCAGGGTCGGAGACCCCTGGTAGAGTGTGAGCATGCAATTCGTGAGCTTTGGCTTCACGTCGCATGGGATTTACTCGTTAAGTGTAGGTTGGCATTTAGCCACGACTGTGCTGAAATGGCACAGTGTATGCTCGTCTTTAGCGTAGTACAGGGGTCGGCAACGCCGGTCCAGAAGTGCTGCAGTCCTGGAGATTTTACTTCCAACCCTGATTAAACCTCATCCACCTGTAGTTCTCAGGTGACCCTTTAGACCTTGGTTAGCCTGTTCATGTGTGCTTGATTTGAGCTGGAGCTAAACTCTGCAGGACTGCTGCACTCCAGGACCGACGTTTGCCTACCCCTATGTTAAAAGGATCCAGGATGAACTTTGAGTCAGAAATATTAGCGAGCCAAAAGACGGACATACAGGCGTATAGCCAAGGGGGCACCCGGATTTGAACCGGGGACCTCTTGATCTGCAGTCAAATGCTCTACCACTGAGCTATACCCCCTCACAGAAGAAAAGTGGCTGAAGAATTGAAAAAGCATCATGTGTTATACTTCACCACAGTTAAAGCTGTCGTGATAATGTCCAAGTGAACCGTTAGACTGCCCTATTTGCGTTTAAACGCTTTAGCACTGACCTATAGAAATTGTGCTAGAGAAAACGCATGTTTTTAACCATTCCGCTAATGTTATTCAGTTGTTATGATTACTGTTTTGTTCCTCTTTCATCAAACATCAACAAAGGAACCACTCAACCCTGTCTTTACCACTTTCTAGACAGTTGGCACAAAGCATGGACTTTAGAGTCTGAAAACACTCAAGTGTCCGCCAGAGACTCTGGCGAGTAAGCACTTCAAAACTGGTGAAAAGAAAACACACTGATTTCTCTACTCCTAGAGGTGTGGGAAACAACGTAACCATCGGCAATGTGGCATGTTAAAGACAGTTCAGCTTCACAACGACAGACAGACGACGAGGATGGGATTCGAACCCACGCGTGCAGAGCACAATGGATTAGCAGTCCATCGCCTTAACCACTCGGCCACCTCGTCACGTGAAACTTTGTCGGAACCCCTGCGGTTGGGCATTGTGCGATTCCTAAATTACCAGCAAGTACGTAGTAGTGTGAATCAAATAGTTTCCGTTGTTGATTTAATTAAACGTTACCTTTTTGAAAGTGTTCATTTTGGCCTAACGGAAGGTAAACGCCTGAAGAGAACTGTGCATGAGCAATCCATCGCCTTAGACATGTTTAGAGATATTATCAAGGATTGACCTTTATTCTTTTTCAAAATTGTTTTCAACGGATTTCAACATGAAACAGACAAAAAACAAACGAGACATTCAAGACTTTATGTAAAGGGAACAAGAGGTTTTCATTGGCTTCTCTACACAGCCAACTGGCTGGGTAATGTTGACTAAACCTCAGTACACTTTCCTGTCTTACGTTCAACTAACACTAACAGACGATCAGGTTTAAAATAACGTGCATAAAACTGATGTAACTGTTGAGGTACTTAAATCAACATGACCAAAACCCTGTCATATCTCTAACAAAGTGTTTATTTCAGTCGAACCGAGGACTTTTTGTGATAACCACATCACCACAGAAACCTGTTCGTGTGGATTCTTTGGTTATTTTGATAGATTTAGCCACACATTTTCTCTCTGTGCAACACTCCCCAAAGGGGCAATGCTTTTCGCCCACTTGCGAACTGTCCACCTTTCAAGCGTGAAGCGAATGTGACGGGCGGAACTGTGTGTAACCTTAAAAGTGCTTCATGACACAAGGAGTAACGTGTCTCAAGAGAGGCTTTTAACTCGCAGCGTATCAAAAGGAACGCGCTGTTTCTGCCCGGTTTCGAACCGAGGACCTTTCGCGAGTGAGGCGAACGTGATAACCACTACACTACAGAAACCTACACGCTGTGGTACTTGGTTGTATAAACGGATTTTGCCACATATTTTGCGATCGCTTGAAGGAACCGCACAAACTGTATGAGAAAGGCGGCGCATTTCCCAGGAATGCATGGATGCTGATTCTGAAACTGGCAAACAGCCACACACTTCTTAGTTCGGGTATCTCACCGATTTGTTTCAGACGTGAAGTGTGAGCAGTCAAGTCGCAGCTCTGCGATCTGACCGAATTGTGCAGGTATCTCCAAACCTGCTTCTGGTCCGCTACCTTCCTGCAGACTTCAGTTTCAACACACCTCCAACACACCTCTCTGTAATTATCAAGCAATCCTGAAAACCTTGATAAGCTGCTTCAACTATGTTTCATTGGGGTTGGAGCTAAAATCTGCAGGGCGGAAGCTCACCAGGAGCAGGGTCGGAGACCCCTGGTAGAGTGTGAGCATGCAATTCGTGAGCTTTGGCTTCACGTCGCATGGGATTTACTCGTTAAGTGTAGGTTGGCATTTAGCCACGACTGTGCTGAAATGGCACAGTGTATGCTCGTCTTTAGCGTAGTACAGGGGTCGGCAACGCCGGTCCAGAAGTGCTGCAGTCCTGGAGATTTTACTTCCAACCCTGATTAAACCTCATCCACCTGTAGTTCTCAGGTGACCCTTTAGACCTTGGTTAGCCTGTTCATGTGTGCTTGATTTGAGCTGGAGCTAAACTCTGCAGGACTGCTGCACTCCAGGACCGACGTTTGCCTACCCCTATGTTAAAAGGATCCAGGATGAACTTTGAGTCAGAAATATTAGCGCGCCAAAAGACGGACATACAGGCGTATAGCCAAGGGGGCACCCGGATTTGAACCGGGGACCTCTTGATCTGCAGTCAAATGCTCTACCACTGAGCTATACCCCCTCACAGAAGAAAAGTGGCTGAAGAATTGAAAAAGCATCATGTGTTATACTTCACCACAGTTAAAGCTGTCGTGATAATGTCCAAGTGAACCGTTAGACTGCCCTATTTGCGTTTAAACGCTTTAGCACTGACCTATAGAAATTGTGCTAGAGAAAACGCATGTTTTTAACCATTCCGCTAATGTTATTCAGTTGTTATGATTACTGTTTTGTTCCTCTTTCATCAAACATCAACAAAGGAACCACTCAACCCTGTCTTTACCACTTTCTAGACAGTTGGCACAAAGCATGGACTTTAGAGTCTGAAAACACTCAAGTGTCCGCCAGAGACTCTGGCGAGTAAGCACTTCAAAACTGGTGAAAAGAAAACACACTGATTTCTCTACTCCTAGAGGTGTGGGAAACAACGTAACCATCGGCAATGTGGCATGTTAAAGACAGTTCAGCTTCACAACGACAGACAGACGACGAGGATGGGATTCGAACCCACGCGTGCAGAGCACAATGGATTAGCAGTCCATCGCCTTAACCACTCGGCCACCTCGTCACGTGAAACTTTGTCGGAACCCCTGCGGTTGGGCATTGTGCGATTCCTAAATTACCAGCAAGTACGTAGTAGTGTGAATCAAATAGTTTCCGTTGTTGATTTAATTAAACGTTACCTTTTTGAAAGTGTTCATTTTGGCCTAACGGAAGGTAAACGCCTGAAGAGAACTGTGCATGAGCAATCCATCGCCTTAGACATGTTTAGAGATATTATCAAGGATTGACCTTTATTCTTTTTCAAAATTGTTTTCAACGGATTTCAACATGAAACAGACAAAAAACAAACGAGACATTCAAGACTTTATGTAAAGGGAACAAGAGGTTTTCATTGGCTTCTCTACACAGCCAACTGGCTGGGTAATGTTGACTAAACCTCAGTACACTTTCCTGTCTTACGTTCAACTAACACTAACAGACGATCAGGTTTAAAATAACGTGCATAAAACTGATGTAACTGTTGAGGTACTTAAATCAACATGACCAAAACCCTGTCATATCTCTAACAAAGTGTTTATTTCAGTCGAACCGAGGACTTTTTGTGATAACCACATCACCACAGAAACCTGTTCGTGTGGATTCTTTGGTTATTTTGATAGATTTATCCACACATTTTCTCTCTGTGCAACACTCCCCAAAGGGGCAATGCTTTTCGCCCACTTGCGAACTGGCCACCTTTCAAGCGTGAAGCGAATGTGACGGGCGGAACTGTGTGTAACCTTAAAAGTGCTTCATGACACAAGGAGTAACGTGTCTCAAGAGAGGCTTTTAACTCGCAGCGTATCAAAAGGAACGCGCTGTTTCTGCCCGGTTTCGAACCGAGGACCTTTCGCGTGTGAGGCGAACGTGATAACCACTACACTACAGAAACCTACACGCTGTGGTACTTGGTTGTATAAACGGATTTTGCCACATATTTTGCGATCGCTTGAAGGAACCGCACAAACTGTATGAGAAAGGCGGCGCATTTCCCAGGAATGCATGGATGCTGATTCTGAAACTGGCAAACAGCCACACACTTCTTAGTTCGGGTATCTCACCGATTTGTTTCAGACGTGAAGTGTGAGCAGTCAAGTCGCAGCTCTGCGATCTGACCGAATTGTGCAGGTATCTCCAAACCTGCTTCTGGTCGGCTACCTTCCTGCAGACTTCAGTTTCAACACACCTCCAACACACCTCTCTGTAATTATCAAGCAATCCTGAAAACCTTGATAAGCTGCTTCAACTATGTTTCATTGGGGTTGGAGCTAAAATCTGCAGGGCGGAAGCTCACCAGGAGCAGGGTCGGAGACCCCTGGTAGAGTGTAAGCATGCAATTCGTGAGCTTTGGCTTCACGTCGCATGGGATTTACTCGTTAAGTGTAGGTTGGCATTTAGCCACGACTGTGCTGAAATGGCACAGTGTATGCTCGTCTTTAGCGTAGTACAGGGGTCGGCAACGCCGGTCCAGAAGTGCTGCAGTCCTGGAGATTTTACTTCCAACCCTGATTAAACCTCATCCACCTGTAGTTCTCAGGTGACCCTTTAGACCTTGGTTAGCCTGTTCATGTGTGCTTGATTTGAGCTGGAGCTAAACTCTGCAGGACTGCTGCACTCCAGGACCGACGTTTGCCTACCCCTATGTTAAAAGGATCCAGGATGAACTTTGAGTCAGAAATATTAGCGCGCCAAAAGACAGACATACAGGCGTATAGCCAAGGGGGCACCCGGATTTGAACCGGGGACCTCTTGATCTGCAGTCAAATGCTCTACCACTGAGCTATACCCCCTCACAGAAGAAAAGTGGCTGAAGAATTGAAAAAGCATCATGTGTTATACTTCACCACAGTTAAAGCTGTCGTGATAATGTCCAAGTGAACCGTTAGACTGCCCTATTTGCGTTTAAACGCTTTAGCACTGACCTATAGAAATTGTGCTAGAGAAAACGCATGTTTTTAACCATTCCGCTAATGTTATTCAGTTGTTATGATTACTGTTTTGTTCCTCTTTCATCAAACATCAACAAAGGAACCACTCAACCCTGTCTTTACCACTTTCTAGACAGTTGGCACAAAGCATGGACTTTAGAGTCTGAAAACACTCAAGTGTCCGCCAGAGACTCTGGCGAGTAAGCACTTCAAAACTGGTGAAAAGAAAACACACTGATTTCTCTACTCCTAGAGGTGTGGGAAACAACGTAACCATCGGCAATGTGGCATGTTAAAGACAGTTCAGCTTCACAACGACAGACGGACGACGAGGATGGGATTCGAACCCACGCGTGCAGAGCACAATGGATTAGCAGTCCATCGCCTTAACCACTCGGCCACCTCGTCACGTGAAACTTTGTCGGAACCCCTGCGGTTGGGCATTGTGCGATTCCTAAATTACCAGCAAGTACGTAGTAGTGTGAATCAAATAGTTTCCGTTGTTGATTTAATTAAACGTTAACTTTTGGAAAGTGTTCATTTTGGCCTAACGGAAGGTAAACGCCTGAAGAGAACTGTGCATGAGCAATCCATCGCCTTAGACATGTTTAGAGATATTATCAAGGATTGACCTTTATTCTTTTTCAAAATTGTTTTCAACGGATTTCAACATGAAACAGACAAAAAACAAACGAGACATTCAAGACTTTATGTAAAGGGAACAAGAGGTTTTCATTGGCTTCTCTACACAGCCAACTGGCTGGGTAATGTTGACTAAACCTCAGTACACTTTCCTGTCTTACGTTCAACTAACACTAACAGACGATCAGGTTTAAAATAACGTGCATAAAACTGATGTAACTGTTGAGGTACTTAAATCAACATGACCAAAACCCTGTCATATCTCTAACAAAGTGTTTATTTCAGTCGAACCGAGGACTTTTTGTGATAACCACATCACCACAGAAACCTGTTCGTGTGGATTCTTTGGTTATTTTGATAGATTTAGCCACACATTTTCTCTCTGTGCAACACTCCCCAAAGGGGCAATGCTTTTCGCCCACTTGCGAACTGTCCACCTTTCAAGCGTGAAGCGAATGTGACGGGCGGAACTGTGTGTAACCTTAAAAGTGCTTCATGACACAAGGAGTAACGTGTCTCAAGAGAGGCTTTTAACTCGCAGCGTATCAAAAGGAACGCGCTGTTTCTGCCCGGTTTCGAACCGAGGACCTTTCGCGTGTGAGGCGAACGTGATAACCACTACACTACAGAAACCTACACGCTGTGGTACTTGGTTGTATAAACGGATTTTGCCACATATTTTGCGATCGCTTGAAGGAACCGCACAAACTGTATGAGAAAGGCGGCGCATTTCCCAGGAATGCATGGATGCTGATTCTGAAACTGGCAAACAGCCACACACTTCTTAGTTCGGGTATCTCACCGATTTGTTTCAGACGTGAAGTGTGAGCAGTCAAGTCGCAGCTCTGCGATCTGACCGAATTGTGCAGGTATCTCCAAACCTGCTTCTGGTCGGCTACCTTCCTGCAGACTTCAGTTTCAACACACCTCCAACACACCTCTCTGTAATTATCAAGCAATCCTGAAAACCTTGATAAGCTGCTTCAACTATGTTTCATTGGGGTTGGAGCTAAAATCTGCAGGGCGGAAGCTCACCAGGAGCAGGGTCGGAGACCCCTGGTAGAGTGTAAGCATGCAATTCGTGAGCTTTGGCTTCACGTCGCATGGGATTTACTCGTTAAGTGTAGGTTGGCATTTAGCCACGACTGTGCTGAAATGGCACAGTGTATGCTCGTCTTTAGCGTAGTACAGGGGTCGGCAACGCCGGTCCAGAAGTGCTGCAGTCCTGGAGATTTTACTTCCAACCCTGATTAAACCTCATCCACCTGTAGTTCTCAGGTGACCCTTTAGACCTTGGTTAGCCTGTTCATGTGTGCTTGATTTGAGCTGGAGCTAAACTCTGCAGGACTGCTGCACTCCAGGACCGACGTTTGCCTACCCCTATGTTAAAAGGATCCAGGATGAACTTTGAGTCAGAAATATTAGCGCGCCAAAAGACAGACATACAGGCGTATAGCCAAGGGGGCACCCGGATTTGAACCGGGGACCTCTTGATCTGCAGTCAAATGCTCTACCACTGAGCTATACCCCCTCACAGAAGAAAAGTGGCTGAAGAATTGAAAAAGCATCATGTGTTATACTTCACCACAGTTAAAGCTGTCGTGATAATGTCCAAGTGAACCGTTAGACTGCCCTATTTGCGTTTAAACGCTTTAGCACTGACCTATAGAAATTGTGCTAGAGAAAACGCATGTTTTTAACCATTCCGCTAATGTTATTCAGTTGTTATGATTACTGTTTTGTTCCTCTTTCATCAAACATCAACAAAGGAACCACTCAACCCTGTCTTTACCACTTTCTAGACAGTTGGCACAAAGCATGGACTTTAGAGTCTGAAAACACTCAAGTGTCCGCCAGAGACTCTGGCGAGTAAGCACTTCAAAACTGGTGAAAAGAAAACACACTGATTTCTCTACTCCTAGAGGTGTGGGAAACAACGTAACCATCGGCAATGTGGCATGTTAAAGACAGTTCAGCTTCACAACGACAGACGGACGACGAGGATGGGATTCGAACCCACGCGTGCAGAGCACAATGGATTAGCAGTCCATCGCCTTAACCACTCGGCCACCTCGTCACGTGAAACTTTGTCGGAACCCCTGCGGTTGGGCATTGTGCGATTCCTAAATTACCAGCAAGTACGTAGTAGTGTGAATCAAATAGTTTCCGTTGTTGATTTAATTAAACGTTACCTTTTTGAAAGTGTTCATTTTGGCCTAACGGAAGGTAAACGCCTGAAGAGAACTGTGCATGAGCAATCCATCGCCTTAGACATGTTTAGAGATATTATCAAGGATTGACCTTTATTCTTTTTCAAAATTGTTTTCAACGGATTTCAACATGAAACAGACAAAAAACAAACGAGACATTCAAGACTTTATGTAAAGGGAACAAGAGGTTTTCATTGGCTTCTCTACACAGCCAACTGGCTGGGTAATGTTGACTAAACCTCAGTACACTTTCCTGTCTTACGTTCAACTAACACTAACAGACGATCAGGTTTAAAATAACGTGCATAAAACTGATGTAACTGTTGAGGTACTTAAATCAACATGACCAAAACCCTGTCATATCTCTAACAAAGTGTTTATTTCAGTCGAACCGAGGACTTTTTGTGATAACCACATCACCACAGAAACCTGTTCGTGTGGATTCTTTGGTTATTTTGATAGATTTAGCCACACATTTTCTCTCTGTGCAACACTCCCCAAAGGGGCAATGCTTTTCGCCCACTTGCGAACTGTCCACCTTTCAAGCGTGAAGCGAATGTGACGGGCGGAACTGTGTGTAACCTTAAAAGTGCTTCATGACACAAGGAGTAACGTGTCTCAAGAGAGGCTTTTAACTCGCAGCGTATCAAAAGGAACGCGCTGTTTCTGCCCGGTTTCGAACCGAGGACCTTTCGCGTGTGAGGCGAACGTGATAACCACTACACTACAGAAACCTACACGCTGTGGTACTTGGTTGTATAAACGGATTTTGCCACATATTTTGCGATCGCTTGAAGGAACCGCACAAACTGTATGAGAAAGGCGGCGCATTTCCCAGGAATGCATGGATGCTGATTCTGAAACTGGCAAACAGCCACACACTTCTTAGTTCGGGTATCTCACCGATTTGTTTCAGACGTGAAGTGTGAGCAGTCAAGTCGCAGCTCTGCGATCTGACCGAATTGTGCAGGTATCTCCAAACCTGCTTCTGGTCGGCTACCTTCCTGCAGACTTCAGTTTCAACACACCTCCAACACACCTCTCTGTAATTATCAAGCAATCCTGAAAACCTTGATAAGCTGCTTCAACTATGTTTCATTGGGGTTGGAGCTAAAATCTGCAGGGCGGAAGCTCACCAGGAGCAGGGTCGGAGACCCCTGGTAGAGTGTAAGCATGCAATTCGTGAGCTTTGGCTTCACGTCGCATGGGATTTACTCGTTAAGTGTAGGTTGGCATTTAGCCACGACTGTGCTGAAATGGCACAGTGTATGCTCGTCTTTAGCGTAGTACAGGGGTCGGCAACGCCGGTCCAGAAGTGCTGCAGTCCTGGAGATTTTACTTCCAACCCTGATTAAACCTCATCCACCTGTAGTTCTCAGGTGACCCTTTAGACCTTGGTTAGCCTGTTCATGTGTGCTTGATTTGAGCTGGAGCTAAACTCTGCAGGACTGCTGCACTCCAGGACCGACGTTTGCCTACCCCTATGTTAAAAGGATCCAGGATGAACTTTGAGTCAGAAATATTAGCGCGCCAAAAGACAGACATACAGGCGTATAGCCAAGGGGGCACCCGGATTTGAACCGGGGACCTCTTGATCTGCAGTCAAATGCTCTACCACTGAGCTATACCCCCTCACAGAAGAAAAGTGGCTGAAGAATTGAAAAAGCATCATGTGTTATACTTCACCACAGTTAAAGCTGTCGTGATAATGTCCAAGTGAACCGTTAGACTGCCCTATTTGCGTTTAAACGCTTTAGCACTGACCTATAGAAATTGTGCTAGAGAAAACGCATGTTTTTAACCATTCCGCTAATGTTATTCAGTTGTTATGATTACTGTTTTGTTCCTCTTTCATCAAACATCAACAAAGGAACCACTCAACCCTGTCTTTACCACTTTCTAGACAGTTGGCACAAAGCATGGACTTTAGAGTCTGAAAACACTCAAGTGTCCGCCAGAGACTCTGGCGAGTAAGCACTTCAAAACTGGTGAAAAGAAAACACACTGATTTCTCTACTCCTAGAGGTGTGGGAAACAACGTAACCATCGGCAATGTGGCATGTTAAAGACAGTTCAGCTTCACAACGACAGACAGACGACGAGGATGGGATTCGAACCCACGCGTGCAGAGCACAATGGATTAGCAGTCCATCGCCCTAACCACTCGGCCACCTCGTCACGTGAAACTTTGTCGGAACCCCTGCGGTTGGGCATTGTGCGATTCCTAAATTACCAGCAAGTACGTAGTAGTGTGAATCAAATAGTTTCCGTTGTTGATTTAATTAAACGTTACCTTTTTGAAAGTGTTCATTTTGGCCTAACGGAAGGTAAACGCCTGAAGAGAACTGTGCATGAGCAATCCATCGCCTTAGACATGTTTAGAGATATTATCAAGGATTGACCTTTATTCTTTTTCAAAATTGTTTTCAACGGATTTCAACATGAAACAGACAAAAAACAAACGAGACATTCAAGACTTTATGTAAAGGGAACAAGAGGTTTTCATTGGCTTCTCTACACAGCCAACTGGCTGGGTAATGTTGACTAAACCTCAGTACACTTTCCTGTCTTACGTTCAACTAACACTAACAGACGATCAGGTTTAAAATAACGTGCATAAAACTGATGTAACTGTTGAGGTACTTAAATCAAAATGACCAAAACCCTGTCATATCTCTAACAAAGTGTTTATTTCAGTCGAACCGAGGATTTTTTGTGATAACCACATCACCACAGAAACCTGTTCGTGTGGATTCTTTGGTTATTTTGATAGATTTAGCCACACATTTTCTCTCTGTGCAACACTCCCCAAAGGGGCAATGCTTTTCGCCCACTTGCGAACTGTCCACCTTTCAAGCGTGAAGCGAATGTGACGGGCGGAACTGTGTGTAACCTTAAAAGTGCTTCATGACACAAGGAGTAACGTGTCTCAAGAGAGGCTTTTAACTCGCAGCGTATCAAAAGGAACGCGCTGTTTCTGCCCGGTTTCGAACCGAGGACCTTTCGCGTGTGAGGCGAACGTGATAACCACTACACTACAGAAACCTACACGCTGTGGTACTTGGTTGTATAAACGGATTTTGCCACATATTTTGCGATCGCTTGAAGGAACCGCACAAACTGTATGAGAAAGGCGGCGCATTTCCCAGGAATGCATGGATGCTGATTCTGAAACTGGCAAACAGCCACACACTTCTTAGTTCGGGTATCTCACCGATTTGTTTCAGACGTGAAGTGTGAGCAGTCAAGTCGCAGCTCTGCGATCTGACCGAATTGTGCAGGTATCTCCAAACCTGCTTCTGGTCGGCTACCTTCCTGCAGACTTCAGTTTCAACACACCTCCAACACACCTCTCTGTAATTATCAAGCAATCCTGAAAACCTTGATAAGCTGCTTCAACTATGTTTCATTGGGGTTGGAGCTAAAATCTGCAGGGCGGAAGCTCACCAGGAGCAGGGTCGGAGACCCCTGGTAGAGTGTGAGCATGCAATTCGTGAGCTTTGGCTTCACGTCGCATGGGATTTACTCGTTAAGTGTAGGTTGGCATTTAGCCACGACTGTGCTGAAATGGCACAGTGTATGCTCGTCTTTAGCGTAGTACAGGGGTCGGCAACGCCGGTCCAGAAGTGCTGCAGTCCTGGAGATTTTACTTCCAACCCTGATTAAACCTCATCCACCTGTAGTTCTCAGGTGACCCTTTAGACCTTGGTTAGCCTGTTCATGTGTGCTTGAATTGAGCTGGAGCTAAACTCTGCAGGACTGCTGCACTCCAGGACCGACGTTTGCCTACCCCTATGTTAAAAGGATCCAGGATGAACTTTGAGTCAGAAATATTAGCGCGCCAAACGACGGACATACAGGCGTATAGCCAAGGGGGCACCCGGATTTGAACCGGGGACCTCTTGATCTGCAGTCAAATGCTCTACCACTGAGCTATACCCCCTCACAGAAGACACGTGGCTGAAGAATTGAAAAAGCATCATGTGTTATACTTCACCACAGTTAAAGCTGTCGTGATAATGTCCAAGTGAACCGTTAGACTGCCCTATTTGCGTTTAAACGCTTTAGCACTGACCTATAGAAATTGTGCTAGAGAAAACGTATGTTTTTAACCATTCCGCTAATGTTATTCAGTTGTTATGATTACTGTTTTGTTCCTCTTTCATCAAACATCAACAAAGGAACCACTCAACCCTGTCTTTACCACTTTCTAGACAGTTGGCACAAAGCATGGACTTTAGAGTCTGAAAACACTCAAGTGTCCGCCAGAGACTCTGGCGAGTAAGCACTTCAAAACTGGTGAAAAGAAAACACACTGATTTCTCTACTCCTAGAGGTGTGGGAAACAACGTAACCATCGGCAATGTGGCATGTTAAAGACAGTTCAGCTTCACAACGACAGACAGACGACGAGGATGGGATTCGAACCCACGCGTGCAGAGCACAATGGATTAGCAGTCCATCGCCTTAACCACTCGGCCACCTCGTCACGTGAAACTTTGTCGGAACCCCTGCGGTTGGGCATTGTGCGATTCCTAAATTACCAGCAAGTACGTAGTAGTGTGAATCAAATAGTTTCCGTTGTTGATTTAATTAAACGTTACCTTTTTGAAAGTGTTCATTTTGGCCTAACGGAAGGTAAACGCCTGAAGAGAACTGTGCATGAGCAATCCATCGCCTTAGACATGTTTAGAGATATTATCAAGGATTGACCTTTATTCTTTTTCAAAATTGTTTTCAACGGATTTCAACATGAAACAGACAAAAAACAAACGAGACATTCAAGACTTTATGTAAAGGGAACAAGAGGTTTTCATTGGCTTCTCTACACAGCCAACTGGCTGGGTAATGTTGACTAAACCTCAGTACACTTTCCTGTCTTACGTTCAACTAACACTAACAGACGATCAGGTTTAAAATAACGTGCATAAAACTGATGTAACTGTTGAGGTACTTAAATCAACATGACCAAAACCCTGTCATATCTCTAACAAAGTGTTTATTTCAGTCGAACCGAGGACTTTTTGTGATAACCACATCACCACAGAAACCTGTTCGTGTGGATTCTTTGGTTATTTTGATAGATTTAGCCACACATTTTCTCTCTGTGCAACACTCCCCAAAGGGGCAATGCTTTTCGCCCACTTGCGAACTGGCCACCTTTCAAGCGTGAAGCGAATGTGACGGGCGGAACTGTGTGTAACCTTAAAAGTGCTTCATGACACAAGGAGTAACGTGTCTCAAGAGAGGCTTTTAACTCGCAGCGTATCAAAAGGAACGCGCTGTTTCTGCCCGGTTTCGAACCGAGGACCTTTCGCGTGTGAGGCGAACGTGATAACCACTACACTACAGAAACCTACACGCTGTGGTACTTGGTTGTATAAACGGATTTTGCCACATATTTTGCGATCGCTTGAAGGAACCGCACAAACTGTATGAGAAAGGCGGCGCATTTCCCAGGAATGCATGGATGCTGATTCTGAAACTGGCAAACAGCCACACACTTCTTAGTTCGGGTATCTCACCGATTTGTTTCAGACGTGAAGTGTGAGCAGTCAAGTCGCAGCTCTGCGATCTGACCGAATTGTGCAGGTATCTCCAAACCTGCTTCTGGTCGGCTACCTTCCTGCAGACTTCAGTTTCAACACACCTCCAACACACCTCTCTGTAATTATCAAGCAATCCTGAAAACCTTGATAAGCTGCTTCAACTATGTTTCATTGGGGTTGGAGCTAAAATCTGCAGGGCGGAAGCTCACCAGGAGCAGGGTCGGAGACCCCTGGTAGAGTGTGAGGATGCAATTCGTGAGCTTTGGCTTGACGTCGCATGGGATTTACTCGTTAAGTGTAGGTTGGCATTTAGCCACGACTGTGCTGAAATGGCACAGTGTATGCTCGTCTTTAGCGTAGTACAGGGGTCGGCAACGCCGGTCCAGAAGTGCTGCAGTCCTGGAGATTTTACTTCCAACCCTGATTAAACCTCATCCACCTGTAGTTCTCAGGTGACCCTTTAGACCTTGGTTAGCCTGTTCATGTGTGCTTGAATTGAGCTGGAGCTAAACTCTGCAGGACTGCTGCACTCCAGGACCGACGTTTGCCTACCCCTATGTTAAAAGGATCCAGGATGAACTTTGAGTCAGAAATATTAGCATGCCAAACGACGGACATACAGGCATATAGCCAAGGGGGCACCCGGATTTGAACCGGGGACCTCTTGATCTGCAGTCAAATGCTCTACCACTGAGCTATACCCCCTCACAGAAGACACGTGGCTGAAGAATTGAAAAAGCATCATGTGTTATACTTCACCACAGTTAAAGCTGTCGTGATAATGTCCAAGTGAACCGTTAGACTGCCCTATTTGCGTTTAAACGCTTTAGCACTGACCTATAGAAATTGTGCTAGAGAAAACGTATGTTTTTAACCATTCCGCTAATGTTATTCAGTTGTTATGATTACTGTTTTGTTCCTCTTTCATCAAACATCAACAAAGGAACCACTCAACCCTGTCTTTACCACTTTCTAGACAGTTGGCACAAAGCATGGACTTTAGAGTCTGAAAACACTCAAGTGTCCGCACTTCAAAACTGGTGAAAAAAGAACACACTGATTTCTCTACTCCTAGAGGTGTGGGAAACAACGTAACCATCGGCAATGTGGCATGTTAAAGACAGTTCAGCTTCACAACGACAGACAGACGACGAGGATGGGATTCGAACCCACGCGTGCAGAGCACAATGGATTAGCAGTCCATCGCCTTAACCACTCGGCCACCTCGTCACGTGAAACTTTGTCGGAACCCCTGCGGTTGGGCATTGTGCGATTCCTAAATTACCAGCAAGTACGTAGTAGTGTGAATCAAATAGTTTCCGTTGTTGATTTAATTAAACGTTACCTTTTTGAAAGTGTTCATTTTGGCCTAACGGAAGGTAAACGCCTGAAGAGAACTTTGCATGAGCAATCCATCGCCTTAGACATGTTTAGAGATATTATCAAGGATTGACCTTTATTCTTTTTCAAAATTGTTTTCAACGGATTTCAACATGAAACAGACAAAAAACAAACGAGACATTCAAGACTTTATGTAAAGGGAACAAGAGGTTTTCATTGGCTTCTCTACACAGCCAACTGGCTGGGTAATGTTGACTAAACCTCAGTACACTTTCCTGTCTTACGTTCAACTAACACTAACAGACGATCAGGTTTAAAATAACGTGCATAAAACTGATGTAACTGTTGAGGTACTTAAATCAACATGACCAAAACCCTGTCATATCTCTAACAAAGTGTTTATTTCAGTCGAACCGAGGACTTTTTGTGATAACCACATCACCACAGAAACCTGTTCGTGTGGATTCTTTGGTTATTTTGATAGATTTAGCCACACATTTTCTCTCTGTGCAACACTCCCCAAAGGGGCAATGCTTTTCGCCCACTTGCGAACTGTCCACCTTTCAAGCGTGAAGCGAATGTGACGGGCGGAACTGTGTGTAACCTTAAAAGTGCTTCATGACACAAGGAGTAACGTGTCTCAAGAGAGGCTTTTAACTCGCAGCGTATCAAAAGGAACGCGCTGTTTCTGCCCGGTTTCGAACCGAGGACCTTTCGCGTGTGAGGCGAACGTGATAACCACTACACTACAGAAACCTACACGCTGTGGTACTTGGTTGTATAAACGGATTTTGCCACATATTTTGCGATCGCTTGAAGGAACCGCACAAACTGTATGAGAAAGGCGGCGCATTTCCCAGGAATGCATGGATGCTGATTCTGAAACTGGCAAACAGCCACACACTTCTTAGTTCGGGTATCTCACCGATTTGTTTCAGACGTGAAGTGTGAGCAGTCAAGTCGCAGCTCTGCGATCTGACCGAATTGTGCAGGTATCTCCAAACCTGCTTCTGGTCGGCTACCTTCCTGCAGACTTCAGTTTCAACACACCTCCAACACACCTCTCTGTAATTATCAAGCAATCCTGAAAACCTTGATAAGCTGCTTCAACTATGTTTCATTGGGGTTGGAGCTAAAATCTGCAGGGCGGAAGCTCACCAGGAGCAGGGTCGGAGACCCCTGGTAGAGTGTGAGCATGCAATTCGTGAGCTTTGGCTTCACGTCGCATGGGATTTACTCGTTAAGTGTAGGTTGGCATTTAGCCACGACTGTGCTGAAATGGCACAGTGTATGCTCGTCTTTAGCGTAGTACAGGGGTCGGCAACGCCGTTCCAGAAGTGCTGCAGTCCTGGGGCCTCATTTATCAAACGTGCGTACGCACAGAAGTGTGCGTAAAGTGTGCGTAGGAACAGTTTTACGCAAAGTGTGGAATTTATCAAATTGCACTTATACGTAGAAATGTGTGTAAATATACGCACACCTCTGAGTATGCGTACGCAGAGCATCTAGTGGTAGAATAGCGATACTACATAGGACCCTGTTCCAGTGAGTAAAGAAGTGTCTATTTTTTATCCACAAGCAGGTGTTAAAAATTATCAATGTCAGTATGGTAACAGCAAATAAGTATAATGATTTATTTGTGATATGTATCTGTGAAAGCTCTACATGTGATTTGTATAAATTAAGTCTCCGACAAATGCTTGACACAGCGCAATGGATTAGCTTGCGTTATTGGAAGACTTGGCAAATAATCCATTCCGCCGGTAGCGCGTTTTCAAAGATCGCGGCAATGATGCTGGTTATATATGCTGCTGTCCAAGGTGGAAAGTTGTCTGTCCTCCTCCAGTTGCAATCGTTTCACGTCGGTGTGCTGTGACGCGTTTTTTTTTGCTGTTAATTCAATGTCAACCCACTTTTTTTATTTCTGGAAGTGTTTTCTGCTCATATTCAACGGAATTAAACTCACTGGTAACATGTTCACATGTAGATTTGTTTTCTTTTGTTAGTCATTCCTCCCGCACTAACTAAACCAAACAGGATGTGTTATTAGGATTTAACCTCATCCACCAGTAACTCAATTTCTGTGGGAAAAAGCACAACCACGTGACTTAAAACGGGAGGTGTTGTCACCATATATGGTTCATCGGAGGCGTTTCGGAATGCAAATGACCATGAACGTGCACGAGCATGGTGCTTAAGAACAAGTGGGATTTATCATCAAGGATTACTTACTGATGTGCGTACAACCCGGTGCGCACGTTTGATAAATCCCGATTTTTTTGTACTTAGACACATTCTAAATTTCATTCGTAGGTACAAATATAGAACATTTTCTACGCACTGTTGATAAATGAGGCCCCTGGAGATTTTACTTCCAACCCTGATTAAACCTCATCCACCTGTAGTTCTCAGGTGACCCTTTAGACCTTGGTTAGCCTGTTCATGTGTGCTTGAATTGAGCTGGAGCTAAACTCTGCAGGACTGCTGCACTCCAGGACCGACGTTTGCCTACCCCTATGTTAAAAGGATCCAGGATGAACTTTGAGTCAGAAATATTAGCGCGCCAAACGACGGACATACAGGCGTATAGCCAAGGGGGCACCCGGATTTGAACCGGGGACCTCTTGATCTGCAGTCAAATGCTCTACCACTGAGCTATACCCCCTCACAGAAGACACGTGGCTGAAGAATTGAAAAAGCATCATGTGTTATACTTCACCACAGTTAAAGCTGTCGTGATAATGTCCAAGTGAACCGTTAGACTGCCCTATTTGCGTTTAAACGCTTTAGCACTGACCTATAGAAATTTTGCTAGAGAAAACGTATGTTTTTAACCATTCCGCTAATGTTATTCAGTTGTTATGATTACTGTTTTGTTCCTCTTTCATCAAACATCAACAAAGGAACCACTCAACCCTGTCTTTACCACTTTCTAGACAGTTGGCACAAAGCATGGACTTTAGAGTCTGAAAACACTCAAGTGTCCACCAGAGACTCTGGCGAGTAAGCACTTCAAAACTGGTGAAAAGAAAACACACTGATTTCTCTACTCCTAGAGGTGTGGGAAACAACGTAACCATCGGCAATGTGGCATGTTAAAGACAGTTCAGCTTCACAACGACAGACGGACGACGAGGATGGGATTCGAACCGACGCGTGCAGAGCACAATGGATTAGCAGTCCATCGCCTTAAACACTCGGCCACCTCGTCACGTGAAACTTTGTCGGAACCCCTGCGGTTGGGCATTGTGCGATTCCTAAATTACCAGCAAGTACGTAGTAGTGTGAATCAAATAGTTTCCGTTGTTGATTTAATTAAACGTTACCTTTTTGAAAGTGTTCATTTTGGCCTAACGGAAGGTAAACGCCTGAAAAGAGCTGTGCATGAGCAATCCATCGCCTTAGACATGTTTAGAGATATTATCAAGGATTGACCTTTATTCTTTTTCAAAATTGTTTTCAACGGATTTCAACATGAAACAGACAAAAAACAAACGAGACATTCAAGACTTTATGTAAAGGGAACAAGAGGTTTTCATTGGCTTCTCTACACAGCCAACTGGCTGGGTAATGTTGACTAAACCTCAGTACACTTTCCTGTCTTACGTTCAACTAACACTAACAGACGATCAGGTTTAAAATAACGTGCATAAAACTGATGTAACTGTTGAGGTACTTAAATCAACATGACCAAAACCCTGTCATATCTCTAACAAAGTGTTTATTTCAGTCGAACCGAGGACTTTTTGTGATAACCACATCACCACAGAAACCTGTTCGTGTGGATTCTTTGGTTATTTTGATAGATTTAGCCACACATTTTCTCTCTGTGCAACACTCCCCAAAGGGGCAATGCTTTTCGCCCACTTGCGAACTGGCCACCTTTCAAGCGTGAAGCGAATGTGACGGGCGGAACTGTGTGTAACCTTAAAAGTGCTTCATGACACAAGGAGTAACGTGTCTCAAGAGAGGCTTTTAACTCGCAGCGTATCAAAAGGAACGCGCTGTTTCTGCCCGGTTTCGAACCGAGGACCTTTCGCGTGTAAGGCGAACGTGATAACCACTACACTACAGAAACCTACACGCTGTGGTACTTGGTTGTATAAACGGATTTTGCCACATATTTTGCGATCGCTTGAAGGAACCGCACAAACTGTATGAGAAAGGCGGCGCATTTCCCAGGAATGCATGGATGCTGATTCTGAAACTGGCAAACAGCCACACACTTCTTAGTTCGGGTATCTCACCGATTTGTTTCAGACGTGAAGTGTGAGCAGTCAAGTCGCAGCTCTGCGATCTGACCGAATTGTGCAGGTATCTCCAAACCTGCTTCTGGTCGGCTACCTTCCTGCAGACTTCAGTTTCAACACACCTCCAACACACCTCTCTGTAATTATCAAGCAATCCTGAAAACCTTGATAAGCTGCTTCAACTATGTTTCATTGGGGTTGGAGCTAAAATCTGCAGGGCGGAAGCTCACCAGGAGCAGGGTCGGAGACCCCTGGTAGAGTGTGAGCATGCAATTCGTGAGCTTTGGCTTCACGTCGCATGGGATTTACTCGTTAAGTGTAGGTTGGCATTTAGCCACGACTGTGCTGAAATGGCACAGTGTATGCTCGTCTTTAGCGTAGTACAGGGGTCGGCAACGCCGGTCCAGAAGTGCTGCAGTCCTGGAGATTTTACTTCCAACCCTGATTAAACCTCATCCACCTGTAGTTCTCAGGTGACCCTTTAGACCTTGGTTAGCCTGTTCATGTGTGCTTGATTTGAGCTGGAGCTAAACTCTGCAAGACTGCTGCACTCCAGGACCGACGTTTGCCTACCCCTATGTTAAAAGGATCCAGGATGAACTTTGAGTCAGAAATATTAGCGCGCCAAAAGACGGACATACAGGCGTATAGCCAAGGGGGCACCCGGATTTGAACCGGGGACCTCTTGATCTGCAGTCAAATGCTCTACCACTGAGCTATACCCCCTCACAGAAGAAAAGTGGCTGAAGAATTTATAAAGCATCATGTGTTATACTTCACCACAGTTAAAGCTGTCGTGATAATGTCCAAGTGAACCGTTAGACTGCCCTATTTGCGTTTAAACGCTTTAGCAGTGACCTATAGAAATTGTGCTAGAGAAAACGCATGTTTTTAACCATTCCGCTAATGTTATTCAGTTGTTATGATTACTGTTTTGTTCCTCTTTCATCAAACATCAACAAAGGAACCACTCAACCCTGTCTTTACCACTTTCTAGACAGTTGGCACAAAGCATGGACTTTAGAGTCTGAAAACACTCAAGTGTCCGCCAGAGACTCTGGCGAGTAAGCACTTCAAAACTGGTGAAAAGAAAACACACTGATTTCTCTACTCCTAGAGGTGTGGGAAACAACGTAACCATCGGCAATGTGGCATGTTAAAGACAGTTCAGCTTCACAACGACAGACAGACGACGAGGATGGGATTCGAACCCACGCGTGCAGAGCACAATGGATTAGCAGTCCATCGCCTTAACCACTCGGCCACCTCGTCACGTGAAACTTTGTCGGAACCCCTGCGCTTGGGCATTGTGCGATTCCTAAATTACCAGCAAGTACGTAGTAGTGTGAATCAAATAGTTTCCGTTGTTGATTTAATTAAACGTTACCTTTTTGAAAGTGTTCATTTTGGCCTAACGGAAGGTAAACGCCTGAAGAGAACTGTGCATGAGCAATCCATCGCCTTAGACATGTTTAGAGATATTATCAAGGATTGACCTTTATTCTTTTTCAAAATTGTTTTCAACGGATTTCAACATGAAACAGACAAAAAACAAACGAGACATTCAAGACTTTATGTAAAGGGAACAAGAGGTTTTCATTGGCTTCTCTACACAGCCAACTAGCTGGGTAATGTTGACTAAACCTCAGTACACTTTCCTGTCTTACGTTCAACTAACACTAACAGACGATCAGGTTTAAAATAACGTGCATAAAACTGATGTAACTGTTGAGGTACTTAAATCAACATGACCAAAACCCTGTCATATCTCTAACAAAGTGTTTATTTCAGTCGAACCGAGGAATTTTGTGATAACCACATCACCACAGAAACCTGTTCGTGTGGATTCTTTGGTTATTTTGATAGATTTAGCCACACATTTTCTCTCTGTGCAACACTCCCCAAAGGGGCAATGCTTTTCGCCCACTTGCGAACTGGCCACCTTTCAAGCGTGAAGCGAATGTGACGGGCGGAACTGTGTGTAACCTTAAAAGTGCTTCATGACACAAGGAGTAACGTGTCTCAAGAGAGGCTTTTAACTCGCAGCGTATCGAAAGGAACGCGCTGTTTCTGCCCGGTTTCGAACCGAGGACCTTTCGCGTGTGAGGCGAACGTGATAACCACTACACTATAGAAACCTACACGCTGTGGTACTTGGTTGTATAAATGGATTTTCCCACATATTTTGCGATCGCTTGAAGGAACCGCACAAACTGTATGAGAAAGGCGGCGCATTTCCCAGGAATGCATGGATGCTGATTCTGAAACTGGCAAACAGCCACACACTTCTTAGTTCGGGTATCTCACCGATTTGTTTCAGACGTGAAGTGTGAGCAGTCAAGTCGCAGCTCTGCGATCTGACCGAATTGTGCAGGTATCTCCAAACCTGCTTCTGGTCGGCTACCTTCCTGCAGACTTCAGTTTCAACACACCTCCAACACACCTCTCTGTAATTATCAAGCAATCCTGAAAACCTTGATAAGCTGCTTCAACTATGTTTCATTGGGGTTGGAGCTAAAATCTGCAGGGCGGAAGCTCACCAGGAGCAGGGTCGGAGACCCCTGGTAGAGTGTGAGCATGCAATTCGTGAGCTTTGGCTTCACGTCGCATGGGATTTACTCGTTAAGTGTAGGTTGGCATTTAGCCACGACTGTGCTGAAATGGCACAGTGTATGCTCGTCTTTAGCGTAGTACAGGGGTCGGCAACGCCGGTCCAGAAGTGCTGCAGTCCTGGAGATTTTACTTCCAACCCTGATTAAACCTCATCCACCTGTAGTTCTCAGGTGACCCTTTAGACCTTGGTTAGCCTGTTCATGTGTGCTTGATTTGAGCTGGAGCTAAACTCTGCAGGACTGCTGCACTCCAGGACCGACGTTTGCCTACCCCTATGTTAAAAGGATCCAGGATGAACTTTGAGTCAGAAATATTAGCGCGCCAAAAGACGGACATACAGGCGTATAGCCAAGGGGGCACCCGGATTTGAACCGGGGACCTCTTGATCTGCAGTCAAATGCTCTACCACTGAGCTATACCCCCTCACAGAAGAAAAGTGGCTGAAGAATTGAAAAAGCATCATGTGTTATACTTCACCACAGTTAAAGCTGTCGTGATAATGTCCAAGTGAACCGTTAGACTGCCCTATTTGCGTTTAAACGCTTTAGCAGTGACCTATAGAAATTGTGCTAGAGAAAACGCATGTTTTTAACCATTCCGCTAATGTTATTCAGTTGTTATGATTACTGTTTTGTTCCTCTTTCATCAAACATCAACAAAGGAACCACTCAACCCTGTCTTTACCACTTTCTAGACAGTTGGCACAAAGCATGGACTTTAGAGTCTGAAAACACTCAAGTGTCCGCCAGAGACTCTGGCGAGTAAGCACTTCAAAACTGGTGAAAAGAAAACACACTGATTTCTCTACTCCTAGAGGTGTGGGAAACAACGTAACCATCGGCAATGTGGCATGTTAAAGACAGTTCAGCTTCACAACGACAGACGGACGACGAGGATGGGATTCGAACCGACGCGTGCAGAGCACAATGGATTAGCAGTCCATTGCCTTAACCACTCGGCCACCTCGTCACGTGAAACTTTGTCGGAACCCCTGCGGTTCGGCATTGTGCGATTCCTAAATTACCAGCAAGTACGTAGTAGTGTGAATCAAATAGTTTCCGTTGTTGATTTAATTAAACGTTACCTTTTTGAAAGTGTTCATTTTGGCCTAACGGAAGGTAAACGCCTGAAGAGAACTGTGCATGAGCAATCCATCGCCTTAGACATGTTTAGAGATATTATCAAGGATTGACCTTTATTCTTTTTCAAAATTGTTTTCAACGGATTTCAACATGAAACAGACAAAAAACAAACGAGACATTCAAGACTTTATGTAAAGGGAACAAGAGGTTTTCATTGGCTTCTCTACACAGCCAACTGGCTGGGTAATGTTGACTAAACCTCAGTACACTTTCCTGTCTTACGTTCAACTAACACTAACAGACGATCAGGTTTAAAATAACGTGCATAAAACTGATGTAACTGTTGAGGTACTTAAATCAACATGACCAAAACCCTGTCATATCTCTAACAAAGTGTTTATTTCAGTCGAACCGAGGACTTTTTGTGATAACCACATCACCACAGAAACCTGTTCGTGTGGATTCTTTGGTTATTTTGATAGATTTAGCCACACATTTTCTCTCTGTGCAACACTCCCCAAAGGGGCAATGCTTTTCGCCCACTTGCGAACTGGCCACCTTTCAAGCGTGAAGCGAATGTGACGGGCGGAACTGTGTGTAACCTTAAAAGTGCTTCATGACACAAGGAGTAACGTGTCTCAAGAGAGGCTTTTAACTCGCAGCGTATCAAAAGGAACGCGCTGTTTCTGCCCGGTTTCGAACCGAGGACCTTTCGCGTGTGAACGCGTGATAACCACTACACTACAGAAACCTACACGCTGTGGTACTTGGTTGTATAAACGGATTTTGCCACATATTTTGCGATCGCTTGAAGGAACCGCACAAACTGTATGAGAAAGGCGGCGCATTTCCCAGGAATGCATGGATGCTGATTCTGAAACTGGCAAACAGCCACACACTTCTTAGTTCGGGTATCTCACCGATTTGTTTCAGACGTGAAGTGTGAGCAGTCAAGTCGCAGCTCTGCGATCTGACCGAATTGTGCAGGTATCTCCAAACCTGCTTCTGGTCGGCTACCTTCCTGCAGACTTCAGTTTCAACACACCTCCAACACACCTCTCTGTAATTATCAAGCAATCCTGAAAACCTTGATAAGCTGCTTCAACTATGTTTCATTGGGGTTGGAGCTAAAATCTGCAGGGCGGAAGCTCACCAGGAGCAGGGTCGGAGACCCCTGGTAGAGTGTGAGCATGCAATTCGTGAGCTTTGGCTTCACGTCGCATGGGATTTACTCGTTAAGTGTAGGTTGGCATTTAGCCACGACTGTGCTGAAATGGCACAGTGTATGCTCGTCTTTAGCGTAGTACAGGGGTCGGCAACGCCGGTCCAGAAGTGCTGCAGTCCTGGAGATTTTACTTCCAACCCTGATTAAACCTCATCCACCTGTAGTTCTCAGGTGACCCTTTAGACCTTGGTTAGCCTGTTCATGTGTGCTTGATTTGAGCTGGAGCTAAACTCTGCAAGACTGCTGCACTCCAGGACCGACGTTTGCCTACCCCTATGTTAAAAGGATCCAGGATGAACTTTGAGTCAGAAATATTAGCGCGCCAAAAGACGGACATACAGGCGTATAGCCAAGGGGGCACCCGGATTTGAACCGGGGACCTCTTGATCTGCAGTCAAATGCTCTACCACTGAGCTATACCCCCTCACAGAAGAAAAGTGGCTGAAGAATTGAAAAAGCATCATGTGTTATACTTCACCACAGTTAAAGCTGTCGTGATAATGTCCAAGTGAACCGTTAGACTGCCCTATTTGCGTTTAAACGCTTTAGCACTGACCTATAGAAATTGTGCTAGAGAAAACGCATGTTTTTAACCATTCCGCTAATGTTATTCAGTTGTTATGATTACTGTTTTGTTCCTCTTTCATCAAACATCAACAAAGGAACCACTCAACCCTGTCTTTACCACTTTCTAGACAGTTGGCACAAAGCATGGACTTTAGAGTCTGAAAACACTCAAGTGTCCGCCAGAGACTCTGGCGAGTAAGCACTTCAAAACTGGTGAAAAGAAAACACACTGATTTCTCTACTCCTAGAGGTGTGGGAAACAACGTAACCATCGGCAATGTGGCATGTTAAAGACAGTTCAGCTTCACAACGACAGACAGACGACGAGGATGGGATTCGAACCCACGCGTGCAGAGCACAATGGATTAGCAGTCCATCGCCTTAACCACTCGGCCACCTCGTCACGTGAAACTTTGTCGGAACCCCTGCGGTTGGGCATTGTGCGATTCCTAAATTACCAGCAAGTACGTAGTAGTGTGAATCAAATAGTTTCCGTTGTTGATTTAATTAAACGTTACCTTTTTGAAAGTGTTCATTTTGGCCTAACGGAAGGTAAACGCCTGAAGAGAACTGTGCATGAGCAATCCATCGCCTTAGACATGTTTAGAGATATTATCAAGGATTGACCTTTATTCTTTTTCAAAATTGTTTTCAACGGATTTCAACATGAAACAGACAAAAAACAAACGAGACATTCAAGACTTTATGTAAAGGGAACAAGAGGTTTTCATTGGCTTCTCTACACAGCCAACTGGCTGGGTAATGTTGACTAAACCTCAGTACACTTTCCTGTCTTACGTTCAACTAACACTAACAGACGATCAGGTTTAAAATAACGTGCATAAAACTGATGTAACTGTTGAGGTACTTAAATCAACATGACCAAAACCCTGTCATATCTCTAACAAAGTGTTTATTTCAGTCGAACCGAGGAATTTTGTGAAAACCACATCACCACAGAAACCTGTTCGTGTGGATTCTTTGGTTATTTTGATAGATTTAGCCACACATTTTCTCTCTGTGCAACACTCCCCAAAGGGGCAATGCTTTTCGCCCACTTGCGAACTGGCCACCTTTCAAGCGTGAAGCGAATGTGACGGGCGGAACTGTGTGTAACCTTAAAAGTGCTTCATGACACAAGGAGTAACGTGTCTCAAGAGAGGCTTTTAACTCGCAGCGTATCAAAAGGAACGCGCTGTTTCTGCCCGGTTTCGAACCGAGGACCTTTCGCGTGTGAGGCGAACGTGATAACCACTACACTACAGAAACCTACACGCTGTGGTACTTGGTTGTATAAATGGATTTTGCCACATATTTTGCGATCGCTTGAAGGAACCGCACAAACTGTATGAGAAAGGCGGCGCATTTCCCAGGAATGCATGGATGCTGATTCTGAAACTGGCAAACAGCCACACACTTCTTAGTTCGGGTATCTCACCGATTTGTTTCAGACGTGAAGTGTGAGCAGTCAAGTCGCAGCTCTGCGATCTGACCGAATTGTGCAGGTATCTCCAAACCTGCTTCTGGTCGGCTACCTTCCTGCAGACTTCAGTTTCAACACACCTCCAACACACCTCTCTGTAATTATCAAGCAATCCTGAAAACCTTGATAAGCTGCTTCAACTATGTTTCATTGGGGTTGGAGCTAAAATCTGCAGGGCGGAAGCTCACCAGGAGCAGGGTCGGAGACCCCTGGTAGAGTGTGAGCATGCAATTCGTGAGCTTTGGCTTCACGTCGCATGGGATTTACTCGTTAAGTGTAGGTTGGCATTTAGCCACGACTGTGCTGAAATGGCACAGTGTATGCTCGTCTTTAGCGTAGTACAGGGGTCGGCAACGCCGGTCCAGAAGTGCTGCAGTCCTGGAGATTTTACTTCCAACCCTGATTAAACCTCATCCACCTGTAGTTCTCAGGTGACCCTTTAGACCTTGGTTAGCCTGTTCATGTGTGCTTGATTTGAGCTGGAGCTAAACTCTGCAGGACTGCTGCACTCCAGGACCGACGTTTGCCTACCCCTATGTTAAAAGGATCCAGGATGAACTTTGAGTCAGAAATATTAGCGCGCCAAAAGACGGACATACAGGCGTATAGCCAAGGGGGCACCCGGATTTGAACCGGGGACCTCTTGATCTGCAGTCAAATGCTCTACCACTGAGCTATACCCCCTCACAGAAGAAAAGTGGCTGAAGAATTGAAAAAGCAGTTCAGCTTCACAACGACAGACGGACGACGAGGATGGGATTCGAACCGACGCGTGCAGAGCACAATGGATTAGCAGTCCATCGCCTTAACCACTCGGCCACCTCGTCACGTGAAACTTTGTCGGAACCCCTGCGGTTCGGCATTGTGCGATTCCTAAATTACCAGCAAGTACGTAGTAGTGTGAATCAAATAGTTTCCGTTGTTGATTTAATTAAACGTTATCTTTTTGAAAGTGTTCATTTTGGCCTAACGGAAGGTAAACGCCTGAAGAGAACTGTGCATGAGCAATCCATCGCCTTAGACATGTTTAGAGATATTATCAAGGATTGACCTTTATTCTTTTTCAAAATTGTTTTCAACGGATTTCAACATGAAACAGACAAAAAACAAACGAGACATTCAAGACTTTATGTAAAGGGAACAAGAGGTTTTCATTGGCTTCTCTACACAGCCAACTGGCTGGGTAATGTTGACTAAACCTCAGTACACTTTCCTGTCTTACGTTCAACTAACACTAACAGACGATCAGGTTTAAAATAACGTGCATAAAACTGATGTAACTGTTGAGGTACTTAAATCAACATGACCAAAACCCTGTCATATCTCTAACAAAGTGTTTATTTCAGTCGAACCGAGGACTTTTTGTGATAACCACATCACCACAGAAACCTGTTCGTGTGGATTCTTTGGTTATTTTGATAGATTTAGCCACACATTTTCTCTCTGTGCAACACTCCCCAAAGGGGCAATGCTTTTCGCCCACTTGCGAACTGGCCACCTTTCAAGCGTGAAGCGAATGTGACGGGCGGAACTGTGTGTAACCTTAAAAGTGCTTCATGACACAAGGAGTAACGTGTCTCAAGAGAGGCTTTTAACTCGCAGCGTATCAAAAGGAACGCGCTGTTTCTGCCCGGTTTCGAACCGAGGACCTTTCGCGTGTGAACGCGTGATAACCACTACACTACAGAAACCTACACGCTGTGGTACTTGGTTGTATAAACGGATTTTGCCACATATTTTGCGATCGCTTGAAGGAACCGCACAAACTGTATGAGAAAGGCGGCGCATTTCCCAGGAATGCATGGATGCTGAATCTGAAACTGGCAAACAGCCACACACTTCTTAGTTCGGGTATCTCACCGATTTTTTTCAGACGTGAAGTGTGAGCAGTCAAGTCGCAGCTCTGCGATCTGACCGAATTGTGCAGGTATCTCCAAACCTGCTTCTGGTCGGCTACCTTCCTGCAGACTTCAGTTTCAACACACCTCCAACACACCTCTCTGTAATTATCAAGCAATCCTGAAAACCTTGATAAGCTGCTTCAACTATGTTTCATTGGGGTTGGAGCTAAAATCTGCAGGGCGGAAGCTCACCAGGAGCAGGGTCGGAGACCCCTGGTAGAGTGTGAGCATGCAATTCGTGAGCTTTGGCTTCACGTCGCATGGGATTTACTCGTTAAGTGTAGGTTGGCATTTAGCCACGACTGTGCTGAAATGGCACAGTGTATGCTCGTCTTTAGCGTAGTACAGGGGTCGGCAACGCCGGTCCAGAAGTGCTGCAGTCCTGGAGATTTTACTTCCAACCCTGATTAAACCTCATCCACCTGTAGTTCTCAGGTGACCCTTTAGACCTTGGTTAGCCTGTTCATGTGTGCTTGATTTGAGCTGGAGCTAAACTCTGCAGGACTGCTGCACTCCAGGACCGACGTTTGCCTACCCCTATGTTAAAAGGATCCAGGATGAACTTTGAGTCAGAAATATTAGCGCGCCAAAAGACGGACATACAGGCGTATAGCCAAGGGGGCACCCGGATTTGAACCGGGGACCTCTTGATCTGCAGTCAAATGCTCTACCACCGAGCTATACCCCCTCACAGAAGAAAAGTGGCTGAAGAATTGAAAAAGCATCATGTGTTATACTTCACCACAGTTAAAGCTGTCGTGATAATGTCCAAGTGAACCGTTAGACTGCCCTATTTGCGTTTAAACGCTTTAGCACTGACCTATAGAAATTGTGCTAGAGAAAACGCATGTTTTTAACCATTCCGCTAATGTTATTCAGTTGTTATGATTACTGTTTTGTTCCTCTTTCATCAAACATCAACAAAGGAACCACTCAACCCTGTCTTTACCACTTTCTAGACAGTTGGCACAAAGCATGGACTTTAGAGTCTGAAAACACTCAAGTGTCCGCCAGAGACTCTGGCGAGTAAGCACTTCAAAACTGGTGAAAAGAAAACACACTGATTTCTCTACTCCTAGAGGTGTGGGAAACAACGTAACCATCGGCAATGTGGCATGTTAAAGACAGTTCAGCTTCACAACGACAGACGGACGACGAGGATGGGATTCGAACCGACGCGTGCAGAGCACAATGGATTAGCAGTCCATCGCCTTAACCACTCGGCCACCTCGTCACGTGAAACTTTGTCGGAACCCCTGCGGTTGGGCATTGTGCGATTCCTAAATTACCAGCAAGTACGTAGTAGTGTGAATCAAATAGTTTCCGTTGTTGATTTAATTAAACGTTACCTTTTTGAAAGTGTTCATTTTGGCCTAACGGAAGGTAAACGCCTGAAGAGAACTGTGCATGAGCAATCCATCGCCTTAGACATGTTTAGAGATATTATCAAGGATTGACCTTTATTCTTTTTCAAAATAGTTTTCAACGGATTTCAACATGAAACAGACAAAAAACAAACGAGACATTCAAGACTTTATGTAAAGGGAACAAGAGGTTTTCATTGGCTTCTCTACACAGCCAACTGGCTGGGTAATGTTGACTAAACCTCAGTACACTTTCCTGTCTTACGTTCAACTAACACTAACAGACGATCAGGTTTAAAATAACGTGCATAAAACTGATGTAACTGTTGAGGTACTTAAATCAACATGACCAAAACCCTGTCATATCTCTAACAAAGTGTTTATTTCAGTCGAACCGAGGACTTTTTGTGATAACCACATCACCACAGAAACCTGTTCGTGTGGATTCTTTGGTTATTTTGATAGATTTAGCCACACATTTTCTCTCTGTGCAACACTCCCCAAAGGGGCAATGCTTTTCGCCCACTTGCGAACTGGCCACCTTTCAAGCGTGAAGCGAATGTGACGGGCGGAACTGTGTGTAACCTTAAAAGTGCTTCATGACACAAGGAGTAACGTGTCTCAAGAGAGGCTTTTAACTCGCAGCGTATCAAAAGGAACGCGCTGTTTCTGCCCGGTTTCGAACCGAGGACCTTTCGCGTGTGAACGCGTGATAACCACTACACTACAGAAACCTACACGCTGTGGTACTTGGTTGTATAAACGGATTTTGCCACATATTTTGCGATCGCTTGAAGGAACCGCACAAACTGTATGAGAAAGGCGGCGCATTTCCCAGGAATGCATGGATGCTGATTCTGAAACTGGCAAACAGCCACACACTTCTTAGTTCGGGTATCTCACCGATTTGTTTCAGACGTGAAGTGTGAGCAGTCAAGTCGCAGCTCTGCGATCTGACCGAATTGTGCAGGTATCTCCAAACCTGCTTCTGGTCGGCTACCTTCCTGCAGACTTCAGTTTCAACACACCTCCAACACACCTCTCTGTAATTATCAAGCAATCCTGAAAACCTTGATAAGCTGCTTCAACTATGTTTCATTGGGGTTGGAGCTAAAATCTGCAGGGCGGAAGCTCACCAGGAGCAGGGTCGGAGACCCCTGGTAGAGTGTGAGCATGCAATTCGTGAGCTTTGGCTTCACGTCGCATGGGATTTACTCGTTAAGTGTAGGTTGGCATTTAGCCACGACTGTGCTGAAATGGCACAGTGTATGCTCGTCTTTAGCGTAGTACAGGGGTCGGCAACGCCGGTCCAGAAGTGCTGCAGTCCTGGAGATTTTACTTCCAACCCTGATTAAACCTCATCCACCTGTAGTTCTCAGGTGACCCTTTAGACCTTGGTTAGCCTGTTCATGTGTGCTTGATTTGAGCTGGAGCTAAACTCTGCAGGACTGCTGCACTCCAGGACCGACGTTTGCCTACCCCTATGTTAAAAGGATCCAGGATGAACTTTGAGTCAGAAATATTAGCGCGCCAAAAGACGGACATACAGGCGTATAGCCAAGGGGGCACCCGGATTTGAACCGGGGACCTCTTGATCTGCAGTCAAATGCTCTACCACCGAGCTATACCCCCTCACAGAAGAAAAGTGGCTGAAGAATTGAAAAAGCATCATGTGTTATACTTCACCACAGTTAAAGCTGTCGTGATAATGTCCAAGTGAACCGTTAGACTGCCCTATTTGCGTTTAAACGCTTTAGCAGTGACCTATAGAAATTGTGCTAGAGAAAACGCATGTTTTTAACCATTCCGCTAATGTTATTCAGTTGTTATGATTACTGTTTTGTTCCTCTTTCATCAAACATCAACAAAGGAACCACTCAACCCTGTCTTTACCACTTTCTAGACAGTTGGCACAAAGCATGGACTTTAGAGTCTGAAAACACTCAAGTGTCCGCCAGAGACTCTGGCGAGTAAGCACTTCAAAACTGGTGAAAAGAAAACACACTGATTTCTCTACTCCTAGAGGTGTGGGAAACAACGTAACCATCGGCAATGTGGCATGTTAAAGACAGTTCAGCTTCACAACGACAGACGGACGACGAGTATGGGATTCGAACCGACGCGTGCAGAGCACAATGGATTAGCAGTCCATCGCCTTAACCACTCGGCCACCTCGTCACGTGAAACTTTGTCGGAACCCCTGCGGTTGGGCATTGTGCGATTCCTAAATTACCAGCAAGTACGTACTAGTGTGAATCAAATAGTTTCCGTTGTTGATTTAATTAAACGTTACCTTTTTGAAAGTGTTCATTTTGGCCTAACGGAAGGTAAACGCCTGAAGAGAACTGTGCATGAGCAATCCATCGCCTTAGACATGTTTAGAGATATTATCAAGGATTGACCTTTATTCTTTTTCAAAATTGTTTTCAACGGATTTCAACATGAAACAGACAAAAAACAAACGAGACATTCAAGACTTTATGTAAAGGGAACAAGAGGTTTTCATTGGCTTCTCTACACAGCCAACTGGCTGGGTAATGTTGACTAAACCTCAGTACACTTTCCTGTCTTACGTTCAACTAACACTAACAGACGATCAGGTTTAAAATAACGTGCATAAAACTGATGTAACTGTTGAGGTACTTAAATCAACATGACCAAAACCCTGTCATATCTCTAACAAAGTGTTTATTTCAGTCGAACCGAGGACTTTTTGTGATAACCACATCACCACAGAAACCTGTTCGTGTGGATTCTTTGGTTATTTTGATAGATTTAGCCACACATTTTCTCTCTGTGCAACACTCCCCAAAGGGGCAATGCTTTTCGCCCACTTGCGAACTGGCCACCTTTCAAGCGTGAAGCGAATGTGACGGGCGGAACTGTGTGTAACCTTAAAAGTGCTTCATGACACAAGGAGTAACGTGTCTCAAGAGAGGCTTTTAACTCGCAGCGTATCAAAAGGAACGCGCTGTTTCTGCCCGGTTTCGAACCGAGGACCTTTCGCGTGTGAACGCGTGATAACCACTACACTACAGAAACCTACACGCTGTGGTACTTGGTTGTATAAACGGATTTTGCCACATATTTTGCGATCGCTTGAAGGAACCGCACAAACTGTATGAGAAAGGCGGCGCATTTCCCAGGAATGCATGGATGCTGATTCTGAAACTGGCAAACAGCCACACACTTCTTAGTTCGGGTATCTCACCGATTTGTTTCAGACGTGAAGTGTGAGCAGTCAAGTCGCAGCTCTGCGATCTGACCGAATTGTGCAGGTATCTCCAAACCTGCTTCTGGTCGGCTACCTTCCTGCAGACTTCAGTTTCAACACACCTCCAACACACCTCTCTGTAATTATCAAGCAATCCTGAAAACCTTGATAAGCTGCTTCAACTATGTTTCATTGGGGTTGGAGCTAAAATCTGCAGGGCGGAAGCTCACCAGGAGCAGGGTCGGAGACCCCTGGTAGAGTGTGAGCATGCAATTCGTGAGCTTTGGCTTCACGTCGCATGGGATTTACTCGTTAAGTGTAGGTTGGCATTTAGCCACGACTGTGCTGAAATGGCACAGTGTATGCTCGTCTTTAGCGTAGTACAGGGGTCGGCAACGCCGGTCCAGAAGTGCTGCAGTCCTGGAGATTTTACTTCCAACCCTGATTAAACCTCATCCACCTGTAGTTCTCAGGTGACCCTTTAGACCTTGGTTAGCCTGTTCATGTGTGCTTGATTTGAGCTGGAGCTAAACTCTGCAGGACTGCTGCACTCCAGGACCGACGTTTGCCTACCCCTATGTTAAAAGGATCCAGGATGAACTTTGAGTCAGAAATATTAGCGCGCCAAAAGACGGACATACAGGCGTATAGCCAAGGGGGCACCCGGATTTGAACCGGGGACCTCTTGATCTGCAGTCAAATGCTCTACCACTGAGCTATACCCCCTCACAGAAGAAAAGTGGCTGAAGAATTGAAAAAGCATCATGTGTTATACTTCACCACAGTTAAAGCTGTCGTGATAATGTCCAAGTGAACCGTTAGACTGCCCTATTTGCGTTTAAACGCTTTAGCAGTGACCTATAGAAATTGTGCTAGAGAAAACGCATGTTTTTAACCATTCCGCTAATGTTATTCAGTTGTTATGATTACTGTTTTGTTCCTCTTTCATCAAACATCAACAAAGGAACCACTCAACCCTGTCTTTACCACTTTCTAGACAGTTGGCACAAAGCATGGACTTTAGAGTCTGAAAACACTCAAGTGTCCGCCAGAGACTCTGGCGAGTAAGCACTTCAAAACTGGTGAAAAGAAAACACACTGATTTCTCTACTCCTAGAGGTGTGGGAAACAACGTAACCATCGGCAATGTGGCATGTTAAAGACAGTTCAGCTTCACAACGACAGACGGACGACGAGGATGGGATTCGAACCGACGCGTGCAGAGCACAATGGATTAGCAGTCCATCGCCTTAACCACTCGGCCACCTCGTCACGTGAAACTTTGTCGGAACCCCTGCGGTTGGGCATTGTGCGATTCCTAAATTACCAGCAAGTACGTAGTAGTGTGAATCAAATAGTTTCCGTTGTTGATTTAATTAAACGTTACCTTTTTGAAAGTGTTCATTTTGGCCTAACGGAAGGTAAACGCCTGAAGAGAACTGTGCATGAGCAATCCATCGCCTTAGACATGTTTAGAGATATTATCAAGGATTGACCTTTATTCTTTTTCAAAATTGTTTTCAACGGATTTCAACATGAAACAGACAAAAAACAAACGAGACATTCAAGACTTTATGTAAAGGGAACAAGAGGTTTTCATTGGCTTCTCTACACAGCCAACTGGCTGGGTAATGTTGACTAAACCTCAGTACACTTTCCTGTCTTACGTTCAACTAACACTAACAGACGATCAGGTTTAAAATAACGTGCATAAAACTGATGTAACTGTTGAGGTACTTAAATCAACATGACCAAAACCCTGTCATATCTCTAACAAAGTGTTTATTTCAGTCGAACCGAGGACTTTTTGTGATAACCACATCACCACAGAAACCTGTTCGTGTGGATTCTTTGGTTATTTTGATAGATTTAGCCACACATTTTCTCTCTGTGCAACACTCCCCAAAGGGGCAATGCTTTTCGCCCACTTGCGAACTGTCCACCTTTCAAGCGTGAAGCGAATGTGACGGGCGGAACTGTGTGTAACCTTAAAAGTGCTTCATGACACAAGGAGTAACGTGTCTCAAGAGAGGCTTTTAACTCGCAGCGTATCAAAAGGAAAGCGCTGTTTCTGCCCGGTTTCGAACCGAGGACCTTTCGCGTGTGAGGCGAACGTGATAACCACTACACTACAGAAACCTACACGCTGTGGTACTTGGTTGTATAAACGGATTTTGCCACATATTTTGCGATCGCTTGAAGGAACCGCACAAACTGTATGAGAAAGGCGGCGCATTTCCCAGGAATGCATGGATGCTGATTCTGAAACTGGCAAACAGCCACACACTTCTTAGTTCGGGTATCTCACCGATTTGTTTCAGACGTGAAGTGTGAGCAGTCAAGTCGCAGCTCTGCGATCTGACCGAATTGTGCAGGTATCTCCAAACCTGCTTCTGGTCGGCTACCTTCCTGCAGACTTCAGTTTCAACACACCTCCAACACACCTCTCTGTAATTATCAAGCAATCCTGAAAACCTTGATAAGCTGCTTCAACTATGTTTCATTGGGGTTGGAGCTAAAATCTGCAGGGCGGAAGCTCACCAGGAGCAGGGTCGGAGACCCCTGGTAGAGTGTGAGCATGCAATTCGTGAGCTTTGGCTTCACGTCGCATGGGATTTACTCGTTAAGTGTAGGTTGGCATTTAGCCACGACTGTGCTGAAATGGCACAGTGTATGCTCGTCTTTAGCGTAGTACAGGGGTCGGCAACGCCGGTCCAGAAGTGCTGCAGTCCTGGAGATTTTACTTCCAACCCTGATTAAACCTCATCCACCTGTAGTTCTCAGGTGACCCTTTAGACCTTGGTTAGCCTGTTCATGTGTGCTTGAT
The DNA here is from genome assembly GCF_030506205.2 of Paramisgurnus dabryanus. Classification (NCBI taxonomy): domain Eukaryota; kingdom Metazoa; phylum Chordata; class Actinopteri; order Cypriniformes; family Cobitidae; genus Paramisgurnus; species Paramisgurnus dabryanus. The sequence goes on along the minus strand of NC_133350.1, from coordinate 30,464,896 downwards.
TTGAGCTGGAGCTAAACTCTGCAGGACTGCTGCACTCCAGGACCGACGTTTGCCTACCCCTATGTTAAAAGGATCCAGGATGAACTTTGAGTCAGAAATATTAGCACGCCAAAAGACGGACATACAGGCGTATAGCCAAGGGGGCACCCGGATTTGAACCGGGGACCTCTTGATCTGCAGTCAAATGCTCTACCACTGAGCTATACCCCCTCACAGAAGAAAAGTGGCTGAAGAATTGAAAAAGCATCATGTGTTATACTTCACCACAGTTAAAGCTGTCGTGATAATGTCCAAGTGAACCGTTAGACTGCCCTATTTGCGTTTAAACGCTTTAGCACTGACCTATAGAAATTGTGCTAGAGAAAACGCATGTTTTTAACCATTCCGCTAATGTTATTCAGTTGTTATGATTACTGTTTTGTTCCTCTTTCATCAAACATCAACAAAGGAACCACTCAACCCTGTCTTTACCACTTTCTAGACAGTTGGCACAAAGCATGGACTTTAGAGTCTGAAAACACTCAAGTGTCCGCCAGAGACTCTGGCGAGTAAGCACTTCAAAACTGGTGAAAAGAAAACACACTGATTTCTCTACTCCTAGAGGTGTGGGAAACAACGTAACCATCGGCAATGTGGCATGTTAAAGACAGTTCAGCTTCACAACGACAGACAGACGACGAGGATGGGATTCAAACCCACGCGTGCAGAGCACAATGGATTAGCAGTCCATCGCCTTAACCAATCGGCCACCTCGTCACGTGAAACTTTGTCGGAACCCCTGCGGTTGGGCATTGTGCGATTCCTAAATTACCAGCAAGTACGTAGTAGTGTGAATCAAATAGTTTCCGTTGTTGATTTAATTAAACGTTACCTTTTTGAAAGTGTTCATTTTGGCCTAACGGAAGGTAAACGCCTGAAGAGAACTGTGCATGAGCAATCCATCGCCTTAGACATGTTTAGAGATATTATCAAGGATTGACCTTTATTCTTTTTCAAAATTGTTTTCAACGGATTTCAACATGAAACAGACAAAAAACAAACGAGACATTCAAGACTTTATGTAAAGGGAACAAGAGGTTTTCATTGGCTTCTCTACACAGCCAACTGGCTGGGTAATGTTGACTAAACCTCAGTACACTTTCCTGTCTTACGTTCAACTAACACTAACAGACGATCAGGTTTAAAATAACGTGCATAAAACTGATGTAACTGTTGAGGTACTTAAATCAACATGACCAAAACCCTGTCATATCTCTAACAAAGTGTTTATTTCAGTCGAACCGAGGACTTTTTGTGATAACCACATCACCACAGAAACCTGTTCGTGTGGATTCTTTGGTTATTTTGATAGATTTAGCCACACATTTTCTCTCTGTGCAACACTCCCCAAAGGGGCAATGCTTTTCGCCCACTTGCGAACTGTCCACCTTTCAAGCGTGAAGCGAATGTGACGGGCGGAACTGTGTGTAACCTTAAAAGTGCTTCATGACACAAGGAGTAACGTGTCTCAAGAGAGGCTTTTAACTCGCAGCGTATCAAAAGGAACGCGCTGTTTCTGCCCGGTTTCGAACCGAGGACCTTTCGCGTGTGAGGCGAACGTGATAACCACTACACTACAGAAACCTACACGCTGTGGTACTTGGTTGTATAAACGGATTTTGCCACATATTTTGCGATCGCTTGAAGGAACCGCACAAACTGTATGAGAAAGGCGGCGCATTTCCCAGGAATGCATGGATGCTGATTCTGAAACTGGCAAACAGCCACACACTTCTTAGTTCGGGTATCTCACCGATTTGTTTCAGACGTGAAGTGTGAGCAGTCAAGTCGCAGCTCTGCGATCTGACCGAATTGTGCAGGTATCTCCAAACCTGCTTCTGGTCGGCTACCTTCCTGCAGACTTCAGTTTCAACACACCTCCAACACACCTCTCTGTAATTATCAAGCAATCCTGAAAACCTTGATAAGCTGCAATGAAATATGTTTCATTGGGGTTGGAGCTAAAATCTGCAGGGCGGAAGCTCACCAGGAGCAGGGTCGGAGACCCCTGGTAGAGTGTGAGCATGCAATTCGTGAGCTTTGGCTTCACGTCGCATGGGATTTACTCGTTAAGTGTAGGTTGGCATTTAGCCACGACTGTGCTGAAATGGCACAGTGTATGCTCGTCTTTAGCGTAGTACAGGGGTCGGCAACGCCGGTCCAGAAGTGCTGCAGTCCTGGAGATTTTACTTCCAACCCTGATTAAACCTCATCCACCTGTAGTTCTCAGGTGACCCTTTAGACCTTGGTTAGCCTGTTCATGTGTGCTTGATTTGAGCTGGAGCTAAACTCTGCAGGACTGCTGCACTCCAGGACCGACGTTTGCCTACCCCTATGTTAAAAGGATCCAGGATGAACTTTGAGTCAGAAATATTAGCGCGCCAAAAGACGGACATACAGGCGTATAGCCAAGGGGGCACCCGGATTTGAACCGGGGACCTCTTGATCTGCAGTCAAATGCTCTACCACTGAGCTATACCCCCTCACAGAAGAAAAGTGGCTGAAGAATTGAAAAAGCATCATGTGTTATACTTCACCACAGTTAAAGCTGTCGTGATAATGTCCAAGTGAACCGTTAGACTGCCCTATTTGCGTTTAAACGCTTTAGCAGTGACCTATAGAAATTGTGCTAGAGAAAACGCATGTTTTTAACCATTCCGCTAATGTTATTCAGTTGTTATGATTACTGTTTTGTTCCTCTTTCATCAAACATCAACAAAGGAACCACTCAACCCTGTCTTTACCACTTTCTAGACAGTTGGCACAAAGCATGGACTTTAGAGTCTGAAAACACTCAAGTGTCCGCCAGAGACTCTGGCGAGTAAGCACTTCAAAACTGGTGAAAAGAAAACACACTGATTTCTCTACTCCTAGAGGTGTGGGAAACAACGTAACCATCGGCAATGTGGCATGTTAAAGACAGTTCAGCTTCACAACGACAGACGGACGACGAGGATGGGATTCGAACCGACGCGTGCAGAGCACAATGGATTAGCAGTCCATCGCCTTAACCACTCGGCCACCTCGTCACGTGAAACTTTGTCGGAACCCCTGCGGTTGGGCATTGTGCGATTCCTAAATTACCAGCAAGTACGTAGTAGTGTGAATCAAATAGTTTCCGTTGTTGATTTAATTAAACGTTACCTTTTTGAAAGTGTTCATTTTGGCCTAACGGAAGGTAAACGCCTGAAGAGAACTGTGCATGAGCAATCCATCGCCTTAGACATGTTTAGAGATATTATCAAGGATTGACCTTTATTCTTTTTCAAAATTGTTTTCAACGGATTTCAACATGAAACAGACAAAAAACAAACGAGACATTCAAGACTTTATGTAAAGGGAACAAGAGGTTTTCATTGGCTTCTCTACACAGCCAACTGGCTGGGTAATGTTGACTAAACCTCAGTACACTTTCCTGTCTTACGTTCAACTAACACTAACAGACGATCAGGTTTAAAATAACGTGCATAAAACTGATGTAACTGTTGAGGTACTTAAATCAACATGACCAAAACCCTGTCATATCTCTAACAAAGTGTTTATTTCAGTCGAACCGAGGACTTTTTGTGATAACCACATCACCACAGAAACCTGTTCGTGTGGATTCTTTGGTTATTTTGATAGATTTAGCCACACATTTTCTCTCTGTGCAACACTCCCCAAAGGGGCAATGCTTTTCGCCCACTTGCGAACTGGCCACCTTTCAAGCGTGAAGCGAATGTGACGGGCGGAACTGTGTGTAACCTTAAAAGTGCTTCATGACACAAGGAGTAACGTGTCTCAAGAGAGGCTTTTAACTCGCAGCGTATCAAAAGGAACGCGCTGTTTCTGCCCGGTTTCGAACCGAGGACCTTTCGCGTGTGAACGCGTGATAACCACTACACTACAGAAACCTACACGCTGTGGTACTTGGTTGTATAAACGGATTTTGCCACATATTTTGCGATCGCTTGAAGGAACCGCACAAACTGTATGAGAAAGGCGGCGCATTTCCCAGGAATGCATGGATGCTGATTCTGAAACTGGCAAACAGCCACACACTTCTTAGTTCGGGTATCTCACCGATTTGTTTCAGACGTGAAGTGTGAGCAGTCAAGTCGCAGCTCTGCGATCTGACCGAATTGTGCAGGTATCTCCAAACCTGCTTCTGGTCGGCTACCTTCCTGCAGACTTCAGTTTCAACACACCTCCAACACACCTCTCTGTAATTATCAAGCAATCCTGAAAACCTTGATAAGCTGCTTCAACTATGTTTCATTGGGGTTGGAGCTAAAATCTGCAGGGCGGAAGCTCACCAGGAGCAGGGTCGGAGACCCCTGGTAGAGTGTGAGCATGCAATTCGTGAGCTTTGGCTTCACGTCGCATGGGATTTACTCGTTAAGTGTAGGTTGGCATTTAGCCACGACTGTGCTGAAATGGCACAGTGTATGCTCGTCTTTAGCGTAGTACAGGGGTCGGCAACGCCGGTCCAGAAGTGCTGCAGTCCTGGAGATTTTACTTCCAACCCTGATTAAACCTCATCCACCTGTAGTTCTCAGGTGACCCTTTAGACCTTGGTTAGCCTGTTCATGTGTGCTTGATTTGAGCTGGAGCTAAACTCTGCAGGACTGCTGCACTCCAGGACCGACGTTTGCCTACCCCTATGTTAAAAGGATCCAGGATGAACTTTGAGTCAGAAATATTAGCGCGCCAAAAGACGGACATACAGGCGTATAGCCAAGGGGGCACCCGGATTTGAACCGGGGACCTCTTGATCTGCAGTCAAATGCTCTACCACTGAGCTATACCCCCTCACAGAAGAAAAGTGGCTGAAGAATTGAAAAAGCATCATGTGTTATACTTCACCACAGTTAAAGCTGTCGTGATAATGTCCAAGTGAACCGTTAGACTGCCCTATTTGCGTTTAAACGCTTTAGCACTGACCTATAGAAATTGTGCTAGAGAAAACGCATGTTTTTAACCATTCCGCTAATGTTATTCAGTTGTTATGATTACTGTTTTGTTCCTCTTTCATCAAACATCAACAAAGGAACCACTCAACCCTGTCTTTACCACTTTCTAGACAGTTGGCACAAAGCATGGACTTTAGAGTCTGAAAACACTCAAGTGTCCGCCAGAGACTCTGGCGAGTAAGCACTTCAAAACTGGTGAAAAGAAAACACACTGATTTCTCTACTCCTAGAGGTGTGGGAAACAACGTAACCATCGGCAATGTGGCATGTTAAAGACAGTTCAGCTTCACAACGACAGACAGACGACGAGGATGGGATTCAAACCCACGCGTGCAGAGCACAATGGATTAGCAGTCCATCGCCTTAACCAATCGGCCACCTCGTCACGTGAAACTTTGTCGGAACCCCTGCGGTTGGGCATTGTGCGATTCCTAAATTACCAGCAAGTACGTAGTAGTGTGAATCAAATAGTTTCCGTTGTTGATTTAATTAAACGTTACCTTTTTGAAAGTGTTCATTTTGGCCTAACGGAAGGTAAACGCCTGAAGAGAACTGTGCATGAGCAATCCATCGCCTTAGACATGTTTAGAGATATTATCAAGGATTGACCTTTATTCTTTTTCAAAATTGTTTTCAACGGATTTCAACATGAAACAGACAAAAAACAAACGAGACATTCAAGACTTTATGTAAAGGGAACAAGAGGTTTTCATTGGCTTCTCTACACAGCCAACTGGCTGGGTAATGTTGACTAAACCTCAGTACACTTTCCTGTCTTACGTTCAACTAACACTAACAGACGATCAGGTTTAAAATAACGTGCATAAAACTGATGTAACTGTTGAGGTACTTAAATCAACATGACCAAAACCCTGTCATATCTCTAACAAAGTGTTTATTTCAGTCGAACCGAGGACTTTTTGTGATAACCACATCACCACAGAAACCTGTTCGTGTGGATTCTTTGGTTATTTTGATAGATTTAGCCACACATTTTCTCTCTGTGCAACACTCCCCAAAGGGGCAATGCTTTTCGCCCACTTGCGAACTGTCCACCTTTCAAGCGTGAAGCGAATGTGACGGGCGGAACTGTGTGTAACCTTAAAAGTGCTTCATGACACAAGGAGTAACGTGTCTCAAGAGAGGCTTTTAACTCGCAGCGTATCAAAAGGAACGCGCTGTTTCTGCCCGGTTTCGAACCGAGGACCTTTCGCGTGTGAGGCGAACGTGATAACCACTACACTACAGAAACCTACACGCTGTGGTACTTGGTTGTATAAACGGATTTTGCCACATATTTTGCGATCGCTTGAAGGAACCGCACAAACTGTATGAGAAAGGCGGCGCATTTCCCAGGAATGCATGGATGCTGATTCTGAAACTGGCAAACAGCCACACACTTCTTAGTTCGGGTATCTCACCGATTTGTTTCAGACGTGAAGTGTGAGCAGTCAAGTCGCAGCTCTGCGATCTGACCGAATTGTGCAGGTATCTCCAAACCTGCTTCTGGTCGGCTACCTTCCTGCAGACTTCAGTTTCAACACACCTCCAACACACCTCTCTGTAATTATCAAGCAATCCTGAAAACCTTGATAAGCTGCAATGAAATATGTTTCATTGGGGTTGGAGCTAAAATCTGCAGGGCGGAAGCTCACCAGGAGCAGGGTCGGAGACCCCTGGTAGAGTGTGAGCATGCAATTCGTGAGCTTTGGCTTCACGTCGCATGGGATTTACTCGTTAAGTGTAGGTTGGCATTTAGCCACGACTGTGCTGAAATGGCACAGTGTATGCTCGTCTTTAGCGTAGTACAGGGGTCGGCAACGCCGGTCCAGAAGTGCTGCAGTCCTGGAGATTTTACTTCCAACCCTGATTAAACCTCATCCACCTGTAGTTCTCAGGTGACCCTTTAGACCTTGGTTAGCCTGTTCATGTGTGCTTGATTTGAGCTGGAGCTAAACTCTGCAGGACTGCTGCACTCCAGGACCGACGTTTGCCTACCCCTATGTTAAAAGGATCCAGGATGAACTTTGAGTCAGAAATATTAGCGCGCCAAAAGACGGACATACAGGCGTATAGCCAAGAGGGCACCCGGATTTGAACCGGGGACCTCTTGATCTGCAGTCAAATGCTCTACCACTGAGCTATACCCCCTCACAGAAGAAAAGTGGCTGAAGAATTGAAAAAGCATCATGTGTTATACTTCACCACAGTTAAAGCTGTCGTGATAATGTCCAAGTGAACCGTTAGACTGCCCTATTTGCGTTTAAACGCTTTAGCACTGACCTATAGAAATTGTGCTAGAGAAAACGCATGTTTTTAACCATTCCGCTAATGTTATTCAGTTGTTATGATTACTGTTTTGTTCCTCTTTCATCAAACATCAACAAAGGAACCACTCAACCCTGTCTTTACCACTTTCTAGACAGTTGGCACAAAGCATGGACTTTAGAGTCTGAAAACACTCAAGTGTCCGCCAGAGACTCTGGCGAGTAAGCACTTCAAAACTGGTGAAAAGAAAACACACTGATTTCTCTACTCCTAGAGGTGTGGGAAACAACGTAACCATCGGCAATGTGGCATGTTAAAGACAGTTCAGCTTCACAACGACAGACAGACGACGAGGATGGGATTCGAACCCACGCGTGCAGAGCACAATGGATTAGCAGTCCATCGCCTTAACCACTCGGCCACCTCATCACGTGAAACTTTGTCGGAACCCCTGCGGTTGGGCATTGTGCGATTCCTAAATTACCAGCAAGTACGTAGTAGTGTGAATCAAATAGTTTCCGTTGTTGATTTAATTAAACGTTACCTTTTTGAAAGTGTTCATTTTGGCCTAACGGAAGGTAAACGCCTGAAGAGAACTGTGCATGAGCAATCCATCGCCTTAGACATGTTTAGAGATATTATCAAGGATTGACCTTTATTCTTTTTCAAAATTGTTTTCAACGGATTTCAACATGAAACAGACAAAAAACAAACGAGACATTCAAGACTTTATGTAAAGGGAACAAGAGGTTTTCATTGGCTTCTCTACACAGCCAACTGGCTGGGTAATGTTGACTAAACCTCAGTACACTTTCCTGTCTTACGTTCAACTAACACTAACAGACGATCAGGTTTAAAATAACGTGCATAAAACTGATGTAACTGTTGAGGTACTTAAATCAACATGACCAAAACCCTGTCATATCTCTAACAAAGTGTTTATTTCAGTCGAACCGAGGACTTTTTGTGATAACCACATCACCACAGAAACCTGTTCGTGTGGATTCTTTGGTTATTTTGATAGATTTAGCCACACATTTTCTCTCTGTGCAACACTCCCCAAAGGGGCAATGCTTTTCGCCCACTTGCGAACTGGCCACCTTTCAAGCGTGAAGCGAATGTGACGGGCGGAACTGTGTGTAACCTTAAAAGTGCTTCATGACACAAGGAGTAACGTGTCTCAAGAGAGGCTTTTAACTCGCAGCGTATCAAAAGGAACGCGCTGTTTCTGCCCGGTTTCGAACCGAGGACCTTTCGCGTGTGAGGCGAACGTGATAACCACTACACTACAGAAACCTACACGCTGTGGTACTTGCTTGTATAAACGGATTTTGCCACATATTTTGCGATCGCTTGAAGGAACCGCACAAACTGTATGAGAAAGGCGGCGCATTTCCCAGGAATGCATGGATGCTGATTCTGAAACTGGCAAACAGCCACACACTTCTTAGTTCGGGTATCTCACCGATTTGTTTCAGACGTGAAGTGTGAGCAGTCAAGTCGCAGCTCTGCGATCTGACCGAATTGTGCAGGTATCTCCAAACCTGCTTCTGGTCGGCTACCTTCCTGCAGACTTCAGTTTCAACACACCTCCAACACACCTCTCTGTAATTATCAAGCAATCCTGAAAACCTTGATAAGCTGCTTCAACTATGTTTCATTGGGGTTGGAGCTAAAATCTGCAGGGCGGAAGCTCACCAGGAGCAGGGTCGGAGACCCCTGGTAGAGTGTGAGCATGCAATTCGTGAGCTTTGGCTTCACGTCGCATGGGATTTACTCGTTAAGTGTAGGTTGGCATTTAGCCACGACTGTGCTGAAATGGCACAGTGTATGCTCGTCTTTAGCGTAGTACAGGGGTCGGCAACGCCGGTCCAGAAGTGCTGCAGTCCTGGAGATTTTACTTCCAACCCTGATTAAACCTCATCCACCTGTAGTTCTCAGGTGACCCTTTAGACCTTGGTTAGCCTGTTCATGTGTGCTTGAATTGAGCTGGAGCTAAACTCTGCAGGACTGCTGCACTCCAGGACCGACGTTTGCCTACCCCTATGTTAAAAGGATCCAGGATGAACTTTGAGTCAGAAATATTAGCGCGCCAAAAGACGGACATACAGGCGTATAGCCAAGGGGGCACCCGGATTTGAACCGGGGACCTCTTGATCTGCAGTCAAATGCTCTACCACTGAGCTATACCCCCTCACAGAAGAAAAGTGGCTGAAGAATTGAAAAAGCATCATGTGTTATACTTCACCACAGTTAAAGCTGTCGTGATAATGTCCAAGTGAACCGTTAGACTGCCCTATTTGCGTTTAAACGCTTTAGCAGTGACCTATAGAAATTGTGCTAGAGAAAACGCATGTTTTTAACCATTCCGCTAATGTTATTCAGTTGTTATGATTACTGTTTTGTTCCTCTTTCATCAAACATCAACAAAGGAACCACTCAACCCTGTCTTTACCACTTTCTAGACAGTTGGCACAAAGCATGGACTTTAGAGTCTGAAAACACTCAAGTGTCCGCCAGAGACTCTGGCGAGTAAGCACTTCAAAACTGGTGAAAAGAAAACACACAGATTTCTCTACTCCTAGAGGTGTGGGAAACAACGTAACCATCGGCAATGTGGCATGTTAAAGACAGTTCAGCTTCACAACGACAGACAGACGACGAGGATGGGATTCGAACCCACGCGTGCAGAGCACAATGGATTAGCAGTCCATCGCCTTAACCACTCGGCCACCTCGTCACGTGAAACTTTGTCGGAACCCCTGCGGTTGGGCATTGTGCGATTCCTAAATTACCAGCAAGTACGTAGTAGTGTGAATCAAATAGTTTCCGTTGTTGATTTAATTAAACGTTACCTTTTTGAAAGTGTTCATTTTGGCCTAACGGAAGGTAAACGCCTGAAGAGAACTGTGCATGAGCAATCCATCGCCTTAGACATGTTTAGAGATATTATCAAGGATTGACCTTTATTCTTTTTCAAAATTGTTTTCAACGGATTTCAACATGAAACAGACAAAAAACAAACGAGACATTCAAGACTTTATGTAAAGGGAACAAGAGGTTTTCATTGGCTTCTCTACACAGCCAACTGGCTGGGTAATGTTGACTAAACCTCAGTACACTTTCCTGTCTTACGTTCAACTAACACTAACAGACGATCAGGTTTAAAATAACGTGCATAAAACTGATGTAACTGTTGAGGTACTTAAATCAACATGACCAAAACCCTGTCATATCTCTAACAAAGTGTTTATTTCAGTCGAACCGAGGACTTTTTGTGATAACCACATCACCACAGAAACCTGTTCGTGTGGATTCTTTGGTTATTTTGATAGATTTAGCCACACATTTTCTCTCTGTGCAACACTCCCCAAAGGGGCAATGCTTTTCGCCCACTTGCGAACTGGCCACCTTTCAAGCGTGAAGCGAATGTGACGGGCGGAACTGTGTGTAACCTTAAAAGTGCTTCATGACACAAGGAGTAACGTGTCTCAAGAGAGGCTTTTAACTCGCAGCGTATCAAAAGGAACGCGCTGTTTCTGCCCGGTTTCGAACCGAGGACCTTTCGCGTGTGAGGCGAACGTGATAACCACTACACTACAGAAACCGACACGCTGTGGTACTTGGTTGTATAAACGGATTTTGCCACATATTTTGCGATCGCTTGAAGGAACCGCACAAACTGTATGAGAAAGGCGGCGCATTTCCCAGGAATGCATGGATGCTGATTCTGAAACTGGCAAACAGCCACACACTTCTTAGTTCGGGTATCTCACCGATTTGTTTCAGACGTGAAGTGTGAGCAGTCAAGTCGCAGCTCTGCGATCTGACCGAATTGTGCAGGTATCTCCAAACCTGCTTCTGGTCGGCTACCTTCCTGCAGACTTCAGTTTCAACACACCTCCAACACACCTCTCTGTAATTATCAAGCAATCCTGAAAACCTTGATAAGCTGCTTCAACTATGTTTCATTGGGGTTGGAGCTAAAATCTGCAGGGCGGAAGCTCACCAGGAGCAGGGTCGGAGACCCCTGGTAGAGTGTGAGCATGCAATTCGTGAGCTTTGGCTTCACGTCGCATGGGATTTACTCGTTAAGTGTAGGTTGGCATTTAGCCACGACTGTGCTGAAATGGCACAGTGTATGCTCGTCTTTAGCGTAGTACAGGGGTCGGCAACGCCGGTCCAGAAGTGCTGCAGTCCTGGAGATTTTACTTCCAACCCTGATTAAACCTCATCCACCTGTAGTTCTCAGGTGACCCTTTAGACCTTGGTTAGCCTGTTCATGTGTGCTTGAATTGAGCTGGAGCTAAACTCTGCAGGACTGCTGCACTCCAGGACGACGTTTGCCTACCCCTATGTTAAAAGGATCCAGGATGAACTTTGAGTCAGAAATATTAGCGTGCCAAACGACGGACATACAGGCGTATAGCCAAGGGGGCACCCGGATTTGAACCGGGGACCTCTTGATCTGCAGTCAAATGCTCTACCACGGAGCTATACCCCCTCACAGAAGACACGTGGCTGAAGAAATTGAAAAAGCATCATGTGTTATACTTCACCACAGTTAAAGCTGTCGTGATAATGTCCAAGTGAACCGTTAGACTGCCCTATTTGCGTTTAAACGCTTTAGCACTGACCTATAGAAATTGTGCTAGAGAAAACGTATGTTTTTAACCATTCCGCTAATGTTATTCAGTTGTTATGATTACTGTTTTGTTCCTCTTTCATCAAACATCAACAAAGGAACCACTCAACCCTGTCTTTACCACTTTCTAGACAGTTGGCACAAAGCATGGACTTTAGAGTCTGAAAACACTCAAGTGTCCGCACTTCAAAACTGGTGAAAAGAAAACACACTGATTTCTCTACTCCTAGAGGTGTGGGAAACAACGTAACCATCGGCAATATGGCATGTTAAAGACAGTTCAGCTTCACAACGACAGACAGACGACGAGGATGGGATTCGAACCCACGCGTGCAGAGCACAATGGATTAGCAGTCCATCGCCTTAACCACTCGGCCACCTCGTCACGTGAAACTTTGTCGGAACCCCTGCGGTTGGGCATTGTGCGATTCCTAAATTACCAGCAAGTACGTAGTAGTGTGAATCAAATAGTTTCCGTTGTTGATTTAATTAAACGTTACCTTTTTGAAAGTGTTCATTTTGGCCTAACGGAAGGTAAACGCCTGAAGAGAACTGTGCATGAGCAATCCATCGCCTTAGACATGTTTAGAGATATTATCAAGGATTGACCTTTATTCTTTTTCAAAATTGTTTTCAACGGATTTCAACATGAAACAGACAAAAAACAAACGAGACATTCAAGACTTTATGTAAAGGGAACAAGAGGTTTTCATTGGCTTCTCTACACAGCCAACTGGCTGGGTAATGTTGACTAAACCTCAGTACACTTTCCTGTCTTACGTTCAACTAACACTAACAGACGATCAGGTTTAAAATAACGTGCATAAAACTGATGTAACTGTTGAGGTACTTAAATCAACATGACCAAAACCCTGTCATATCTCTAACAAAGTGTTTATTTCAGTCGAACCGAGGACTTTTTGTGATAACCACATCACCACAGAAACCTGTTCGTGTGGATTCTTTGGTTATTTTGATAGATTTAGCCACACATTTTCTCTCTGTGCAACACTCCCCAAAGGGGCAATGCTTTTCGCCCACTTGCGAACTGGCCACCTTTCAAGCGTGAAGCGAATGTGACGGGCGGAACTGTGTGTAACCTTAAAAGTGCTTCATGACACAAGGAGTAACGTGTCTCAAGAGAGGCTTTTAACTCGCAGCGTATCAAAAGGAACGCGCTGTTTCTGCCCGGTTTCGAACCGAGGACCTTTCGCGTGTGAGGCGAACGTGATAACCACTACACTACAGAAACCTACACGCTGTGGTACTTGGTTGTATAAACGGATTTTGCCACATATTTTGCGATCGCTTGAAGGAACCGCACAAACTGTATGAGAAAGGCGGCGCATTTCCCAGGAATGCATGGATGCTGATTCTGAAACTGGCAAACAGCCACACACTTCTTAGTTCGGGTATCTCACCGATTTGTTTCAGACGTGAAGTGTGAGCAGTCAAGTCGCAGCTCTGCGATCTGACCGAATTGTGCAGGTATCTCCAAACCTGCTTCTGGTCGGCTACCTTCCTGCAGACTTCAGTTTCAACACACCTCCAACACACCTCTCTGTAATTATCAAGCAATCCTGAAAACCTTGATAAGCTGCTTCAACTATGTTTCATTGGGGTTGGAGCTAAAATCTGCAGGGCGGAAGCTCACCAGGAGCAGGGTCGGAGACCCCTGGTAGAGTGTGAGCATGCAATTCGTGAGCTTTGGCTTCACGTCGCATGGGATTTACTCGTTAAGTGTAGGTTGGCATTTAGCCACGACTGTGCTGAAATGGCACAGTGTATGCTCGTCTTTAGCGTAGTACAGGGGTCGGCAACGCCGGTCCAGAAGTGCTGCAGTCCTGGGGCCTCATTTATCAAACGTGCGTACGCACAGAAGTGTGCGTAAAGTGTGCGTAGGAACAGTTTTACGCAAAGTGTGGAATTTATCAAATTGCACTTATACGTAGAAATGTGTGTAAATATACGCACACCTCTGAGTATGCGTACGCAGAGCATCTAGTGGTAGAATAGCGATACTACATAGGACCCTGTTCCAGTGAGTAAAGAAGTGTCTATTTTTTATCCACAAGCAGGTGTTAAAAATTATCAATGTCAGTATGGTAACAGCAAATAAGTATAATGATTTATTTGTGATATGTATCTGTGAAAGCTCTACATGTGATTTGTATAAATTAAGTCTCCGACAAATGCTTGACACAGCGCAATGGATTAGCTTGCGTTATTGGAAGACTTGGCAAATAATCCATTCCGCCGGTAGCGCGTTTTCAAAGATCGCGGCAATGATGCTGGTTATATATGCTGCTGTCCAAGGTGGAAAGTTGTCTGTCCTCCTCCAGTTGCACTCGTTTCACGTCGGTGTGCTGTGACGCGTTTTTTTTTGCTGTTAATTCAATGTCAACCCACTTTTTTTATTTCTGGAAGTGTTTTCTGCTCATATTCAACGGAATTAAACTCACTGGTAACATGTTCACATGTAGATTTGTTTTCTTTTGTTAGTCATTCCTCCCGCACTAACTAAACCAAACAGGATGTGTTATTAGGATTTAACCTCATCCACCAGTAACTCAATTTCTGTGGGAAAAAGCACAACCACGTGACTTAAAACGGGAGGTGTTGTCACCAAATATGGTTCATCGGAGGCGTTTCGGAATGCAAATGACCATGAACGTGCACGAGCATGGTGCTTAAGAACAAGTGGGATTTATCATCAAGGATTACTTACTGATGTGCGTACAACCCGGTGCGCACGTTTGATAAATCCCGATTTTTTTGTACTTAGACACATTCTAAATTTCATTCGTAGGTACAAATATAGAACATTTTCTACGCACTGTTGATAAATGAGGCCCCTGGAGATTTTACTTCCAACCCTGATTAAACCTCATCCACCTGTAGTTCTCAGGTGACCCTTTAGACCTTGGTTAGCCTGTTCATGTGTGCTTGATTTGAGCTGGAGCTAAACTCTGCAGGACTGCTGCACTCCAGGACCGACGTTTGCCTACCCCTATGTTAAAAGGATCCAGGATGAACTTTGAGTCAGAAATATTAGCGCGCCAAAAGACGGACATACAGGCGTATAGCCAAGGGGGCACCCGGATTTGAACCGGGGACCTCTTGATCTGCAGTCAAATGCTCTACCACTGAGCTATACCCCCTCACAGAAGAAAAGTGGCTGAAGAATTGAAAAAGCATCATGTGTTATACTTCACCACAGTTAAAGCTGTCGTGATAATGTCCAAGTGAACCGTTAGACTGCCCTATTTGCGTTTAAACGCTTTAGCACTGACCTATAGAAATTGTGCTAGAGAAAACGCATGTTTTTAACCATTCCGCTAATGTTATTCAGTTGTTATGATTACTGTTTTGTTCCTCTTTCATCAAACATCAACAAAGGAACCACTCAACCCTGTCTTTACCACTTTCTAGACAGTTGGCACAAAGCATGGACTTTAGAGTCTGAAAACACTCAAGTGTCCGCCAGAGACTCTGGCGAGTAAGCACTTCAAAACTGGTGAAAAGAAAACACACTGATTTCTCTACTCCTAGAGGTGTGGGAAACAACGTAACCATCGGCAAGGGCGTAGGTTTGATTCTGGCATTGGTGGGGACATAAATAAAATGGTCGCATTGCAAAAACTGTTTATCACCGTTTACTTGACATAAACAACAGACAACTCAGTATGCACTTTACTCAGTGACATCTGACTCGCCACCCCCGGTGCCATCCCAAATTTAATGTACTAAAATAAACAATAACAATTCGTTATGTCCTAGAGCCTAATAAACAGTAACTGTTTAAGTCTTGTCAAAAAAAAATCATATTGTAACATATATGAATCCATATTTACTTTATAACAATGAAGAATATGCAATTAATATTTCATTCTTAATTTAATTTTGCCAAAAAAATCCCAGTGTTGAAGTTGGTATGTGTATCATGCTGTTTCCTGTTTTTACCATGTTGGGGTTATTTTCTTTCATGGATTAGGGACCCCCTAAATAACCTTGCTACCCCATTTATAAAAGGTTGACAAAAGTTTGCAACTCGTCAGGTTAACATGGGATTGTCGTGTATTGTTGAAAACACTGTCCTTGAATCATTATGTGACACAACTTGTTCCGTATTTTGTGCATGAAACAGTTACAGTGGGTATAATAATACTTTCTTCCTCACTTACCTGTAGCCCGAATAATCACGCGCGTCTTGTTGAGTGAACTTTGACGCGTTGTACAAAGTGAAACCATCCTATCACACGTAGCGAGTAAAGACAAGCCCATAAAGTGATGTGATTTAAAGCGGCGGGACTCAAGAAATGCTAATCCAATCATATTAGCAATGTGAGTAGAGAGGCGGGACTAAAGAAATGCAAAGCCAATCATATTACCGATGTGAGTTACGGAGGCGGGCATTGCAAAGAACGAAAGCTGTTAACCGTTTGTGTACCACATAGAGCGTCATTTTTACAGAACGGGATTGCAAAAGATTTTTAATCTCATTTAAATGATTCCTGAAAAAATATATAATTAAAAAAGGAAAGTAAAAAATAGAAAACACAAGAATAAGACGGACATTAGTGGTTATATATAAATACAGATTAATTGTTTGGTCGAAATTATTGCTAGGGACAATTCAGTCTTCCCTGAATATTGCTAGGGACATGTCCCTAGCGTCCCACCCTAAATCTACGCCCATGACCATCGGCAATGTGGCATGTTAAAGACAGTTCAGCTTCACAACGACAGACAGACGACGAGGATGGGATTCGAACCCACGCGTGCAGAGCACAATGGATTAGCAGTCCATCGCCTTAACCACTCGGCCACCTCGTCACGTGAAACTTTGTCGGAACCCCTGCGGTTGGGCATTGTGCGATTCCTAAATTACC